>NC_047045.1:65958244-66273346 GCF_011762595.2 Tursiops truncatus | reverse complement strand
TACATTAGATTATTCCTGTACTAAAATAGAATAATAATTGAAAAGAAAGCTTTACCAAAAAACATACAAATGTAGTACAGAAAATAATGAAATAAATGTTATGATAAGGTAACAAAAGCACTGTGGCCTGACATGGTTCTTCCATAATACAAAACAAAACAGAAGATGGTGAAAAAGTTATTTTCCATAATCTGACTCTAATTATGTTACTCACTTTTTAAAGATCTCTAATGGGAGATGAGATTTCTCAGTGTCAGACTTAGCTTTGTTCAGTATCAAATTATAAATTTATCCTTGAGAATGAGTATTCCTGTTTCACACACATAGAACTAGCAGGGGCTAGTTGTCCCCTTCTCTGTGGCAGTAATAGATGAACATACTAAACATATTTATTTCATTAGCAATGATAACCAGAATGGTGTAAAGCTTTAATTCCAATTATGGTTTCTATTATAGTATATGAAAAATGTAAAGTAACAAAATTTATAATTGGGATCCAAATTGTAACTTCAATTTTATTCTCATAAATTTAAATCTCTGGTTACTTTTTTATAACCTGTTTATGCTTTAGAACAAAACAATTTGACTGATTCTTAAAAAGAAAATTTTATTCTTAAATATTTCTGACATATAGGCATATATAATACTCATGCAGAGTTTTAATAATACTAATAAAAATAATAAAGTAACCATCAGTGGACCCACCACTGAACTTGAAAAATATAATTTAGAATATCTTGTATAACTTTTTGCATTTCTGTATAGTGTTACTAAATAATAATCCTTCAAAAAATATTCATGCTTTGTGTTGATTGGTTTATTTCACACAATATTATCATTTAAGAATTTATCAGATGTGTTGTCTCTAACTGTAGTTCTTTCATTTTTATTGCTGTATGATAATCTAGTATTTGAATATGCCATAAAGTTTTCATCTCTTCTATTGTATTCAATTTTGACTCTTTCAAACAAGGATGCTGTTAAAAAATATTGTAAACGTCTCCTGTATACAGATGTATGAGTTATTTTTTTCTGTGTGTGTACCTAATGGGTTATAGAGTGGAATACACACACATACAAATATACACACATACTCTGAATATGAGCACTTTGTTTATGTATTGCACATATTCATCTTTTTTCTTATATCTAATGTTTTCAGTTTCTTAATAGTGAGTTTTAATGAACAGGTGGTTTTTAATTTAATTTGTCAATACATTAATTTTCATTTATGATTTTTTCTTTTTGTGTATTGTTTAAGAAAACTTCCCCTACCATGTGTTCATTAAGAGTGTCACCTATTTTAAAGTCTACATCATTGATTGCTTTCCCTTTCACCTTTAAATCTATGTTCTACCTGAAAGGAATTTTTGTGTGTGGTTTGAAGTAGAGGACTAGGCTCATTTTTTTCCCCCATATGGACAAGCATTTTGCTGTCCTAACAGCATTTATTGAAACTACTTTCCTACTCCCCTAGTATGCATTGACATCTCTTTGTTCTTATCTGTCTTTTTTTCCTGTTCCATTGATATATTGGTTTATTTCTGTATCTATTCAAACTGTCTTAATTATTGTAGATATTTAATAATATTGGCATCCAGTAGAGTAAGTTTTCCAATAATATCCTTCTGCTTTGAGTCTGTTCACAATTCTTGGAGGTTACATATCTTTAAACTTTCAAATCAGCTTAAAAAGAACAACACACACACATACACACCTGTTGAAAATTTAATTGAGTTTATGTTGCATCTACAAACAATTTAGAGAGAAATTGGCATACATATGCACACAGATACACACACTCAAACACATAAATTTGGATCTTTCAATACATACAAGAACATAAAATATCTTGCACTTATTTAGATCTCCTTTTTTATTCCCTATATTTATTTTTGTTGATTTATTTTAATGACTAGTACTCTCAGTACAATGCTGGACAGTCATAACAAGCATTTTTGTTTTGTTTTCTATTTCAAGAATTGTCCATTGGGACAATTTAGTAGTGTGTTTCTTGTTTGTTTAACATTATATAACCTAACTGATTTTTGTCTAATTTTTTTTATAATTCCTATGATATTTTTCTTATTTTTCCTATTATGGTTACAAATTTGTTCTCTTTTTAGTTCTTTCAGCATATCCTTTATATACTCGGAAATTATGTTACTAAGAATACTTAGATCTATATTTCTTCCTAGTAAAGGGATTTTTGATTTCGGTATACTTTTTTGATACCAACATGGCTAAAACATATTTATGTAGGTTAGTATTTCTCCATCATCTACTTTTATGTTACCACTAATCTTATATTTTATAGTGTCTCTTACAAAAGGGATATCACTGGCTTTTGTTGTGTTTTGTTTTTTTCCTTTAATTGGAGTAATTAATACCTTTACATTTACTGTACTTACTGATATTTTTGGGTTTAAGTTTAGTAAGCTAATCTTTTACTATTTGATTCAGTAATCTTTTTTTTTCCTTTAAATATGTTTTGTTGCCTTATTTTGGAATAAGTGAGTATTGTTTAATCTTTCCTTTCTTTTTTTCCTATCATTTTTATACCCTTTTTTAGTTACTTTATTGGTTAAACTTGAAATTATAACTCCAAATTTGAATGACCAAAAGCTACTGTTCAGAAACCATACTAAAAATGGTATACAGGATAAACAAAAATAGGAAAAGATGTTCAACATCATATGTCACTAGGAAATTGCAAATTAAAACAACAAAAAGATATCACTACATACTTATTAGAATGGCCAGAATCCAAAATACTGACAAAGCCAAATGCCGGCAAGAAGGTCAAGTAATACTTCCCTTTTTGCTGGGTAGGAGTGCAAAATGGTACAGCCTCTTTGGGAGACAGTTTGGCACTTTCTTATAAAACTTAACACACTCCTACCATAAGATCCATCAGTAGTACTCCTTGGTATTTAGCTAAATAAGGTGAGAACTTGCTTCCACACAAAAACCGGCACATGAAACTTTATAGCAGTTTCATCTATAATTGCCAAAACTTTGAAAAAACAAGGTGCCCTTTAATAGGTGAATGGATAAACAAAAGTGATGCATTCAGACTATGGAATATTATTCAGCACTAAAAAGAAATGAGCTAATGAAACATAAAGCCATGAAAAGGCATGGAAGAAACTTAAATTCATACTGCCAAGTGAAGAAGGCCATTCTGAAATGTCTACATATCATATGATTACAGGTATGTAACATTCTGGAAAAGGCTAAACTATAGAGACAAGATAATCAAAGGTTGCCGTGGGCTTGGGGATGGGAGGGAGACATGAATGTGTAAAGCACAGGGAACCAATAGGGCAGTGAAACTATCTATGTTACTGTAATAGTGGATACATGTCATTATGTATTTGTCAAAACCAATAGAACTGTACAATGCAAAGAGTAACCCTAATGTGAGCTAGGGGCTTTAGTTAATAATAATTGATCAATATTGGTTCACCATTGTAACAAATGTACCACACTAATGCAAGATATTAATAATAGAGGAAACTGTCAGGAGAAGGATGAAAGGTACTCTCTGTACTTGGTGCTCAATGTTTTTGAAACTCTAAAACTGCTCTGAAAGATAAAGTCCAATAATGAAAACCAAAACACCTACTCTTAAGCAGTATCTTCCTTCTAGGATAGTAAGGATCTTAGCACACTTCTCCCCTGTGACAGCCTCTACAGAATTTTTAAATCAACTGTGTTGAGTAAAATTTACATACTATAAATGTATACATTTAAAAAGTAAAGTTGAATGGATTTTACCCAGTGTGTATATCCACATAATCACCACCACAATCAAGATATAAAACATTTTCATCACCCCATAAGTTTTCTTATACATCTTCCCAGTGAATCCTCATCTTCCACTCCTGGCTCTGGGTAATTATAGATTTGTTTATATCTTAGATTCTTAAAAAACATTTTATAAAAGGAAGTATACAAAATGCACTCTGTTGTGTCTGGCTTTTTATGCTCAGTTTAATGTCCATGATATCTGTCCATATTATTGTGCATATCACCAGTTTATTACTTTTTATTGTTGAGTATTCCATCATAAAGATATACTATGATTTGTTTATCCATTTACCCACTGATGGACATTTGGTTTGTTAAAAGTTTTTGACTATTATGAATAAAACTGCTATAAATAATTATTCAGAAGTCCTTGTAGGATATATGTTTTCATTTATTTTGAGGAAATATTTATGTGTAGAATTCTTGAGTTGTATGGGTGTTGGATTTTTAATATTCATTTTTATTAACTTTATCCTTGTTGGGTATACGAAGTGTTCTGAATCAGACAAAGATTTCTTACTAATTTCACATAGCGATTATGTGTGTTGTCCTTCCCTTCCTTATTCTAGCCTTGTCCCTGAGGGAACATGATGAGAACCCACGGAAATATTTCCTACCCAAGTAGCCAAACACTCCCTAGTACAGGAGAGAAAAAAGTGATTTGTTTTTGCTTAAAGAAGAGAAAGAGGCAGCGATCCTTCTGGCTTCTGAAAGGATCTTCTCATTACTCCAATTTCTTGATATGTAAGTAAGATCTCTTCTAGAGCCAGATAGCCTCAAATTGTAAGAACTAGAGATGTCTTCGAGGTCAGGGGCCAAATTCCTCCTAGAAATGTAAATAAGTAGGAAGGTAATATTCCAGTCACCAGTAGCTTGCCAAGAGTTAAGATAGAGACCTATCCCTGGATGTAACCATGGAATGGGGGAGATAAGAGAAGTTTTTATCATTTTTTTGAATCAGATAAATTAGTTCTGTCATTAGGAAAACAAACGGCTACAGATCTAATCCTTACAGCATGTGAAAATGTTTCTAGGAGAAGTGAAAGAAAACAGTCTTAACTTTATTTCATGTACATTTCTATTAATGAGGCTAGGGCTCTTTTCAGGAACATGTAGAAATCCAGGTTTAATTCTGAGAAATTTTATGTATGTTTAACTCTATGAGAAACTGCCTAATTGTTTTCCAAAGTGGTTATACATTTTTTATCCCCATGAACAGTGTGTGAGAGTTCCAGTTTCTCTATATCTGCACTTTCTAAAATTTAGTTGTTTAATAAAGTTGTAGTGGTATCTCAGTATGGTTTGTGATTATTTTCTGCCACAAATGAAAACATTATTTCCTGATTTCCGTTGTTCCTGGTTTCCATTGTTCCACTGTTAAGAAGTCAGCTATTGGCCTAGCTAGCTCTTTTTAAAGCAAGTTTAACTTCCACTATAGCTACTTTAAGATTTTCTCTTTGGGTTTTTATTATGCAGTGTGACAATGTACAATACTTTTGTCCTACTTTGGATTTGGTGGCTTTCTTGAATCTGATGTCCTTCATTAGTTTTAGCAACTTTTCCTTCAAATATCACCTTTACTATCTTCTCTCTCTTTATTCCTGTGAGGTGTGTTAAACTGTATGTCAATCCTTCTCACAGCAAGGATAGTTATTTTCAAGTGTCCCGATGATGTTTCTCCAGTTTTTTTTGTTTTGTAAACCAGTTCTTAGTTGTCTCCTACTGCATGCCATCTTTGATTGTGTACTGCTCATTGTATTTGCAAAATTATTTGTTTCAATAATGTCAGACATAGGATGATGTTTTCCCCTGCTAGAGAGAATTTTCATTTGTCTCTCCTAGTTCTTGGGTCATAGTGGTTTGGGACACCTTAATGCTTTAGGTTTGGGAGCACCCAGATAATGCAGAGTCAAACTGTAGTACTTGCAGAGACATTATATTCTTGTTTACGCTACTTGAGAGCAACACTGTAGGATTCCCAACCCAAAGCAGAAGATGATTACCAGAGACTTCATCCCTGATGGATCCTTAACCCCAAAGAACTAGTGAAACTAGAACTGGAAAATGGCAAAACTTTTCCGTTAAAAAAAAAATGCCTCCAAATAACAGCCCATTTCTCTGGATTCTCTTTCTATTCTATATCTCAGGCCAAAGAAACTTCACTATTTTGGTACTTCCTAGATGATTTTAAGGAAAGTATTTTGTAATATAGTATATAGATTTTATGATTATCAGAAAGATTTGTACCAGTTACTGAGAAAGCAGTTGACAAATGTGGAATTTATCTTAATACTAATTTTTTTTTCCTTAAATAAAAAATATACATGTTACCTATCTTATCACAATAATACATTGGTCAACTTTTTTTTCTAAAATTACACAGATGAAATCATTCTGTGCATACTCTTCTGGACATGTTTTTTAACCCTTTATTTTGTTGTAAGACATCTATTTTGATATGTGTAAGTATAGTTCATTTATTTTCACATATAATATTTTATTGTATGAATATATCAACATATATCTGTTTGTTATATTATTAATAGATATTCATATTGCTCCCAGTTTTTAACTATTACCAGAAAGGTGCTCTGTCAAGATAGATAAATTCTGCACTATATATGAAAGCTTTTATCTATAGTACCTTCCAAGGAATAAAATTATTTTTCCTTAAAATATACCTGTTTTCACTTTTATTAGATATTACCAAATGGTTTTCCAGAATATTTATAATAATTTACAAGCCCACCAGCAGCTAACTAGAGTTTCTGCTTCTTTGTTTCCATGGCAACGTTGTTGTATCATCACTCTATTTTATTTTTTGCCAATCTAGTTCTTTAATCTGATATCTCATTATGAGTTTAGAAGAGAAGAGCTAGGATAAAACAGATCTGCATGTTTCCTCTTGCCATGTACCTATTTGTCCTTTTTTTCTATATGATTGTGTTTCTTTCTTATTGGTTTATAGGAAATATGTATCGTTTTCTTCTACTATATGTTACAAATATCTTCTGCTACTGTGTAGCTTGTCTTTTACTCAATTGTTCCTTAGATAAATGTCTTAATTTCATTTTAGTTGACAAATTTATAAAACTTCTTTAAAACATACTTTTTTTATCTCATTTAAGAAATTCCTATCTGAGAGAAGGAAGATATATATTCCTCTATATTTTACTCTAAAGTTAGTCTGGGGTTGATCTTAGGCATTATGCGTATAAAATTTCCCATTAAAGAATGTGGATTACTAAAATTCACAGCACCATTTGTTGAGATGTTCAAAATAGTCTGACTAATAAACAATAGCGTATTGGTTATTTATCAAATATGAGTAGATTTATCCTCTCTCCATTCTTTTTATTGCTCTGTATATTTTTCCCCGAGCCAAAACAGATCCTCTTAATTATTATGATTTTGTAATAAGTTTCCACATAGAAGATATTCCCCACTTCAGTCCTGTCTTTCTTCTTAACTATTCTTGGCTCTTCTCTTCTCCATTTTAAAATCTACTTGTCCACCTCGTACATTTTGGTATTTTAGTTGGAATTCTATTGAATCTCTAGATTAATTTTAAAAGAATAGAAATCTTTATGAAATGAGTTTTTATCCCTGAGTGTGGTATTTCCTTTCATGTACTTACTACTTTCTTAATATCTTTCAACATATTTTAATACTTTTTTTACATAAAACTTGCATGTATTCTTTTTTTAAACATTTATTCATGAGCAAATTATAATATTGTTTCTATCATAATGAGATCCTCAAAATTATGTTTCTGTCATTGCATAGAAATCTAGATGACTGTTGAAATGTCTGTAAAAATAATCACATAATTCATGAATGTTGTTAGTTTCTTTTTCTTTCTTTCTACGTATTACAGCTCTTTTTTTCTTTGTGTAAATATAAAAGCTAAGATCTCTCATAATATGTAGAATAAATGTCATAAAACTGAATATTTATAGCTATATTGTTTCTGATTTAACATCAGATAATTTACTGAGAGTTTTCTGCAAGTAAAAGAGCTTCTTTTTATTCCAACATTGGTATGAGTTTCCTATCCTAAATAGTTCCTGAATTTTATGAATGATGTTTATTGTTTTGTCTAATTCCTAATGTAGCATTTCATGTTTTAGTTTTTTAACTCAGTGGCACAGTGGTAAGCCTTTGCACCTCATTAACATTTTACCTAAAATACATTTAAATAGTAATATATCATGATAGTAATTTAGAAATATTTATATGCAAGTAATAATGATCTCACAAAAATTTGAGCGCAGGTATAGATCTTCTTGATGAAACAAAGAAAGAAGATGATAACTGAAAACCAATTAAAATGAAATTAGCCAAAGGGATAAGTTTGATTTATCTTATTAAATAATATTTGACTAAATTAAAATTCTAGCTTCTTGAAATATTTTATGAGTTATGTTTTTCCCTAGAAATTAAAATTTGAATCAAATTATGACTAAGATTAAGCTTCAATATTATATTACTTTTTACTATAATATTCTCAACTTTAAAAAAATCAGCCACAAACACACAAAAGAGCTTTTTTTTATAGCATCTTTAAATACTTTGTGTAATTCATACCACAGAAGAAGAAAGACCATTATTAATATTTCCTTTTTGTTTATTATAGAGGGATTTTAAAAGAAAACTAACAAAATTCTAAACTGTGCTCTTAATGAATGCTGCAGAAAACAAATCCACCTCCTTTTTTAACTCTAAGATAAATTAATCAGCCATTGATTGTTCTGGTCTTTGTGAGGCACTTAATAAAGAGATCCATATAATGCTCTAAAAAAGATACTATGGAATATTTTAGTCCTCTCAGTTTTCAAATTATTCTGAACACTCACCCTTACCTTGCATTAATTTTTTATGCCAGCCATTAGAACTTTCTGGGAAGATGGAAAGGTTCTCTAGTCTGCACTGTGCAATGTGGTAGACACTGGCCACTTAAGGCTATTGAGCACTTGAAGTCTGGTTAGTATGACTGGGGAATTCTTTTTTATTTTAATAAAATTTAAATAGCCACATGTGACCAGTGGCTACCATAAAAGACAGCACAGCCTGACATATCATGTATTTATTTAATTGTTTATGTGTATATTTTCTGTTTCTTACCACCAAAATTTATGTTTGATAAGAGCAGGGTCTTTGTTTCTTAATGTTCACTATTATAACCGAAGTGATTAGAAAAGTGACTGGCATGTGGTTATTTTTGTGTCCTCTAATACTTTGAAAATAATAGATATTCAAAAGTTTTTTCTATTTAATTTAAGTAAACTATGTAATATTTTCTTTAAAGTAAAGGTTAAATAAATTTTAAAAGTCCTAAGTTTAAAAAAGCAAAAAAAGCCTCCTTAGGCAACTCTTACTCTGCTTAATTTGGTTCAAGGAAATCCACCAAGCTTTCTCCAAGGAATCTCTCTCTGAAAGCATTTAACTTTGGGAGTATATACTGCTTACTTTATTAAGATGTTACAAGTTTAGTAAAGCAGAAAACTGATAAAGTGATATGAGACCCTAGAACTCTCAAAAAAATTTAGTTCAGGAAGTTTATTATTTTACCACATAAACTCACCTGCTCTATGCTTTTGCTTAGGTCCACATTCCAACTTAGAAATCTAGTCTAATAAACAAAATGTAATTATAAATTCATGTTGCATTCTTTTCTTATCTCAGATTACCACCAAATAATATCATAATTTCCATAATTCCTGTTCCTATATCTTAACAGCAAATGAATGGTAGAAATGCATGGAGAGGTGAGGGGTTTACATTGAAATGCATTCTCAGACTTAAACCTTACACCAAACAACTTCACTTTTCCCACTCAAACTGAATATTTTTTACTTTTTACTAATTCTTCATTACTAGGGTATATCGTAGGCAGAATGATGACCTCCCAAAGCTGTTCATACCCTGATCCGAAACCTGTGAATATACTACTTTACAAGGTAAAGAGACTGTGAAGATGTGATTAATTGTCTTGAAACTGGGGGATTATCCTGGATTATGCAGATGGGCCCAGTGTATATTCACAAGGGTCCCTATAAAAGGAAGTGAGAGGGTTATAGTCAGACAAGGAAAGTGATGACAGAGCAGAGGTCAACATGATGTTATTGCTGGAAGAGTGACAAGCCAGTAGATTTTAGTTCAGTGAACCTGATTTTGGACTTCCAACCTCCCTAACTGTAGAATAATAAATTTGTGTTGTTTTAAGCCACATAATTTGTGGTAATTTGTTACAGCAACAATGGGAAGCGGATCTATGACCAAATGATTTATCATACAATCTGCAATATTTTTAAAAGAGGAAGGGCTATTGAGCATGACAATGGGACAGCAGCTAGAAACTGGAAATGTCCTTGCCAAATTGAGATGAATGTTTACCCTATTATGAGGCCACTTTATAACTTTGTCAGGAAGTGAGTTAACTTTCATGATAATTGTCCTTTCATATATGCAGTATTGAATAGCCTTATATGAACTAATACAATATTTATGTGAGTGTAAAAACTTCCTGAAAGTAAAAGTCAAAGCACCATTGAGCACTTATAAACATAAAAAATTTTGGTCACATTTTGCTATCAGTTATTCTCCCTGAAGTCCATCTCTTAGGAAACTAGGCTATAAGCAACAAATTCTAATGTTAATTACTTTATTAAGGCCAAAGAAAATGCTACCCAAAACACAATACCCTATCCTAATTATGAGAGAAACTTCAAACAAATCACTACTATGGGACATTCTACAAAATACCAAAGCAGTAAGCCTGAAAACTGTCAAGATCATCAAAAACAAGGAAAGTCTGAGAAACTGTCACAAACAAGAGTAAACTAAGCAGACAGGACAACAATGTCATATGATATCCTGAGTGGGATCCTGAGACAGAGAAAGGACATTAAGGAAAACTGAAGAAATTTGAATTTAGTATGGACTTTAGTTAATAAATAAATAATGGTTCATTAACTGTGAAAAATATACCATATTGCTGTAAGATGTCAACAGTAGGGGAAACTGGGAATGGGATATACTGGAACACTCTGTGCTATCTTTGTAACAGTTCTGTAAATCTAAAAACATTTATTTAAAAACTCTATAATAAATTCTAGTTAAAGCACTTTAATTCAAAAACATATGAACACTAGAAAAGCAAAGACAGAACATCATGATTGTGAGATATATGTCCACATTTTAAAAATTCTGACAGCCAGTAAATTTCAAATCTATGTCTTCTATAATCAGTATTATTTTTCTTGTTTTTAAAATATTATTGATCAAGATTACTTTTATTTTCCCTTCCGGTTCTAACCTACTCTGACTTTATGACAGACCCAAAAGTTTGAAGAGCTAACTTTTGAAGACAGTATTTTCTATATACACATGTATGTATACATATAGAGCATACGCAACCCTGATGTTGTATTTAGTATCTTAACAATTTTAACTTCATTGATTAGGAGATGCAGTCTATAACTTGTAGGGGAACTGATTGCCAACAATCTCCCTACAAAACACACATGTTCAGTCATTCACTTATTTGTTCACTCACTCTCACTCTTTCCAGACTCCACTCACAGTCATAGAGCTAATGTGAGTCAAGGTAAGGAAACAAACCATCTGTTTTACAAGGAGCACCCAGTGACAGAGTAGAGATGGGCCTGTACTTGGGTTCTTGCTTCCCCGGTCTTTAGACATCTCTTCAATGAGAAGTACCAAGTTTTGTATGTGAAAGAAAAGTTGAGGGAGCCACAACTAGCTATTTTATTCTGATCTCATGTCTAAGGAGATTCCATAAAGGTTTGGGACTAAGGTTCTATTATAATGCATAGTGTGGATTTCCTCGTGATGGGTCAACTTTATATTTCTCTCAGGAAGTTTTGGTGACAGTAAGTAGCTTATCAAATATTTGGGTCTTAAGTCATTTCTGTTCCTTTCCATAACAGCCAAGACTAGCATTTTCTATCTGGGAACACTTGCAAATACAGAATCTATCTTTAAATTATCAAATTAAAAAAATATAGGCTTATGAGTATAGGAAGAGAATTTTATTCATACATGTGATTTTCACAAAACTTTCCATAGTCAATTTCAGCACCTATATATTACATTTAGTCTTATTATGCATTAATATCTTTATATTGTTTTCAACATGATAGTAACTTTTAGAAAAAATGTTTACATGTAATGCATTTATTATTATTTTAAATATAAATAAATAGTTTTCAAATTTTTTAGTTTTAATATCTAATGTAAACATTCAGAGTTATGACCCACAGAAACAAAAGTAATTTGGTTCCCAAATACTTAAGAATATAAAGGGATTCCAAACAAAATGATTTTGAATCCCTGCTTTAGAAATACAGGATCTAGGATCTAGGTAGTCTGGAAGCTTGAGGAACAGCCAGAGAGTTCAGGAGCAAGAGTGTGAATATTGCAAGTCCTGGAGATGACTTACTCTTCAGAGATTTATGGGTTACTGGACATGATGGAGAAAGATTTACATTGTTACCAATTAATATCCTAAGTCTTGGTATGCACTCCAGAATCTGAAGAGCTGTATATTTGAATCAAAACTTTACAACCATCCTTTCAGGACTTACTGTTGATTTTTTAAAAAGATTGTATGTGGTAAAGAATGTTTGAAGCTATCAATTGCTTTATTTTATATATACATGTAAGTGTGTGTGTATATGTATGTGTGTGAAGAAATGTACAGAAGATTACCAAAAAAAGAACAGAATATTATACTCTACGTTTTTAGCAGATTGCCTGGGGAATAAGAAGGAGAGAAAATGGTGTGCCCATGAATAAAATCAATTTATGTAAAATGATACTTGCCTATGTGTATGTGTTGTTTTTATAGTAGATTGTTTAGAAAAGCTGTTAAATATTTCTCTTCCAGCTTATGGGGAATCTATTTTCAGTGAATAAGAAAGTTGTTGAGTATTATGTATATCACATAATCCTACCTTAATAACAAAGAAAATACTGTGTATCCAGTATGTGAATGTATGCTTGTATAAATATTTATGGGCAAGAGAAAAGGAATGAAAGTATACATACAAGGCCATTAACATTGGCTGTCTCAGTGATGTTAAAAAGAAGCAAAGAAAGGTATCAATAATTAGTTTTACCTTTATACATTTTGTAATACATTGCTTCACTTGTTGAAAGAAGCATGCATCCCTGTAATGTGAAAAAGATAAAAGTTTTAATTGATAAAGATTAATATGAAACATTGTTTATCATGCATGTTAAAAACAGGTCACAAAGCAATCTGTGTAGTAATTCCCATTTACAAAAATTATGGATGTGTGTGTGTGTGTGTGTGTGTGTGTGTGTGTGTGTGTGTATGCATGCCTAAGTAAAACTCTATCTATTGTCCCAGAATTGTGCCCAAGGCACAAAGCTGAATTCAAAGCTGAATTCAAAAAAAGTACCAAGTCATCCGTTCTAAATTCACATAGCCAACAATGAACTGACAACAGTTGGAATCTGACACCTTTATCACTCAGAGGTGATAAAGCCTCAGGAACAAATAGAAGAGGGAAAATTAAGAAGCATTTCAGAGCAAGACTGTGACCTTTCTCTTCCACTCCAAGGAAGTAGAGTCATTTATCTGACTACATTGAAAGGGAACCAGAGCAAGATGCCAGTGAGGAAGAGGCTACCCAAAAATAAAGGGGTATGTGAGTTATGTGTAAGTAGGGGAGAGGGTGAGGGTTGGTTTAAATGATTATTGCAACTCTTAGGAAAAATAACACCATTTAACGTTGTGACTCCAATAATTGTAGATTCCAATTACATATATCTAAATGTCTGGAAGTATGTACACTACTGTGATAATGATACTTACATCTGGACTCATGGAAATGTCTTATTTTCCTATTTTTGTTTATGTGAATATTTTAAAATTGCTACTGGAATATATATATATTATTTTTAATGCTATTGCATTAACTTATTTCTATATACAATATAAACATCACTCCTAATAACATATGTTATCGATTTGCTACCTAATAGAATCTAACTCTGATCGGAAATTTTAAACAGAATTTCTGGAACTTTTAAAGCACAACACTGGCTTCACATGCTAACTATTAGCTTAGCAGGGAGAAGCACTACTTTTAACTTTTTCTAAAAATGTGGTGCATAACTTCTTCATTCTTGCAGCCATTCAGCAAAGATTCACTGGGACCACTTTGTGCTAAGACTAATTAGAGACAGTTTTCCCTGTACTAGATAACTGCCATCTATTATCTCTCATCTTCTTGGGCCCATCTTGTTAGAACAGAAAACTATTAGACATTAGAAACATTTTCCTCATGACATGTATATCATCTTCTAGAAAGGATATAATAAATAAGTCAACAGCTTTCCAGTAAAACCATACCATCAACTATTCTCCTTCTACTCTGATAATCAGTAGACCTTCAACGTAAATGTATTTCATAGTTTTAGTGAGCTTGCCAATCACTTCCAATGCTGTTTATTACCAGGGACATTTGGTTTCTCCTAACCCTAGTATGAATTTGAAACTGATCTTTCACCTCTGAAAAAATTATTTTCTTCCTATCACAGATATAATTTTATTATACATGAAGTCATGCATACAGGCAATCATTACCCTATTAAAGTCCAACTCCTTCTAAAACCCACATAAGTGTAAGGTATTCTTTCTAAAAGTAGAAGCTAGAATTATTGGTCTCTTACACTACTTTTTTTTTAATGAGTTTAAAGATAACTAAGAGATGAAAATACTTACAAAAGAAAATACTGATCAATGTACATCAGCATGAATTTACTTGTGGGTATTTGTGTATAAAATACGTATAATAAAATGTATAAATATGCTAATTTATCTATGACAGATAATTTAAAATATCCATCTAAGGAGTTATTAATTCATGTTAAGAATTATGGTATCATATGCTTATTTATAGCCTCACATCTCTACAGTAAGTTACTGGGTAGTCCAATTGGTTCTGATTTTCTGACAATTCCTACTCTATCTTGGTTTAAAAAAAAAAAAGCTTCTTACTCATTTCAAAATTGAATGTAAGCCAAAAGCCATTTTATTTACTGTTAAAAAGGTTTCTGTTTGAGAGGAAAAACGTTTTGAGCCAGTCTAACTATAATGGAAATTTTTATTATGGTTTTGCTTTGTAAAACATATCACCAGATAATCATTTAAATCTACCTTTACGATCTGAGGAATTATCTTACGTATAATACAAATCGTTATTTTTTCCCCTTTGGGGAAAAAGTAAAGTAAGAGTAGGGCCACACAAACAAGTTCATTCCAAAGAAAGCAAAATATTACTACTCTTTTAATTATTGAAATCTTTAATTATTTATATTTTACTGATTCCTTTTTCAAATGTTATGCTTTAGTTGTTAATTCCTTTTTCAAATGTTATGCTTTAGTTGTTAATTCTCTAAAATATATGATATAGTTTCACTAAGTACGATGTGCTAAATTCCTCTAAATTTTGTTTTCCATAGTGATTCTGCCCTTTCCTCAGCTCAGAGGGCGTGTTATCTGCAAGATAGGGAATGATGTCATTTTATGCAAAAAATAATTTACCACCTGCTAGAAGGAGGAGGCATATTGTGGCAGCTGCATCACTGATTTGAAAAAGCAGCAAAATATAAATGTATAGATGAGTATGTCAGTGTAATGGTGGGGAAGTGAAACATTCTTTCCCCAACAACAGCTGGAAAATTATACTAAGCAGAAAATAGTATCTTTTGGCTTCAAACCAAATGTTTCTATCACTAGTACTACACAGAGCAAAAACACCACTCACAAATGAATTCCATATTCTGTTTACAGAAGCAGCATTTCCACAATAAGGCATATTAGATATGGGGAGGGTGAGAAGTAAGAAAAAGATATGCTTTATGACCCTATTCATTCTCACATATAACTCTTAGTCTTCAGGCAAATAAGCAAGAAATAATAACCCTTGAATCCTTTATGTTTCCCTTTAAAGATTGACCTCACGTGAAGTATAGATTTTTTAAAAGAAAGGTGAAAGCTCCTTTAGAGCTTTATAAAATACCAGTAATAACTTCAGAAATAATCTGTCTCCAAATAACAAATTTAATCAATTATGAATGAAAAGAAAGCTCTGTGTGTTCATAAAACATTTAATAAATAGATGAGTCTGTGCAGCACATACAACACAATTATATGAATCTGTAAATAATTTTTTTTCTTATATAGTTTGTAAACAATGACTAATGTAGAACTTTTCACTGAGAAACAATCACAATGTGTTTTTTCTTACTGTTTTTTAAGAATAGAGGAAGGAACAAAGTCTAAGGGCATGTTACTTTCTTTTGCAACACATGGGGTGGGAGATGCCCCATTCATCTTTACAGTGGCTGCAGACATTTTACATTCACTCTCAATTATTTAATCAATGACATTCTAAATGTCACATTCTAAAAGTAACTTATAGAATTTTAATTTAAAATATAACGTTTTCTTCCATTGTTTTTCACTGACTTCAGATATCAAAACTTTCCATAATTACTACTACAATTTTAGATATTTTCATAGAGATAGTTGCTTTTAAGCATTGGCTAGCTAATTTTTCTCAACCATGCTGGTGATATGTTGATCATTTAAGTAAAAGTTAACATTTATTTAAAGCTGGTCCACATAGCAGGTAATTATGTGGTTAATTTTCTAGCAATGTTTAAATTTGATTTTTTAGATGGGAAAACATCAAACTTTAGTATGAGATTTTTTTCTGGTGTTCTTTGAATGAAATATTTTGATTAAATAGTTTCTCTTGGTTTTATGTCTATTTTAATTTTTTAATTTGATTTATTTATTTTTGGCTGCATTGGGTCTTCGTTGTTGTGCGTGGACTTTCTCTAGTTGTGGTGAGCAGGGGCTGCTATTGATTGCGGTGCGCGGGCTTCTCATTACGGTGGCTTCTCTTGTTGTGGAGCATGGGCTCTAGGCACATGGACTTCAGTATTTGTGGCACGCGGGCTCAGTAGCTGTGGCTCGTGGGCCCTAGAGCACAGGCTTGGTAGTCGTGGTGCACGGGCTTTGTTGCTCCGCAGTATGTGGGATCTTCCCGGACCAGGGCTTGAACCCGTGTCCCCTGCATTGGCGGACAGATTCTTAACCACTATGCCACCAGGGAAGCCCTAAGTCTGTTTGTAAATGTATCAAAAATTATGCATTAAAAACAAATGCAATCTTCGGCTATTGGACATTTTCACATTTGTAATGGAAAATTCAGTGGTTTGAAATCTCTCTTTTCTCTACGTTACTCTCTATCTGGCATGGTGCTATACAATGTATATACCCCTACTAAGACTCTCCTTAGTTTCTTCTACTGTTAGATACTTGAGTCCTTGATTGAAAGTAAAATAGAGAGTCCTAAAGGTCTAAAAAGTGCCGAATGTAAAAAGAAGAGAATCTGTGCACGTAGGCTGCAGGAGTACTGGGCCTTTGCTATTCCCAAGTCATCACAAGTGAATCCACTGAGGGGTTTTCACACAGAGGATACTCTGATTCCCAAATCAGTTCAGCGAGGGACAGATTTTGACTCTTCAAAATCCAAGACCTGTTCACTGACTCCTGTTCTCTAACATGTCTCCACAGATGATTTTGCTGCTAATGAGACCCAGGGTACAGAGCCTCTTGAGAAGGCTCTAGACTACTGAGATTGCCCCAGCACCCATCTCCCCATGTGCTGACTCAATGTGCAGAGTCGATCCAATGTCTAGATCCCCAGACCTGACCAGTACTCTTACCTTCCTTCACCCAGGACAGCGTTTTCACCCTACACACACCAGCCCAATTAGTTGGGCTTATATTTTGCCAGTCCCATTCTCCAAAGGTGGATTTTACCTCATAGACCTCACCCATGGGCTAAAGCTTTTCCATCTACCCAGGTCTCATGTATTCACTGGCATGTTTTGTAATTTTGGAACATACGAGGATCTTAGCATTATTTTGGTTATTTCTGAGTTCAATTATTTGATCAGAGAACATAGTCTTTAAGAAATTCTCTTCTTCATAGTCTTTAAGAAATTAATTCTTTGAAATGTACTGATGATTCTCTTGGGAGAATCATTGGTGGTACGCAACCAAGTTTTTATTCATTTTTTTTACTTTAAAATCTTTTTCTCTGATGTTATGTTTGCTGGTGTAGCATTCGTTAGTATGTACAGGTATCATATAACTTTTTCTATCCTTTTATTTTCAATACTTCTGCATCATTTTAAGCATACCTTGTAGAAAATATATTACTGAATTTTTTTCAGGGAGAAGTTGCTGATCTGCACACATCAGTCTTTTGGTTAGTGAGTTTAGCCCATTTAAAATGACTAGAATTTTTGTAAGTTAGGAGAGATGTTTTTATGTCTTTTTTTTCCTTGAATTTCTCCTATACTAACTTCCAGTGAAAGATCAATTTTTCCCTATTGTTTTAAAAGTTATAATTCTGTTCTTTACTGTACTTCTTTCTTTAACATTTAATCTATCTTTATGTGTAATTTTCTTATTGATATCTGAAACTGAACAATGTGTATATTTTATTCTCAAACATGCACCCTTATAAAATGCTAAATGATGGTTCCTTCCTCCTCGTCCCTTCCGTTCAACTTCTACTGATGTAATCTGAAATTTCAGTTCCAAATTGAGAGATTGTGAACTGAGAATGATAATAGTATTCATTTCCTAGGGGGGTTGTGAAGTTTGAATATTATTATTATATTAATTATTTCCACCTGTGCCTTGCACATAGTAAGCAATCAATATTAGCAAGAAATATGATCATTATTATGGATAAACATTTTTATGTCTTATTTTTTTTTTTTTTTGCGGTACGCGGGCCTCTCACTGTCCTGGCCTCTCCCGTTGCAGAGCACAGGCTCCGGATGCACAGGCCCAGTGGCCACGGCTCACGGGCCCAGCCGCTCTGCGGCATGTGGGATCTTCCCGGACCAGGGAACGAACCCATGTCCCCTGCATCGGCAGGTGGACTCTCAACCACTGCTCCACCAGGGAAGCCCCTATTTATTCTTCATTATATGATAAACCTCACTCCTTTAATGCTTTTTTGCTGGAGTTAATCATTCAGATGATTTTCAGAAAGGTCAGTGTGAGATAATATAACTAGAAATATTTTCATTTTACATTTAAATACTATGTTGATATAAAATTTATAATTTATTCCATGTAATATAAAATAGATTAATTTGTTTATGCCTTCTTGCATATATTGTTGCAACTGGGAACTCTAATTTTGTTCAATCAGATTTTTTTTTTTGAAAGTGTTCTGCTTTTACCTCTCTAGAGACTTAGAAACTTCTCTTTACCTTTCATGTTCTTAAATTTCACTATGCTGTCTGTATCTGTTAATCCCTCATCAACCTCTTCTATTTAGAATCTTACAGGTTTTTACAACCTAAGGATGTATATGTTTCTCCAACTTTTAGAAATTCTCAATCATTATTTCTTCAAGTATTTCCTGTCTTCCAATTCTTCTTGAAATTCACATATACGTGTACATGTATATTATAATTAAAACTTGCAGTAATCACCACCAATATATTAATATTAACTTAGAGCAAAAATAGTTTTTTTAGGGAGTAGTACTTCTATAACTGATAATATTTAGAGTTGCCAGTACAGTGTGTTAATATAAAGCAGACCGACTTTTAATCAGTTCTATTACAATTTAAAATTTTTCTTTCTAAAATGCACCACTTTATTGTCTACAGACAAGGTGAAACTATTCCCTTGGTCCTGCTCATGCACCTTGATTCTACAGTGATCAGGACAATCTGTTTCTGAAAATACTGTGACATAATATACAGGTAGTTTATCAACCCTCTTCATTACACCTTATTGCTGGAGCAAATTTAGTCAACAAAATTCACAGTAACATTTGACTTTAAAGTAAGGAGAAGCTAAGATTGTTTAAGAATAGTGAATGTAATTTGCAAGTAAGTGTTATGATTTCTGGAAATTTTAAAGTGAAAAAGTGTCCCCATGTTAAAAAACCAAAAGCTCATATTATAAATGCTTATTATTTTTAATAAGCAAATGCTCATTAAAATGAATGAGACCTTTGCACCATTTTACCCAAAGCAATTTTGTGTAATAAGAGAAATTCCTTTGAGGTAGTCTCTTATGGAATTTAACTTCAGCTCAGTAAATTGTTTCTCTGTTTCTTTTGAAATGAGAAGTTTTAGAAGGTGAATGAACATGAAGGTATAATAAGTAAAAACAAAAAAGTGCAACAGTTACTAATGATGAGTCATTTTTAAAGTGTAGGAAAAATGTAGTTATACTTTCACATCAAGTCATTTGCCAAAATATCAGACTCTCTTTGACTAACGTTTGAAAGCTATAGCTGATGGAGTATTTATTTTGAGCAATGCTAATTCTAATAATTGAAAGAGAAAACTCATCTGTTGGAAGAAATCAGTCTCTATCTCTCCAACTTCATCTTTCCTTACTGCTGTTACTACTCCCCAGCCTCACACTTAAATCCCAGCTATTCCAGACTCATTACTTATCCCCACAGATGCTATCTCATTTCTCTGTGTCTTGATTCATTCTCTTCACTGTGATATGCTCTTCTTTCCCATTTTATAGGCATTTAAATTCTACCCTTCTTTCAAGGCCTATGTGTGATCTCTGAAAAGTCTGTCTTGGGCAGAATTCATCATTCTGTCCTCTGTGGAGGAAAGGGCATTGTCCTTTGCTTTTATAGCACTGCATATATAATTAGTATATATTAATTTATATATATATATATATGATTAGGATATTTGAATTATCTGGTATGAGAAATAAAGATAAGCTTTAGGTTTAAATCTTCTCTTGCCTCTAAGTTACAAAGTAACCATCCAGGTAGGTGGGGCTTTCTATGGGTCCATAATAGGACCAAGAACAGAATGTGAAAGAATAAAATATCACCCATGACTCAGCCATGTAAAAGAGTGAAATAAGGCCATTTGCAGCGACATGGATGGACCTAGAGATTGTCATACTGAGTGAAGTAAGACAGAGAAAGACAAGTATCATATGATATCACTTATATGTGGACTAAAAAATTGGTACGAATGAACTTATTTCCAAAACAGAAGAAGAGTCACAGATGTAGAAAACAAACTTATGGTTACCAAGGGGAAGGCAGGGGGAAGGGATAAATTAGGAGATTGGGATTGACACATACACACTACTATAAAAAGAGATAACTAATGAGAACCTACTGTACAGCACAGGGAACTCTGCTCAATACTCTGTAGTGACCTATATGGGAAAAGAATCTAAAAAGTATCTAAAAAATCTAAAAATCGATGTATCTGTATAACTGATTGACTTTGCTGTACAGCAGAAACTAACACAACGTTGTAAATCAACTATACCTTGATAAAAATTAATTAAAAAGAATAAAAGGTCACCCATAAGTAACTGCTGCTGTGCATGGTGATGTCATGCCCTCCCTGGCCGGGACAGCAGCGCTGATTTTGATGCAGTTAAATCAATTTTTCATCTACAATGTAGGTTTACACTTTGTTGACATTGTCCTTGGGGTTTGTGTGTGTGTGTGTGTAGTTGTTGTTGTTGTTGTGTTTGATGCAAGCATTACTTATTAGCCAACCAACAGTAATTAATAGATTTATCTCCCCAAACTGCCAGGGATCACTGGAAGGAGATAGGACATGGAGTAACAGAGCATACCTTGGATTATGATGTTATTATTTTAAACTGAATAACACAGGGATAAACCTATCACACAAGGTCTGTTGTTCCAGAAAGTTACAGGTGGGAAATTTATGTGCTTTACTCCTCCCCTGCACAAGTTGGGACCCAGAGTAAAGAGAAATTGTGATGTTGATAACATAGTAAAGCTTCCCCTTTCCAAAATACCTTAGAGGAAGCTAACTCTTGGATTTGAAAGTATGTAAAAACTCATGCTTAGAATAAGTAAAAAGGAATGAGCATGGTAACCTATCCATATTTTTTGACTCAACATAATATTTGAATTAGTTGGTGTTAAATATTAGATAAATGACAGAGAAAAGGAGGGAGGGAGGGAAGAAGGAAAACAATCTAAATACCATTAAATTATGTGGTCACTATTTTGAAGTCTATTACCATGGAATTTATTCTGTGTTACATGTAGAAAATATAATCTGACTTTCTGTCATTTCCTTAAAAAACACAGCATACAATATTAACAAGGAAAGGGTCAAAGATTAAAAAACAAAAAGAAACACAATTCTATATTTTGACTGAAGGTTGTAGTCCATTGTTTTCCTCTGGGGTTTATTCCACATTTCTATTGAGGCCCCTAGGGATGTATACTACTTTCTATCCAACTTATATTTTGAATGAAATTATTTAAATTGTTCTGCTTACCTTTTCTTTCTTCCCTTATTTTAACCTACCAGTTAAGTAACAAAGTCCCAAAAGTTGTTTCTTTTCCTCTCTTCATGTTATTGTATATATAAGATAAATTTCAGTATATAAGATAAATTTCAGTCATATGCCAAAACAGCAAAAGGGCTTTAAAAATGGTACTGATACTGTTTATTCCCTGCACTCTAAAAGATAAGCAGGTTTTTCTTATTCTTGATTTGTTTTCCATTTAAATGATGTTTTGCTACTCCAGGTTTCCCAAATATCTGTATTCACAACAGTTACAGGTTATTGTTAATATTTATCTTTAAAACCTGGTTAATTAATTGCCTACTGGCTGCATAGAGGGAACTTCAATCCTATTAAAAATGGATAATATTTTCCCTTAATATTTTTAAGTAGATTTCCCTTGTTTCATTTTACAGTAAAAACAATAATAAAAATATTAGTGGCTGTTCTGAATTTCTTCAACTCCCAGTCTTTACTGGTCAGGATGACTAGCTATCCATCCATAGAAAGACAGAGCTAACCCAACCTTTACCATAATCACTGACTCTGATAAGCTGGACGGTGAGTAGGAATCAGTCCTTTGTATCCTAGTTCAGGGAAAGAACCATGACCCAACGTCAGAGGGTGTGGCTTCTTCACACTCCTCAGATGCTTCCTCCACAGCATGACAACTTTTAGGCTAACAGGACATTCAGGGAAGGACCATAGCAGCTGCTTGTCACAGACACATACACTAAGGAGATACCATGCATTTGTTTACTATTGGAAATTTGTGTAAATGAAAGATTTGTGTTCGCTATTGAACTGAGAATTTTTTAAAGAACTAAGGTTTTCCTCGTATTACTTCACATAGTTAATAAGAAAAATCCTCTTTCTCTCTTTCAGACTTAGCTCTCTATTTTTTTTTAATACAGAGAAAGATTTAAAAATTCTCTTTATTTTCTCAAGCTCCCAAACTCTAGCCATTATATCATCACCCACATAGTTTCTTCTTCTGAAAATTCTATTATCATTTAAATGGAAAACGCCATTTAAATACCATCTATTCACTGATGTAGGCTAGAAATAACAGTTTATACTTTCCCTGTCAGTTAGTGAATTATATCTTGCAGATATGTATGTTTATTCTGTCCAAAGAAGGCTGACTGGATTGAGGGGAAGACTAATATTTTTTTCCCCTCTCCCTCATTTTTTTTTAAATGGTAGTTTGCTCATATTTCAATTCAGTACGTTGAAGAAAACAATCATCATTGTTTTGGTAAGAAAAATAATTAGTATTTAAATTTGTTAACTGATAAATACAGGTAGGGTCTGAAAAACCAAGAACTCACCATGAACTGATTCAGAAATGTTGAGCTCTAGCGGTGATGGAGGTGAATGCAGGGAAATGGCAGCACACATGGATCATTCTGTAAATGTGCTTGAACATATGTCCTTGCTTCAGAGAGAGACATTGTGTGCAGAAATTTTAAATCTCTTTTTTAAAGTTATTATTTTTGTTATTAAGCCAGAGTATAGTTTTTAAGAAAAGTTTAATTTCTTGGGAGACAAAATATGCATAAATTTATTTCTCCTACTACTGTAATAGTAACGATAACAACAGCAACAACAACAATAATAATAATAATAGATTTGGATTTCTTTTTTTAATTGAAACATACTAATAGTTAACTTAAAATGCTGCATGTTTTCTAGAAGTGAGAAAAGAGGAATAAACTTAACATTAAATTTACTTTTATAATATAGAAAAAAATATGCCCTTTCCCCTATTCCTTCTACTATATCACTTTCATTTTCAACAGCCCTCAAATCCTCATTAATATCCAGAGCACACATGCAACTAATTGATCTGCTGGGTTTCCCTTAGAGAATCCTCAGTCTCTGATGAGAAATAAGGTCAGAAATAGAGTACTTATTATATTGAAAGTGGTCATTGTAGTCACTTTTTATATACT
The DNA here is from genome assembly GCF_011762595.2 of Tursiops truncatus. Lineage (NCBI taxonomy): Eukaryota > Metazoa > Chordata > Mammalia > Artiodactyla > Delphinidae > Tursiops > Tursiops truncatus. The sequence continues at coordinate 66,249,148 of NC_047045.1, read as the reverse complement.
ATACATAATAAACTTGCATAATATAATGTGGTAATTTGAAGCAATTTCCTCATAATTAGAAATTACATATTATTAAAATAAAGATTTTTCTAATTGCCTGTGAGTCAATCTTCTAAATTCACGTATTTTTAGAGACTATGAAGCAAAATCTTCCCTCTAGGAAATAACTGAAATACTTTCATTCGTTTCCAAATAATTTGCTAATAAGGAAAAATAAGAAAAAGCTTAAAATCTTAAAAGCAACATCTTAATTTAATCTTTTTGCTGATTTTAATGTTGTGAATTTTATACAGAACCTTTCACCTCAAAAAGAGCCAATTCACATTTCCTTGTTAGGTATATACTATGTAATTCAGATGTTAATTAAAGTCAGTTAATGTCACATAAAAACAATTACCAAATCGAAAGTTGAATTTAAAATGGTCTGCCATAAAAAACAATTGAATACAATTAAGATTTTTGTTGACATAGCAACATTTCTTGGCATTACCATTCTTATAGGATTATGTCAGTACAAAAATGTCATTATTTTCTACCTTGTGACATATTTATATGTCTTATATAGATTCCAAATAATAGAAATACCTATCAATACCAAACATTTAAGGAAGAAATTATACCAATTCTCTACAATCTTTTTCAGATAGAAACAGGAAATATTGGGTTGGCCAAAAAGTTCATTTGCTTTTTTCCACAACATGGCATCAGTAGTACTTAGTTGTCTTTTTTATTCTAAACAATTTTGTTAGATTGTATTGTGACAGCTGTCAAATCAACATGCATTTAAAAAAAAAACCCATCAAAACTGGTGAATTTTTGTGTAGCCATTTTTATATTGAAGATGGAAGAAAAAAAGCAACATTTTTGGCATATTATGCTTTATTATTTCAAGGGTAAAAACACGACTGAAATGCACAAAACGATTTCTGCAGTGTATGGAGAAGGTGCTATGAATGATCGAACATGTCAAAAGTGGTTTGCGAAGTTTCGTGCTGGAGATTTCTCGCTGGATGATGCTCCACGGTCGGTAGACCAGTTGAAGTTGATAGCGATCAAATCAAGACATTAATTGAGAACAATCAACGTTATACCAAGTGGGAGATAGCCAACATACTCAAAATATCCAAATCAAGCGTTGAAAATCATTTTCACCAGCTTGGTTATGTGAATCGCTGTGGTGTTTGGGTTCCACATAACTTTATAATTGTTATAAAGTTTCATTTAAGCAAAAAAAAACCTTCTTGGCCGTATTTCTAGATGTGATTATCTACTTAAATTAACAAAAACGTTCCATTTTTAAAGCAAATTGTGATGGGCAGTGAAAGGTAGATACTGTACAATAATGTGGAACAGAAGAGGTCATGAGGCAAGTGAAATGAACCACCACCAACTGCACCAAAGGACGGTCTTCATCCAAAGAAGGTGATGTCGTGTATATGGTGAGATTAGGAGTCCTCTATTATATGAGCTTTTTCCGGAAAACCAAACGATTCATTCCAGCAAGTACTGCTCCCAATTAGGCCAAATGAAAGCAGCACTCGACAAAAAGCGTCCACTATTAGTCAACAGAAAACACATAATCTTCCATCAGGATAATGTAAGATTGCATGTTTCTTTGATGACCAGGCAAAAATTGTTACAGCTTGGCTGGGAATTTCTGGTTCATCCACTGTATTCAACAAACATTGCACTTCAGTTTTCCATTTATTTCAGTCTTTACAAAATTCTCTTAATGGAAAAAATTTCAATTCCCTGGAAGACTGTAAAAGGCACCTGGAACAGTTCTTTGCTCAAAAAGATAAAAAGTTTTGGGAAGATGGAATTATGAAGCTGCCTGAAAAATGTCAGAAGGTAGTGTAAAAAAATGGTGAATACATTGTTCTATAAAGTTCTTGGCAAAAATGAAAAATGTATCTTTCATTTTTACTTTAAAAACCAAAGGAAACTTTTGGCTAACCCAATACTTTCTTACTCATTCTGTAAGGCCAGCATTATGCTACTATCAAAACCAGACAAAGACAGTATAAGAAAACTGCAGGCCAATATCTTTCATGAACATAGAAAAAATTCTAAATATTATTTAGAAAAATATTCTAAATAATATTTTCTAATATTTATTAGAATTCTAATAATTCTAAATATTCTAAATATTAATTAATCTAATTAGCAATATATTAAAATAATTAAAAACCACAAACAAGTGGAATTTATCCCAAATATGCAAGCCTGGTTCAACTTTCAAAAAATCAATCAATATACTCCATCATACCAACAAGCTAAAAGAAGAGCACATGATCATATAGATTGATATAGATAGATCAATAGAGGCAGAAAAAGTATTTAGCAAAACCCAACACTCATTCATGATAAAAACATCAGTAAACTCAATAGAGAAGGAACTTCCTCAGCTTGATAAAGAATATCTACAGAACACCTACAATTAATTTGAGAAAAACTGGTGAGAAACTCAAAGCTATTTTACTAACATCAGGTTCAACATAAGGATGTCACCCTCACAACACTCCTTTTCAACAATTATACTGAAAGTTCCAGCTACTGCAATAAGACAAGAGAAGGAAATAAAAGGTATACAGTTTGAGAAGGGAGAAATAAAACTGTCTTTGTTTGCAGATGACATGATCACCTATGTAGATAATCCAAAACAATCAAAAAACAAAACAAAGGAAGAAAACTCCAACTCTCCTGGAACTGGAACTAATAAGAGGTTATAACAAGGTTACAGGATACCAGGTTAATATAGAAAAGTCAAACTCAGTCTCATATTCCAGCAATGAACAAGTGAAATTTGAAATTAAAAATATAATACCACTTATATTTGCACAGAAAAGAGCTGTTATTTTTGATAAATAGTATTTTCTTGTGTGTGAATTTTAACTACAACCCCAATATTTATTTTAGAATGAATTAAAGGTATCATGGTAAAAAACAATGATGAAAATTTAGAAAATTTTTATAAAGTTTCATCAGTGATTTTTAAAAATCCTTGTTAAATTTATACTTATTTGGAAAATAATTAATGACATGTGCTACTGCATCCAACATCAGTAGTGCCACTGAAATTCAATTTATTTTATGTTTTGAGAGCTATTCTACAGATGACATTTAACTGTGCTGTAACTTTTATCCCAATTCTTTTTGTTATATTGTTATTTATCTTGTATTTTATTCCTGAACAATTTGATTGAAAAGTACCAATAATATATAGAAGGGAATATATACTATCTATATATTTTAGAGAATTGTAATAAAGACCCATTTACCCACTTCTTCACTTGAAAAATAGAACCTTACCAATCCATTGTGTCTCCTTTCATTTTATTCCCCTCCTTCTCACCATAGATGACCATATTGTGGATTTTATCTTACTCTTTTCCTTTCCTTTCCTGATAGTTTTATCTCACAGGCACCTATTCCTCAATAATATATTACTTAGTGTTACCAGTTTTAAACTTCATACCAATGGTCTCATACTACATGCAGTTTTCTGAAAAATTTTTATGCTTCAAAATTGTTTCTTTATTTATATATATTTATATCTGTGCTTTATTCATTTTCATTGCTTTTTGATATACATTTGAGTTGTTTTCTATTCTTCCTTTTTTTTAATTAATTTTTATTTGAGTATGGTTGCTTTACAATGTTGTGTTAGCCTCCACTTCACAACGAAATGAATTGACCATACACATACAGATCTGCTCTTCCTTTTTTTCTAATTTTAACTTTTTGCCATGAACATTCTTGTAATTTATCTAAAAAATATAAACAAAGTGAGATTACTAGGTCATAGGATGTGTACATACATTTAACTTTACTAAATCATGACAAATTTTTTCCCATGTGAGTCTTCACTTTGCAAACATCATTAACATGTATTTATCAAGGAATTATTTTATATTTTAACTTTTTTTTATGCTCAGAAGACTCCTTCTACTGATCTCATGGGTGCTTTCTTCTCATCATTAGATTAACTCAAGTATTAACTCCTAAAAGAAGTTTTCCCTTCCCAGCTGAATCTGCTTCCCATTCCCTGAATCACTCATTAATATATTATTATCCCTTTTATATCTTTGTCAATTTTTAGTTTCTTGCCAGTAGGATATAAGTTCATTGAAGGCAAGTTTGCTTTTTGTCTTCTTCATCCCTATGTCCCCAGCACCTAGAACAGTGACCCCATACACTGATGGCACTTAGTGTATTTGGTTGACTGTGGTACTGTTCTGATGTCCGTATTCAGAAGGACATGTATCCTTTGGATTTAGAATGGCGTGCCCTTCAGTATTATCACCATCATTCTTTTCTGTGTATTATTTGTCTATGAATGCCAGTTTGTTTGTCTCGTGAATTTTTATTCAGAGATCAGCTCAATCTTACCCGCAGTTTTGACAAATACGACATGTTAATTATAATTATTATACATTTTTTGCTGAAAAAGCATTGTTTTCTAAAAAAAGTTATCATTCTGATACTATTTATTTAAAACCCTAAAATGTAACCAACGGAAGTTTCATTAGTTTGCTACACGGACTTTTCAATACTCATATGCTATGGTTTTCATCTTTTATGACTCAAACTGTATATGTATAGCAACTAGTTATCAGAGAAACCAATGCTGAATTATCTTCAGTTATATTTCATTTTGCATTCTTATTTCATTCGTACTTCAATGGAGCTAAGGCCATTATTGTGTCATTCAATAAGGTTCAAGAAAACTCAAATATACATTTTGAGCTGCAATTAATATCAAACATTTACCCTAAGCCAAAGCTTTGGCCAAAATATTTATTTTGATTTATTTTGTCAATAGTTTGGCTGTCAACACATATGTTTGTGTTTAAATAGATGGTTCTGTGTTTATGCAGATGTCTACATAGAATTAAAACAGGGATTGTTTTGTCTCAACTTCTGTGTTTTAAGCTAATTTGAAATGACTTCGCAAGTGTTCAGTAGTACTACAGTGTTAACTATAGTTGCTGTGACACTGACTAGAGGTAGATCCATCACCTGTGGTATTAGGCTCTGTAGAGATTCCTCTTTCAAATATTCTGCAAGATATACGCAGTTCCATCAGTGAAGGTTAATTGGGGAATTATTTTTAATCTGAGGGTTATTAAAAATGAGTATTATTATTATAGGTATTTTATTATTTAAATGCATCCTGGAGAGGAAAAGTATTGAAAACAAACTTTAACTTGGAAAAATTTAGCCTAGAGCTATTGCTTCAAAAAGTGGTTAGAGCACTTTGCAGAGAAACATTCTGTGGATTGTGCAGAATATTTTCATTTGCATTACCATACCTGCTAATCAGCCTAAACAGGATAGTTAGTATGAAAACATAATGTAGTAATACTAAGCCTTTTTTTAAAAAGACAATTCAAAATATAGGGCATAGTGAGTTAGTGGTGGAAATTCTTGGTGATAAAGGAGAATGTAAACAAGTTTTATTCTCTTTACATCTTTAATTGCTCCATTTTGGATAACACATTTATTACATACAGAAACTGAATGTCTGGGACATCTAAATAAGTATTAGTTCAATTGTTTTCCCCTTTGTCTTTTATATCCAAAATCTTTTAGACTGTGACCTAGATTCAGATTCAGTGACACTAATCACCAATATTTAACAAGAAAAATTAAAATATAAAGTATGCTAATGTTATTTCTCTGAGTATTCTACCCCTAAGGATTATTTGTTTTTAATTCTCCTTACTGTGTAACAACACTCCTAGGAAACATTCAACAATAGTTATTAAATAAAGATAAGTTTTTTGAAAGAATAATAACAAACTTAGGAAGATAATTTTTATATCCAAAGATACAAGTGAGATGTGTTTTCCAAAGGTTAAAATATATTTTTTAAAAAGATATAATAGATATAGGCTATTGTTCTAGGAAAACAAAATAAAATATTGCCTATTTTAAGTGAAGTAAAGGATATTTTGTTTTGTGTATTATGGACTTATATATTTAAATTATTTAAAAATACTTTTTATACTTAATGTTTTTTAGGACATGAGTTGTAAGCAGCCAGATGATCTACTAGAATAAAGTATAACAGAATAGTTAAACTTTTGGTAAAAAATTGGTAAAATAGAGTACCAATAGGCTCTGTAGAGTTTCCTCTATTTTACCAATTAAACATTAAGTTTAATCTGATTGCTTCAGATTCTTTAAGGATAAGTACAAAATTCCATAACTACTTCATAAACACATCCAAAAGTACAAAATATATCACTTAGAAACACATTTTGTAAACTGACATACATATTTTTCTTACATCTTTTATAAAGGAAAAGAAAGAGGTTTGCATATACACCTGATTAATTTTTGAATAAACCACACATTATTATATATAACTGGAATTGAAATGAAGTTTTTGATTTCCTTAATTATCTATATTCTCTGTTTATGAAAAATTAGAGGAATTTAATCTCAAGAATTCCACTAGTGTATAATATTGCTAAAATATATATATGGCAGACTTCTTGTCTCAGCTTTGACATGTAGAAAGCTAGGAGAAGCACCATTTCCATCCTTACATAAAAGAAAGAGCAGAAGAAACTTCAAAGTAATTACTTCCTTGGACTCAGAAAACTGATCAATAAGGGCAATCAAATAGCACAAAACCTGGGTAAAAACAGGTGACTGCAGAGAAAACAAGGATTTTAGGATTTTCTTATTTTGAATAGAAATTTTTGAACACCATATAAGCTGATAAAGAGATACTTCTTTAAAAATTGAAGTATACTTCAATTTAATGTATCAGCAAAGTGATTCTGAAAAAGAATGTATATATTCTTTTTCAATTACCGTTTATTACATGATATTGAATAAAGTTCCCTCTGGTATACAGTAGGTCCTGTTTGTCTATTTTATATATAGTAGCTTGAATCTGTTAATCCCAAATTCTATTTGGAGCAACATGGATGGACCTAGAGATTATCATATTAAGTGAAGTAAATCAGAGAGAGAAAGGCAAATATTGTATGATATCACTTATATGTGGAATATCTAAAAACAAAAATGATACAAATGAACTTGTCTACAAAACAGAAATAGACTCACAGACATAGAAAACAAACTTATGGTCACCAAAGGGTAAAAGAATGAAAAGACAAGTCAAAGCCTGGAATAAAGTTTTTGCAACCCTTATGTGTTATGAAGGAATTCTCTCTAGAATATGTAAAGAATTATTAAAACTCACTATCATAAAACAAACAATTCCCACCAAAATATACATGCAGAGATCTGAACAGACACTTCACGGAACAATGTATATGGGTAGCAAATAAGCATGTGAATGGATGCTCAATGTCATTAATCTTTGTGAAAATTCAAATTAAAACCAAAATGAGATACCACTGTACATATATTATAATAGCTAAAAATAAAACAAAACAAAAACAAACGTGGAAATAACAAGAGCTCTTGAAGATGCTGAGAAACTGGAACTCTCATGTTTTGCTGGGAGAAAGGCAAGAATGGTACAGCCACCTTGAAATATAGTTTGGCAGTATTTTTTCTTAATAAAGTTAAACTTATACTTACCATTAGGTTTAGTAATTCTACCACTAGGTATTTATTTAAGTGAATTTAAAACTTATATTCACCCCAAATCTGCATGCAAATGTTTATAGCAGTTTTATTCATAACTGAAAAAAAAATGGAAACAACCCAAATGTCCTTCAACAGATGAATGGTAAACACACTTAGATGCATCCAGAAAGTGAACTATTACTTAGCTAAACAAGTAAGTAACTACGTATTTACAAACATATGGAAAATTTTCAAAGCACTTTATTAAGTGTAAGGAACTCAACCCAATGGCAATACATTGTATGATTTCAATTTTATGACATTCTGGAAGAGACAAACTATAGGGACAGAAAATACATCAGTAATTGCCAGGAATGGGTGTGAAGGGGAGAGCTGATTACAAAGCAGCAGCAGCAGAAAGAAGTTTGAAGAATGATGGAATTATTCTGTACAGTATCGTGGTGATAGATGCACAGCTCAATGCATTTGTCAAACCCACAGAACTGTACACCACAAAGAGTGAATTTTACTGCATGCAGATTTTTGAAAAAAATCAACCAGATTGACAAAAAGAGGGGGGACACCAGTATGGAATCCAGACTGTGGCTAATATATCTAACCATATTACTAATATGTGACATAACAACAGTGAAACAAGTGGGAAATAAAAGAGCTGTCTTGAGTAACTCAGAATATTTTGACTAGATACTATAAGATGAAAGACAAAAATAATACCCAAATACTGTGCCTTAGTGGAAAAGCCTAAAGGGCTAGGCAATTTTGAAACAACTATACATATATATGATTTTTGAACAAATAATTAAATATAATATAGATAATGTGAGCCAGATCTCTCACCTTAGGAGAAAAAGTTGTAAATAAGCAATGGGCAAATGATAGATATGGTGTTGGATTGAACTTGGAGATATGAGTAGGAGCACATATTCATTATAATATGTATACATATGGATGGATACAGAGATGAATATAGATGTGCGTATACATGGCTTAGTACACAAATATACACTTCTTAACCCTGCTAATGCCAAGAGAGGCTAGAAATGGTCTCTGTACTACCAAAGAAAACACTTAGCACCCGTATTTTGGTTTCCAAATACAATTGTCCAATTAAAGCAACCAGGGCTTCTTGGGGAAATTGCTGTGACAGGGAAAATACAAGATGATCCTGGAGTAAATTTCAGTGCCAGAAGGTAAGGTAGTATCAAAAATAAAAACAATAGTAGCAACAATGACAATAACAACAGAAACAAGAAGAAGGAGAAGAAGAAGTGTGGGAGGAAGGGAAGGAAAAGGAAGAGGAGATGAAAGAGAAAGAAAAGGAGAAGGAGGAGATGATGACAAAGGAGAAAACTGCAAAAAGCTTTCTCTGGCTAAAACTGAAACAATTTGATCCATAAGATAAACAATGATAGTCCTGGATTATAACTCCCTGATTCTATAGTGATATAAGTAAATAATTCAATGTATGATTAAATGGAGGAAAAAAGACCACTCCTTTTTTACAGATGGATTCCAGTTTATATATGTAGAGGGAAGGAATGAACTAGAGAAATCACCATTAGAACATCACACCAGTAATTGCTGCAGGAAAGATAGATTAAGTAATATTACATTTAGTAGAAGAAACAGGAAATTTGCATAACTTTTAAAAGCTTCTCCTCCAAGATATTTATTATTTACTATGGTGTTTTTAACATGTTCACAAATTTTTTGATACTCCTTCCTCCAAGAGGTGAGCTTAATTCTCTCCCCTTAAGCATGGGCTGGACTTACTAACACACTTCTAATAAATAGAGTACAGCAAGTGAAGAAAAAAAAAAGAAAGAAAGAAAAAAGAAGAGCAACTTGACGGTGAAGAAGAGAAACCTAACAGACACTACCCTAACCAAGAGATCAAGGTTAACATCACCAGTAGTAAAAATAGTGATAGAATGTATTCTCTGATACAAAGCAATGAGAAGGACACATGCTGTTCTTCCCCCAAATCCATATCCTCAGTCTAAGCACGAGAAAACTTCAGACAAAATGAAACTGAAGTTCATTTTATTTTAAAACCTGAGTACTTTTCAAAAATGTCGGGTCATGGAAAACAAAGAAAGGTGGAGAAAATGTCACAGATTCCAGGAGACAGGAATACGTACATAGTAGGGGTAGATAATGTGGGACTGGGTGAAGGATATGTAGGACTGTATTCTCTTCGCTATCTTCTCTAAGTCTAAATTTATATCAAAATGAAAAATTTTAAAAGAGATTTTACACTTAAAAGAATTACAGAATAATGCCTTAGAAAAAGTAAGCTATATCATCAGAGAAGCATTGCTGTTAGACACACCTATTTAATATATAAAATGCAGTGTTTATTGGAAGTGGATGCAGAATCAGAGTATATATTGCTCATCTATTTTTTTGCAATTTTTTTCAATTTTGGGATATTGATTACAATAAGCGATTTATGCACAGAGGGAAAATGTAAGGAAAGAAAATGAAATTCAAAAATTGGTCATTTTTACAATTTAATATTTGAAATAGTCTTGTAGTAGTATGTTAGAAATATACAATTAAGCAAAGTAATTCACTGTGTTTTGAAGAAGAAAATGTTTCCTGCCTGCTGTCTTAATACACAACAGTTATCTGTGTGGGTCCTTGAGTATGGAGCAGGATTAGTGCACTACACTTTCCAAAGATAGTTTAGTTTCCCCGCAGTGTGGAGAGAAAGAAGTAGCCATCTGTCCTAAAAATAGATAGATACAAAGCTGTTAGTGCAAATATGTGAATTTTTTGTTTGCTTGGTATGTGGAGTTTGAAAATTAAGGCAAATTGTGAATATATTTCTCTTGGTTGTGTGGCAATTTCTGCAGAAGTAGTGATTTATCAGTTTGGAAAAAGTCTGTCCTTTATTTAACAATGTCAAGAAATGCAAGTGGACAGGTACATACATATTTCATATGTATATATTTTTTTAAAATTAGGAAAATACTTAACTTTTTCAGCTCTACCATACATTATATTTCAGGCTCCACTGGTATATAGATAAATATTTTTATGGACACAGACTATATTGTTCCTTATTTCAATATATTGTATAATTCAGAAATGTTAAATTGAAATTATTTTCTTAAAAATATATATTTTAAAATGTTTCATCATTCATTTATTCATTCAATAAAAACTACATCAGTTGCTAACTTTTTGCATGTGTCAGAGAGATTCTGATTTCACAATACGTTGCGATCAAGTTGAAGACACAATGGGACCTGCATCTGTAGGGAAATGTTCTTGCTTTTGAAGCACAAAGGAGTGGAAGACCACCTAGAGGAAAAGACATCTCAGGTGAATATGGTTTCTGCTGAATACATATAAAGCAGCACTCCTTAAATTTCAATGTGAATGCAAATGACGTTGGGATCTATTCAGTAGACCTGTTGTGGGCCATGAGCTTGGCATCTTTACCCAAACTATGGCAGTGCTAGTGGGGCTCAGGCCCCAGCTGGAGCATTGCTGCAGCGTATACATGTATAAATACCCCAAATCAGCCTCCAGAACACTGACAGAAATATATCCCAGTTTTAATACAAAGACAAGAGAATAGAAATGTATAAAGAGAATAGACCCCTGCACCAAGGTATACACTCCATGAGGGAAGGGATGTTTGTCTGTCTTGTTTCCACTATGAATCTGGTGCTCATAACAGTGCTTAGCAGTGCATAACAGTGCTTAGCACATGGTAGGCATTCTATAATAATATTTTGAGAAGTGGTTAATCGATTGAAATGGATTATCATATGAAAGACAGGAATGTACATCTTTGTACTTCAATATTATGGAAAACAAATAAGAAAGTCAAATACGTATTAGAGTTAGTAGTAGGTTGAAAGACTACAACAGACTCTTAACAATGCATAAAAACCAACTAATAAACAAACAGGACTTCTGAGATTATAACATTTTTTAAATATGAAAAAAACCTAACTAAAGAAGGTAAAGAATTTAGGGGTGAAGAAGTATTAGTAGACCCTACCACACACACACACACACACACACACACACACACACACACACATAAAATATTTATTTATACTTTAAGGAGAAAGTGCATAAGTTTCTGTATGTATGTAGACAATTGTTTTTTATAAGTTCTTATGTACTATATTTTTAAGAAATTATGTCTACATCATCAGTATATTGTAACAATCAAATGGAGCAATTTACTTAGAGCAATAAATAAAGTTCCTAGTGTATAATGAGTTCAGTAAATTATCATTATTATTGATAGCTATAATTAAGTAAAATAATGTACAATAATTCAGTGCATAGATAAATAGGTAACTATGAGGGGTGATGAAAAGGGCACGGTATTTGGAGAAAGGACATTTTCTTTTGAGTCCTGGTTTCTTTGCTAATGGATTGTGTGACCTTGAGCAATCCCACAGGTTGCTCTGGATATTAAATTTAAAAAGAAGGGAAAAGGTTTTATAAGCTCTGCAGTGCTAAAAAATATTAGTTTGTATAGGCCTAGAAAAATAGAGACTATTTCTTAATCTTTTAAATTTCATGATATTCATGTCAATTTATGAAGATTTACTGAAAACCATACCAAGTGAGAAATATGCTAAAATCCTCGTATTCAGGCTTAACAGGTCTAAAATCTCACTACCAAATAGTCTTAAAGTTAGTAAAAAGCTAAAGAAAATTCACTAGCGAATGTGAAGCTTCTTGGAGGGCACATGAAGGAGTGTAGGTTGCACTTATGCGTGTGGTTTTATTAAGGTATAAATCTTCCAATATTTTGCCAGCTAACGGACAGATGGCTGCCCTAAAATGGAATCTGGATGCAGCATCCACATACTGAATGTCATTATACACAGCAACAGTTGTGTTTAGCATATCCATCATTTGAATTCTAGTTCAGAGGAAAGACAAAAAATCATAGGCTTTCTATTATCACCAAACACTATGTCCAAATGATAAAAACAGAAGGCTTTTCCAAAGAACTGACACTTAAGGAGAGCATAGCCATAGTCGCTAGGAAATGTAAGGTTGGCAAAATGAACAATCCCAGACCTGTGGAATAGCCTATGTTAAACTGTACCCAGAAACAAATAATTCAAGGCTCAGGGAACATAAGAAAGGAGATGCAAGATTAAAGACAGTACACATATAAGACAGAAAACAGAAAACTCCTCCGTGTGAAATTTGCATCATATTTTACACAAATCCAGCTGATACTTCTGAGAATGAGAACAAAGCTCAGAATTAGTTAGCTCAGGCTGTCATAACAAAACACCACAGACTGGGTGGCTTAAACAACAGAAATTTATTTTCTCACTGTTCCGTAGGCTAGAAGTCCCAGATCCAGCTCTGGCAGCCTCAGACCCTGATGAGGCTTCTCTTCATGGCTTGCAGTGGGCATCTTCTTGCTGTGTCCCAAAAGGCAGTTGCAGGGTGGGTGGAACAAGGGAACTGTTGTGTCTTTTCTTATAAAGACACTAATCCTACCAGATCGAGGACCATATTTATGACCTCATTTGATATTAATTACATCCTAAATGCACTGTTTCCAAATACAGTCACATTGGAGCTTAGGGCTTCAACATATGAATGGCTGTACATTTTAATAGGCTGTACATTTTAATAACTACACTTTTTCTTCTGGAATTGCTCTGTGATACGTTGTGGACAACTTGGTGGACAGGGCTCTGATGACCACCAAATATCAAACCTGCCCCAAGTCCCAGCTACCACTAACTAGACTACCTTAGGCAAGTCACTTCTCAAAGTCTGTTTTTTATTTGCAAAATGAGGGTAATAATAATGATATCTACCCTAAAAATTTTCTGACTGGTTCATACAATAAGCATGAATAACAAACTTGATGAATTAAATTTTCCTTAAAATATTTCCCTTAAAATATATTTTTCCTTAAAATTCCCATAAAATATTTTTCTTTAGCTGGCAGCATTTTGATAGCTAATTTCCCAAGACAGTTTTACCAGTATTTTGGTCTTTACAAATTAAAAAATCTTTTGGAAAAATATATTTAAAATATTCGTATTCTTTTTGGCAATAATGATTGATAAAGATTTATATGAGGAAATAATTTATATGCAGGAAAAATCTTAAAAGTAATTTGTGTGTGTGTGTGTTAGCCTAAATGCATCATTAATGGTGGTGATGGGTGCTACAGATGTAAAAGGAAAAATAACAGAGTAACAATGGACAATTTATGAAGTAAGTTTCATTAATAAGTCCAATTTATAAATGGTCAAAATAAGACAGAGGTTATTGAACAAAGCCACAAAGCTAGGAAGCCATAGAGGTAGAATTATAGCTCAGGGAATATGGCTCCCATTTTTGTAAATTAAATCATTATGATTGGTTATTTGGAACATTAAACAGGGCATTCTAGCATGACTTCATTGTATTCAAGGGTTTTGATATCAGGAATAAGAATGAATATAATGTAGACACATTAATAGAAACAAAATAAGGCATAATAATCATAATTATAAGGTATAATTGTTTACCATTAAGATAATTATTTGTCAAAATATAAAATTAGGATTCTTTGCTCTTTTTACTAACCCCTAGAACACATACTGTGATTTTTTTTTTTGATAGCTCTCGTTAGAAATGTTAAAATCTCTCTCTCTCTCCCTCAGAGTTTCGATGAGGTTACTAAGGCAGTTTTAGAAATGTGATTATTATCAGTGTACTACCCAGAAATTATTCATTTCTTAGGTCCTGACATACTCATCAAACACATATTTAAGAGGACTATCAATTTATTAATCACAATAAAAAATAACTGTGGAGGGAAACTGAATTCTTATGTCAGCTTATCAGCAAATATTCTCTCTTCTCTCTCTCTCTCTCTCTCATTTTATTGGCTGATATTGAGCACTGTCATTGAATTATGAAACCCAGATTTATATTCTGAATTATGAAACCCAGATTTATATTTAAATCTGAAACCCAGATTTATATTTATATATATTATATATATATTTATATATATACCTGTCAAATAGGCACTTTTACTTTTTAGGGCTCTCTCTCATTTGCTCAGTGCTGTAGATACATTGACCCAAACCCTTTTTCATGACTGAATACAGCTTACCCCCTATGATTGGTTAATATTTTTCCTTCAAACAGAATACTCTCCATTTTGTTAGAGTTCAGTTTTCTTAGTTATAATTACAACCCAACTCTTTTTGATGTCATAATGCATTGTATTCACCTTTACTGGTCATGAATGCCCCCTAAGCTTCTCAGTCACAAGTTTATAATAAGATCTTGAATTTTTTAATCATTACCCAATCTCATCAAATAGTTAAAGATTTTATTGTTTTACTGATCAGAAGGAAATAAGACACTGTCTGAGGACTCTTCAATTTTTCCAGAGAAGACTGAGTGCTGACCAACATATGTTGCCAAGGTTGTTAAACAGTTTCTCTCAAAACAAATCTGATGTTATTAAAACAACAAAAACAAATTGTGAGTGCAGTTAATTCTGTAATTTGAATCCTTCGAAGTATATAAAACTGTTAGAGTGACTGGTAATATTAGGGGTCTCCAGTTTAATCATAATAAAAAAATGTGTGTTAAACTAATCAAAACATCCTTTTGAAAATAATTGTGCATATATGTTAATGAATTTTCCTGTTTACTTAAAACACCGATTGAATAGCTGAAAGTTCCAGATGCTGTAGTAAGCCTTGATGTTATCATAAATATAAGATGTGGTTTTACCCTTGTCAAGCTCTCATTCTAAGTGGAACAACAGACAGTCATTACAATAAAGATTAAGTTCTGATTTTGGTTCTTAAACTTGATCAGTTCATATCACCAATCAACTTGATGACTTCTTTTGGACTATCCTTAGGCTTAGGGATATAACGCAGTGAAAACAGATGTGAAGTCTAGGAAAATGAAGTTAGATAATTGTGACATGTTCTTTGGAAGGGGTTGAGGCTTTCTAAGGTTTCAGATTAGCTTTTTTAATGGAAAATTTCAAACATATGCAAAGAAAAAACAATGGTAAAATGAACCCACAGAAGCCATTACCCAGCTATCATATTCATCATCACTTTTTTCATACACCTATGTTTCTATTCATGTTCACCGTTACCCTTTGGAAACAAATGCCAAACATAATATCATTTAGTTCATAACTATTTCAATAAACTTCTCCAAAAGATAAGTATACTTTGAAACAGATATCCATGATTAATTTATAATCCCTAACAACCCAACAATACCTACCTTAAAAGTCTCCAATAGACAATATTCAAATTTTCCTGATTATTTCATTTTTTTCCAATGAATTAGGATCCAAATATTGTGTTCAGTAAATGTGTTCTTAAATGTCTTTTATATGTAATTTATCCTTCTCTCTTATTTGTTTTCTTTCAAAACATTGTTTTGAATAAACTGCAGTGGATTCTGTATTGGTTTTATAATTTCTCACGTTCTGTTTTTTGTTGATTGAGTTTTTCTGGCACTTAAAGGAGAACAAAAGCAAAACCAAAAACATTTCTCTGTCTCTATATTTCCTGAACACTGGTAGATAGCTCTGGAGGTTTGATCTGATTCAGGGAAGGGTTTTTAAAAAGATTCATTGTAAGTGTTGGTGTGTCCTTTCATCAAGAGTCACATGAGATCTGGTCATTTCTATTTTTGTGAGATTATAGTGGCTATTGAGGAAACTTGCCAAGATCTTTTTTTTTTTCCAACAGGTGTTTGTAAAATGGTGATATTCTTGATCTATCATTTCTCTTTTTATCAGCTGTGTTCCTTCTGTAGAGAGGGAATTCCCCTCATTGTCTATTTGGTTAACCTGAGGTACAGCTCCTAAAGGGAAGGCAGGGTTATGCTTGATTCTTTCCCTTCATTTACCAGTTTTCAGGACAATGGAAGCTCTGTAACATCTTCCACATATGTCTAAAGAAGATTTTTGTTTGTGCTTTTTAGTACTATCATTTTTGAAATAAAAAATTGTAACATACTTAATGTTCTTCAATCCATTACTGTTAAAATCTTATTAGAGTTCAAACTGTCTTCTGTATTATCAATGCAAGTCTCTTCAGGTTGATATTGAGCATTTTTGACAAGACTGGAGTAGTTTTTGGTGGCTTCATTGTTTTATGATAAAACAGGGAGTCCAAGCTCATATTTTCCACTTCCTGTTGCAGAACTGAAATTAGCCAAATCTCCAAAAAGCACAGGTTCCTGTGGTATGTAGACAATAGAGACATAGCCTTTGCTCTCGGTTCCTGATGGTTACTGAATCGTTCCCTATTTTTTGGCCTTTTCAGCAGTTAGAGTGAGATAATATTTCTTTAACAGAAATTGCCTCACTCATACTGACTCATACTGATATTTTCAATTCGAATAAAATATTTTAGCATTTTACCTAGCTTCTTTTATTTTATATTTATTTTTCTTTTCTCTTTGGTTAAAGATATTGGTTCTTAAAGACTTTAAGTAATACCTTAGTTTATATATTGTATACATATAATAGTTTATGAATAACAATACCAAAATTATGACCCCAAATATGTTTTTACTGAACATAATTCTAGGGTATTTTTACAGTTCTTTTTTACTCCTAATTTATATTTCCTTATTGGCATTACAGTCAAATTACAATGTTTTTAGGTCACTTGGCATAATTTCTTTCTGCTTATCTAAGCTGTCAACTCAATGCAAATTTCAGTTCATTTGTTATGTAAAAAATTTACATGATTCCAGCATGAAATCTAAAACCCAAGATCTAGCAGAAAAGTCTAGATATTGCCCCTGACGCATCCTACACTCTCCTCTCCCACATAAATAACAGTATCTTTCACTGTATGTTTTTTTAAAAAATAAGAGAATACAAACATGTTTAATTCTATCTATAACTTTCTTAGATAAGAATTACCAAACTGTATACATTGTCTCTTTCTTGAGTTTTCACATAATTTGTACCCTGAAGAGTTAGTCGTAGTCTATATAGCTATTCTTTACACTCTGTATAGCTGCATAATTCTCCATCATGTGAACGAAACATATTTTATTCAACCAGTGCCTATAGATGGACATTTGGGTTATTTCTAGTCTTGTCAATATGGTTTCTACATTAAGAGATTCTTCACAGTATGTCTATCCCTGAAGGAAACTTTATTTGGTTAGTTGTGTGAGTTCATAGAACCTAAAAGCATCAACAACATAAACTTGACGTGCACTCACTTGCACTTCTTTCTTGTATTCAACTTCAAATTGAACCTGGCAAATCCCATTTAACCTTCTTCTGAGATTGGCTTACTAAATCATCCAGTGAGTACCTTTGAATGATGTATGGGTCTTCTAGCTCTCAAGGCACTAGAAACATCTTTTTCTACCTTCCACTTTGTCCT
Source organism: Tursiops truncatus (assembly GCF_011762595.2). Classification (NCBI taxonomy): domain Eukaryota; kingdom Metazoa; phylum Chordata; class Mammalia; order Artiodactyla; family Delphinidae; genus Tursiops; species Tursiops truncatus. The sequence goes on along the minus strand of NC_047045.1, from coordinate 66,231,176 downwards.
GTAAAGAAGCTGATACCACAAAGGTCTTCGTGATCTTCCTGGGTTTTTTTCCCATTCTTATATACTGTGCCACTCGTTTTGTTATTGTTATTGTCTATGGATATTTTGGTTTTGCTATCTGAGTTGTTCAGTCATTTGTAGGAGAATTTGTAGAAACTCAAAACTGTCACCATCTCTCCAGGTTACTAAATTCTATACCAGTGTAATAGGATATATATTATCTTATATAATATAATTATCATTGATCTGAGATTTTAATTATATGTATATGAGTTTCTTTGCAGAAAATAAAAAATTTTGACTTCATTATAAGAATGGACATTATCCTTACTATTCTAAAATATTCTTCATGCTAGTGTTTGCCCAGTCCCATAACTTATGACTAAGACCTGCAAATTTTGGTGTCTCCTTTATTCTTTAAAAAATGAACCATGAAAATGACAAAAATATGATTTCAATGGCAAAAATAGGTTCTAAATCATTTGCTTTTCATTCAAAACCTGCATGTCCAAATGTGCTTATGGTAGATAATTAAATAAGGTTATTCAGTAAACAGGAAAAATTGAAGAGCTTTAAGTATGTTTTATAATCTATTTATAGTTATTTTTAAATTACAATATCAAGTTGTTGTGTTTTTTTTACTTTTTAAAAACCAAAATACTATTTAGGCTTAAAATTGTACTATAAATTTTGGAATCATAAAGCCAATTTAGTCAGTCAGAATACATATTTTAAGAACTTATGTTAATGTGAGAACATATCTTCTTATTCACAGATTATAGCTCCCTCATCATATAAATCTTAGAATAAATCCATCTCTTACAGTATGAAATTCAATTTAATTTACTGATTGACAAATTGGTTTAGTCTGTAGTTATTCAGTAGTATTTAATAAGCTCCATTGTGTAGGTGGCACATATGCTAGACACTCAGTGTTTTCTAAATATTTCTTTTTTACCATTTCACCTCCTTTAAAATCATTTTATATGTTTTTTTCTTTATTTTCTTTTTAAAATTTTTTTTGAGGTGGCGTTGGGTAGAAGTGTTAGAGAAGGGAAAGAAACTGTATAAAAGCACTGTAAATACTAAATTCAATACCCCAAAATGAGCTGAGTAAGACACTTGCAAGCTACCTTCATAAACATCAAATGCAGACGATACTAATTACCTGCAATTTATATCGCAGACATATATAGTAAAATGGATAACCTGAAAAACACCTCACTAAGAAACACCTAGAAATCATGGGTAAATAACCTTTTAGGAATCAAAAATAAAAGCGAATAGAAAATAAAGTGGGTAGTCAGGTACTACATTTGCCAGTCTTGGTAACAGAAAAGTTTGAGTATTAAGAAATGCATAGAAAGAGACCAGGCAGGCTGGAGTGCTGTAATTGAGTCTTCTATGTAAAATAGCAATATGTGAGTCCCTTAATTCAATAGTGGAATAGAAGGAAAAAAAGCCAAAGTAAGACAACAAGGAATTATCTGTTATGGCCTAAATTCTGAGTGGGGTAAAAATAGATATAACTCATATTTTTAAGCACAAGAAGCATATCTTCATGCAGATCTGGGGTTTGAATTTATATACATTCACAGAATATTTTAAGCCAATAAATAAATTGTGTAAAATGCAAATTTAGATAAATTTTAGTAAATCTATAGAACTCAGAAAGACAAAAGCAATATTTGAATATGGCCAGCCCCTCCACACACATTTTTTAGACTGACAGCATATTTTTAAAATGACAAAAGTACGTAATAGCCAGAGTGTAAAATAGTATACTGAAAGTGATAACACAGAAATATCTGTCAACATAGTATTTCATAATCATGCACAAAATAATTTAAGAATGTAGCCAAAACAAAAACATTTTTAGGCAAACAAAAACAGATTTATTACTAAAAGACCCTTATGTAGGAATTTCCAAAGTGTGTATTTTGGATGGAAGAAATTAAAGCCAGAAGAAGGACTATGATGTAACATGATCAGTTAACAACAACAGCAAAACTGTAAACATATGAGTAAAACTAAACAAAGTTTGACTGAATAAAACAAAAATCAAAATGGTCACTTTTGTAGGTAAAAATAAGGTGGAACTAAAATATTGGCTTATAGTAGAATGCAAGTCAAATGACAGTTAATTGAAGTTAAGAATTTCTAATGTTCTAGAATTATTTGAAAGAAAAGTATAAAAATATATTAACTGTAAACTTTGCTAAAATAATATGAACATTTAATAATTGATAACAGTTAAAATAATTGAAATATAAAATATGATGTCCAAAGTACTAGAGGGAGAAGAATGATAAGCCCCAAATGAGGAAGAAATGCAATGAGATATGGGAAAGAATATGGAAGTGCAGAGTAAAAAGCAAGAACCAAAAAAGATATTAGCAAAAATACAAATATGTCAATAATTATAGGAAGTGCATGTGGACTTAATTTGCCTGTTAAAGGAAAATTGTAGATACAAGTTTTAAAAATCTGTTGTTTACATGAAATACACCTAAAATATATAAGCACAGAAAGTCTGAGAAAATAATATATATATGATATACATTATATATCACAATATAATAACAATATTAATAAATAGCAAATAATATTAAACAAAAGAAAGATCAAAAGATTAAACAAAAGAAAAAATAGACTAGGTGGCAAAACTATAAAATAAAGGTTACTGCATACATTAAACAATATAATTCATTGGGAAGAAACAATTTTAAATTTGTCATTACAAAATAACATAGCCTTAAACACATATAAAACAAAAATGAATATAACCACTGAATGTTTTGAAATTCACCAATATTGTGGGAGATTTTAACACCCCTCTTCAAGTAACAGGTTGATCATGTCTCTTGAGGATACAGATGCCTTAAATAACATTAGTAATAAGCTTGACTTAAGGGCTATGTATAGGATCCTGAATCTAGCAATTTAGAAATCCACATGCTTCTCAAGAGCACATGGAATTTTAAAATAATTTAACATATGCTAGCCCATAAGCCATGTTTCAAACTTTAGAGAATAATTATTGTGAAGAGTGTTTTATCTGACAACAGTGTAATTAAGATATAAGTAAAAATAACTTAATGAAAATGCAGTAAATATATCCTCTTGAATGAATCATAGATCAAAGAAGGAATCATAATGGAAATTAGAAAATACTTAGGTATAAATATTAATGACAATGGTGCAGAGCTCAACCAACAGGATCTAGGAGAAATAAATTGAATGTCATTTATGGCATTGAATGTTTAAATTTAAGAAGAAAAAAATGAACAAATACCTCATTTAAAAGTTTGAAAAAAAGAGATTATAGAATAATCCACAAAAATGTTATAACATGTAATAGTATAGAGCAGAAATTAATTAGATAAGACAAACAAAGATGCAACAGAGGGTTTAAAAAAGCCAGTGATTGAATTGATAAGGCTCATAAAATTGATAAAACCCTGGTGAGATGAATCAAGAAAATGAGAGTGTATGTAGGAATAACAAAAATATTAGAAATTAAAAAGGAGACAAAGCTATAATTAGAGACTAAGAAACTAGAAAATGCATATATTAACTTACTTTAGGAAAATTATGGAAATATGACAAAATAGACAGTTTCTTAGTAAAATATAACTGAGTAAACCTGGCTTAAGGAGAATTAACAAACATCCATATACCTACAAGTATATTGAAGGAATTGAATCAGTACATGAATCTACAGAAAGACGGAGAGAGAGAGAGAGAGAGAGAGAGAGAGAGAGAGAGAGAGAGAGATAGAGAGAGAGAGAGAGAGAGAGAGAGAGGAGAAAAGGAAGAAGGGAAAAAAAATTGCCCCTGATAGTTCTGTAGATGTTTCACCAAAAACTAAAAAAAAAAAAAAAGTGCCAATTTCAGAGTATTTCTAACACAGACAATAGAAGCAAGACATTGGTTGGCTCACAGATAGATAAAGAGACCAATGGAACTAAATAAGCCTAGACACAGACTTATTAGCTATGAAAAAATGACATGAGAGAAGTGAGGAAATGATTTTAAAAATCTAAACAAATGGTTCTCTATGAAAAAATAAATAAATTTGAACTCCCAATTTACCCAACACATAAAGATCAATGTGCAAGTATAAAAAAATCTTGTTATGGCCATTGGTAAAGATATTTGTGAACAACATAATATGATGCTTGACTGTATTAAAATTTAAAATGCTTATGCAACAAAAGAAAAAAACAACTATGAGTTACAGGTGGGTAAGGTACTTGCAATGTATGTAACTCTTAAGGGTCTAGTAGAGATTACATCAGAGACACTTTAAAATCATTAAGCAAACTATCCAGTCTATAAATAGCAAGGTAAGCAAATAACATTAAAGGACAGTTCAAGCAAGTAAACATGAAAAACCAATAAAAATATGAAATGAAATTTCAATAATAATCAGGAAAATACAAACTACAATAACAAAGAGACAATTTTCATACTCATGAAATTAATAGTCTAGTTTTACTGAAAAGTTTTCTTATTAATGAGAACGTTAAATACTGTAATCACTTGGAAAGACAAGTTTAATGAATAGCTAGCACATTTGAAGATAGTAATACCCCTTCCATCCCACTCATAAATACTCAAGATCTTATGCATATTGAGATGTGTAAAATGTTCAAAGCAGCAACATTTGTGAAGCAAGAAATTGGAAGATATCTAAATGCTCACTGAAGAAGGAATAGATTTTGTATCCTTACAGTGTTATATAACAGACAATGAATGAACTAGAGTTACTTGTATCAACATGGGTAAATCTCAAAAACATAAATTTGAGTGAAAAAGGTAGAAGGATATGAAGAGAATAATATTATTTGTATAAAGTTTAAAATTATGCAATCTAGCAGAAAAAAAAGTACCTTGTTTAAAAAAATAAGTACCTGCAGTAAGGTTAAAAAATATGTGTGTAAAAATAATAAATATCAAATTCAGTGTAATGGTATCCTGGTAATGGAGAAATGGGGTGACAGAGTGGCAGACAGTGAGGTTTTCATAGCCATTTGTAATGTCTTGTTTCATAAACTGAGGAGTGGTTACACGGGTGTTGATTATTTCATTCTATATGCCTTTTGACACAATTGAAGTTATTTGTAATTTATTTTGAAAGTCAACTTCAGATTTTCCACTTTTGGTTATGCAGGGAATTATTTGCCACTTTTATGAACCTAAGCATGAACTAATGGCATAAAAAAAAAAAGTCTTTCTATAGCCCAGCTGAAACTGGTTTCTGATATTTAAACAAAAGAACTTAGATAACAGAAAGAAACATGATAGGGCTAGACAGTACTTCTACTAGATAACAGACAGAAATAGCATATAACTAGATAATCTAACTAAAAATATTTATTTTGTTCTAGAACAGTTTGATGTCCCCTACAAGGTCCCTCCCTGTGTAGCCACCCCCATCTCCCCTCTGCTAACTATGAGTATCCTCACTGTCGACACTCAGGAACAGAAAGTTCTGGGAAAGATGATCTGTGATGTAGGTTTTTTGTTTGTTTTTGGTCTTTTCTTATTACGGACATCAGAAAGTCCTATCTCTTCAAGGGCACTGGCCTCCATATCTCTAGGGGATAGTTCAGAAGATAGTATCTGAATGCCATATGTTAAGCCAAACATCTTTACTGGAATATGCAGACATTTGGGTAAGTTTTCTGGTTATTTAATAGCATTATAGAAAAGAGAGAATTAGTAAACAGCCTTAGTGCCTGCCCAGAAGTGCCTATAGAAATGCATAGAGAAAAGTCAGGCTCTGCATTTTGATTAAAACATTTTTTTTTTTAACCACGAAACAGTATTGTTTGGTCAGTTTGTCACATCTGTGTTTTAATTCTGAATATTTCACCTACTACCTATGAAAACCTGAAAAGATCCTTAAACTATTATCTTTTTTTTCATCTGTGAAACTAGAACAATGATAATTCATAAGACTGCTGTGAGAATCAATATGTGCAATTCTTTAAAATATTGGTTACTATTAATAATTCATAAGAAACATATGTATAATCTCCAAATTCAACCATTCTCCTACAAATCTTTCTGATGCTCAAATTAGCTTATCCTCTGAAATCTAAGATTTCAGAAGAGAATAGTGAAGTCTTCTTGTTAAAAAAAACACAAAGTGGTAATTCCAAATTGAGACATTTTCAGTGCCTACTCTAGCAACTCCCATTGCTCCAACAAGGAAGAAGGAATTCAGATCTGATGTAGAATTCAAAATTCTATCTGTGTTTGCTGCAGATTTAGTTGTTTTTTTTCTTTTGATTTGATGCAGCTCCCTGTTAAAAGCAGGTTAATTTTTAAAAAATTGTATATACAGGGAAAAGAGGCAGGACAAATATTTCTGAGATCTTGGAATGCATAATAAAATTTTGCAAAAATCACAATCTGTACACTATAGGCTTATTGTGCAACAGTACATTAAAGAGACCTAATTAAAAACACAGCAAGCATATCTTAAGTAGGTATATAACAGGCAGTCTTTTAAAAGATTATGTCACATAAGGCACACCTGAACTCTGCCCTGTGAAGTAGGGTCATTATTAGCCATGTTTAACAAATGAGGAAACTAATGCAGTTGTTATAATTTCTACATGTGATCAAGTTAGTGGCTGAGCTAGGATTTGAAACCAGCTCCTTGCCTATTGAGTCCAGGTTCTTATATGCTAACTAGCACCCAGAAACCTGGGCTATTTTCCTGAAATAGCCCTGGCGCTGAAAGGGCTATAACTCTACATTCAAAGAATATTCTATAATGACAAAGGATGGAAAGGCAATCCCGTCCTGAGGTCTCCAAACTGCAGTAGTAGCTATCAATCACACAGCAGATAAATAGATTTCAGAAGTTTTGTGTACAATATGTTCTTGGGTTTGGGCTTAAGTTCAGGCTGACATATAGTATTTCACTGCTAATGTGATCTCTTTCAGCAGAGGGAACATTCCTTTATAAAATTGTGTTGCATAACTTGTTTGCTTCCTAGCCAAACAATTTTTGAATTTCCGCATAATTTCTGTTAAATCTATTTTTAAAGTTGAAGCTTAGGTCAAGTGCAAATATGAATATAGATTTATCCAGCATGTATAATTTGTAGTCTGTGTGGAACTGACTCATATGTCTTCAGTATCTGGCAGTCACGTGAATAGCTCTCCTGCTAAGAGTGACCTATTCATCCTTCAAATAAACATCCACAAGAGGAAGAAAAACAATATGTACAGTTCCAAAGAAGGGACAACATATCGTGCATGAGCCAATGTGCTTGAGTCAGTTCTGTCAACAATCTTTGGAATTAAAAGTTTCTCATTCAGAAAGCATGTGGAAATGCTGAGAAATTCTAAATGTAAGCAATCTAAAAACACTAGGATTATATTGCTTTTAAAATATAAGTGAGTGACCAAATAGATAAACAAGTTTCTTGAATATCTGCAGAATTATTCTGGAACATGAGTTATTCAGAAACATAAAGTCTATGTGATATAGAGACATTTGTTGTATTTCTCCTACTTTAATTCAGAAAAATGTATTTATTTGTTTCTCCCTTATCATTTATATTCTTCTCAAATTCATCTGTATCTATAGGGATATGCATAAGGCAAAATGCTTCAGGTATTCTATATGTTTTTCTCTATGAGGGGAAAAAATAAACCACCATGTTCACATTGATAGATTTAAAAAAAATTTTTTAAATCTTTATTGGAGTATAATTGCTTTACAATGGTGTGTTAGTTTCTGCTGTATCACAAGGTGAATCAGTTATACGTATACATATATCACCATATCCCCTCCCTCTTGTGTCTCCCTCCCACCCTCCCTATCCCACCCCTCGAGGTGGTCACAAAGTACCGAGTTGATCTCCCTGTGCTATTTGGCTGCTTCCCACTAGCTATCTATTTTACATTAGGTAGTGTATGTACGTCCAAGCCACTCTCTCACTTCGTCCCAGCATACCCTTCCCCTCCCCATGTCCTCAAATCCATTCTCTACGTTTGTGTGTTTATTCCTGTCCTCCCCCTAGGTTCTTCAGAATCACTTTTTTTTTAATTCCATAAATATGTGGTAACATATGGTATTTGTTTTTCTCTTTATGACTTCACTCTGTATGACAGACTCTAGGTCCATCCACCTCACTACAAATAACTCAATTTTCTTTCCTTTTGTGGCTGAGTAATATTCCATTGTATATATGGACCACATCTTCTTTATCCATTCATCTGTCAACGGACACTTAGGTTGCTTCCATGTCCTGGCTATTGTAAATAGTGCTGCAATGAACATTGTGGTACATGACTCTTTTTGAATTATGGTTTTCTCAGGGTGTATGCCCAGTAGTGGGATTGCTGGGTCATATGGTAGTTCTATTTGTAGTTTTTTAAGGAACCTCCATACCGTTCTCCACAGTGGCTCTATCAATTTACATTCCCACCAACAGTGCAAGAGAGTTCCTTTTCTCCACACCCTCTCCAGCATTTATTGTTTGTAGATTTTTTGATGATGGCCATTCTGACTGGTGTGAGGTGATACCTCATTGTAGTTTTGATTTGCATTTCTCTAATGATTAGTGATGTTGAGCATCCTTTCATATGTTTTTTGACAATCTGTATATCTTCTTTGGAGAAATATCTATTTAGGTCTTCTGCCCATTTTTGGATTGGGTTGTTTGTTTTTTTGATATTGAGCTGCATGAGCTGCTTGTATATTTTGGAGATTAATCCTTTGTCAGTTGCTTCATTTGCAAATATTTTCTCCCATTCTGAGTGTTGTCTTTTCGTCTATTTATGTTTTCCTTTGCTGTGCAAAAACATCTAAGTTTCATTAGGTCCCATTTGTTTATTTTTGTTTTTATTTCCATTTCTCTAGGAGGTGGGTCAAAAAAGATCTTGCTGTGTTTTATGTCATAGCCTGTTCTCCCTATGTTTTCCTCTAAAAGTTTTATAGTGTCTGGCCTTACATTTAAGGCTTTAATCCATTTTGAGTATATTTTTTTTTGTATGGTGTTAGGAAGTGTTCTAGTTTCATTCTTTTACATGTAGCTGTCCAGTTTTCCCAGCACCACTTATTGAAGAGGCTGTCTTTTCTCTATTTTATATTCTTGCCTCCTTTATCAAAGATAGGTGACCATATGTGTGTGGGTTTATATCTAGGCTTTCTATCTTGTTCCATTGATCTATATTTCTGTTTTTGTACCAGTACCATACTGTCTTGCTTACTCTAGCGTTGTAGTGTAGTCTGAAGTCTGGGAGCCTGATTCGTCCAGCTCCATTTTTCTTGCTCAAGATTGCTTTGGCTATTCGGGGTCTTTTGTGTTTCCATACAAATTGTGAAATATTTTGTTCTAGTTCTATGAAAAATGCCATTGGTAGTTTGATAGGGATGGCATTGAATCTGTAGATTGCTTTGGGTAGTATAGTCATTTTCACAATGTTGATTTTTCCAATCCAAGAACATGGTATATCTCTCCATCTGTTTGTATCATCTTTAATTTCTTTCATCAGTGTCTTATAGTTTTCTTCATGCAGGTCTTTTGTCTCCTTAGGTAGGTTTATTCCTGGGTACTTTAATCTTTTTGTAGCAATGGTAAATGGGAGTGTTCCTTAATTTCTATTTCAGATTTTTCATCATTAGTGTATAGGAATGCAAGAGATTTCTGTGCATTAATTTGGTATCCTGCTACTTTACCAAATTCATTGATTAGCTCTAGTAGTTTTCTGGTAACATCTTTAGGATTCTCTATGTATAGTATCATGTCATCTGCAAGCAGTGACAGTATTACTTTTTCTTTTCCGATTTGGATTCCTTTTATTTCTTTTTCTTCTCTGATTGCTGTGGCTAAAACTTCCAAAACTCTGTTGAATAATAGCAGTGAGAGGGATAGATTTTTTAAAATGCATATGTCATTTTCAATAAATATGAAGAGTATTACCAACTGTAGAATAAAACTGATTTTCTGGGAATGTTTTACATGTTTTCAATATAGAGTGACTAAAATAAGGAGGTTAAACTAATGTTCTGAAAAATCCATCTACGTTTAAAATGATAAGTGACTATTTGCCTGCTATGTACTATATTTATAATAATTTTAGGATAAAATTTGAAAGAATGGTTGAAGAACTTAGGGATGCCTAAATAGTCTATTCCTAGATGTGAACACCCCTTATCTATCATCTAGCATGACTTATATTCATGTGGGTTTTCATAAAAAAAATGGAAAGTTACACTACTTCTAAGGTGTAAAGGTATGAAGAAAATACATTAAATAGAAGAATTTGTAGTACTATATAGAATTTAAAACAGTGGTATACAATCACGGAGTTTAGCAGCCTATTACACATTTGAAAAGGCATTTCTATGGTTTTATCATTACATTGGACACATCACATTTATATTAATGTGATTCCATCTTACTAATGTAGAAAACATTAAGAATTAAAAAAATGGAATTCCAGACTCTCATAGCAATATTACCTCCAATTTGGATTTCCTGATCCAGAATTTCAGGGGTAATATATCACATTTTTCCCTTTAATATTGGCTTTTTGTGGTGACGAGGACATTATTTTATAAAAAGTTCTGTGTGGTGAGGAGGGGTAAGGGAATGGAGGAAGCTATTCCGGATTAAAAGATACTAAAAAACCAAAATTATTACAGTGAGTCAGTCACAAAAGTCAGTCCTGCAACACATGAAAACATTTAAATATGAATAGATGGTAAGTCTCAATAGACTTTCAGCCTCCATAATTATGAGAAATAAATTTCTATTGTTTATAAATTGCCAAGTTTGTGGTATTTTGTTATAGTAGCCTGAGTAGACTAAGAGGACACCCAAATGGAAATATTGACAATGAAGTTACGTATATTAGTCTGGATTTGGGGGAAGGTCTGAGCTGGAAGTACAAGTACAAGCTGGGAGTGATCGATCTATAAAAAGTATTTAAAGCCATGAGGCTAGATGACTAATGAGTCATTACTAATAATAACATAACGTATATATGTCTCATAGTAAGCAAACTTAAGCATTTTTAGAACATATTGTAAGCAGTTTTTTCTAAATGTGTATTAATTCCCTTAGTCCACATAATTCTATAAGCTTGATATTGTCCCAATTCACAAATGGGAAACAAGGGCACAAAAAGATTAGAAACCTGGCCTTAGACCACACAGAGATTGTCAAGGAATAAGCATAAATAGAAAAGAGGAAAATTCTGTACTGGAGTACACCAGAGTTTAAAGGTTACAAGTCTAGGAGAAAAAACAAACAAGTATCATACCAAGAAGCCAAATGAGGAAAGTTTTACAATGAGGAGGAAGAGAACATTTTAGGATGGGAAAAAAAGAGGGAAATTTTTAAGAAATAAGTTGTGAGAAAGAAGACAATCATTTTAATGATGTTTGTGAGTAAGCAAAATGAAGTGATAAATGACAAACTGTTGTTAACTATAATTGTAAATTCAATATATTTGATTATTTCAAGCAGTTAACATTCTGACATGGCAATATATACATTTCTCACAAACAGGATAGTCACATATATTTACTAAAAGTATATACATGTAGTAAATTGTTTTCTTAATTAGTGTCAAAATGTTTAAAATTAAATCACATTCTGTTATATACTTCAAATTAAAACCTCTTGTCTAAATTTTATTATGAATTTAAAATGGAAAAATGTAAAGTTGCTATGACATAAAATTTAATGTAAATAATATTTTTTAAAATATTAGAGATGTTTAAAATATAAAAACTTACATTTCTTAATAATTATACACTCTGTTCCTAAACATAACTGAATATAATTAATATTATGGAATGGACATATATGTATGTGGTTATTATTTATCTTATTATATGCTACCTCTTTATTACATACTTTAGTATATATATATTTCTGAGGTGTAGATCATTTGCATAACATTAAGTGAATCAAAAGACTGTGCATGAATGAGATGAAATTTCTGTCTACAAATTGGAAGCCAGATGCTAAATACTTGCAGAAATATTCTGCTCATGACACTACTGAACACTTGAACTGCTTCTTAAACTTCAGCTTCATCTGTTATGTTCATGTTGGACCATAGTCCCAAGCCTTTCATTGACTTTGAAAATCCAATGTCCTGTATTCCATGGATATATTTCAAGTTTTAACCTTAACCAACTATCATTTTTGAACCGACAATTTTTTAATTCCTTTTATATTTTAATGCTTGATCTGGGTGGATGATATTGGGTTGGCCAAAACGGTCCTTTGGGTTTTTCTGTACAATCTTATAGAAAAACCCGAACGAACATTTTGGCCAACCCAATATTTTCTATTAGAACATAGCTCGCAAATACTTGTCTTCACCTCGTGGTTTTATTCAATTTGTTACTGCTTGTTTCATTTCTGAAGTCTTTTATATCTGACTCTACGTGACAATTTTAGAGCCATTTTATTCAGTCAAGACAAACTTTTTTTAAGTTGACAACTGCAAAGGGAAAAAGGAAGTTGAAAGTGAGGGAGAAAGTAAGGATACTGTGTACAAAGACGATATAAACAATTATAGAAGAGTAAAAAAGTAGGCAAACATGAAAATGAAGTCATATTTATAAATTAGAGGGAAATTCCTTGAAAAATTATTTTCCTGTTTCAGACCTCTACAGATTGGCCCTGGGTCTTTAATCTTTACCTTTCTTCAGAGTCATGTGGTAATAGTCTTTTCTCACTCCCAAAGTAACTGACTTTCACCAGGTCTTCTCTGAGCAGAGACAAGGAACTGTCCTCCTCCTTATATATTTTTTCTAACCTTTAATTTAGCATAAACTTGTTGCTTTTGTGGTGACTCTTTTGACTTGTGGTAGGCTTCTTTTGTAATGGACTCAGAAATTCAGTGTCATGACCCAGTTTCAAAGTGTGTGTGTGTGTGTGTGTGTGTGTGTGTATGTGTGTGTAAATATTGACTTTCATTCTGAAGCCCTTCTATAGTAGATACATACCTCTAGAGCAATATAGATGCCTAAAAGAAAAGATTTATGATTATGAATTTCTGGACAGAAAACAAACATAATATTAATCTTTCAAGATATAACCTAAATACTCTAACAAAGATAGGAATTAGATAATGAGAAATAGAATAGTTCATTTATACTAAATTCCTTTTGGGAAAAAATCAAGCAACTATACTTTTTAACTATGGTAATTATAGCAAAGTCCTTATTTGTATTTTTTGTTTTAAGGTAACTATTATTAAAATTAAAACTCATGTCAAAAGTAAAAAAGGAAACAACAGCAAATAGTAAAAATACCTTGAAAACGATAGTCATGAATAAATGTTTTGAAATATACCAATATGACAAATAATGTACATTAGTTAGGACTCATGGTGAAATCGAAGGCTATATGATTAAGCTTAAAAATCAAAGTCCAGCAATGTATCTCTTGTGCAAGAAAATGAGAAAAAAGAGTTGACATGAACTAAGTAAACATGAACTAAGATAAATTAGGATAAAGTTAAATGAAAGCCAAGAGGCAATTTATATTTCTAAAATTAAATTTTGAGACAGCAGTCTCTTTGAGGAAGGGAGTAATTTGTGGAACAATTCATAGTCGCAAATTTTTAGCTTTTGTCAACAGAGGACCAAATATACAAAATAAAATATGTTCAAGGTTATAGAGAATATGTCAGGGGTACAATTTTTAAATGTTTTAACATTTATAACTGACTAGGCAAATAGTATTGTTTAAAATATGATTAAAGAGGCTGAAGTAAAAATATGTGTGTATTCATTTAAAAATTTATTGAGTGTTTACCATGTATCAGACACTCTTCATACGTGGGGGATAGAACAGAAAAATTCATGCCCTTATGTGGCTTCTTGTGTGTATTCTATTTAGGAAGATGGATGTTGATGATAAAGAGGCTACATGGAAGCCCAAGCCTCCTCCACTTATTAGCTGTGTAGAACTTATTCAAATTCATCATCTCTTTTCTTTAGTTTCCTCATCTGATATGTAGGTTATTTTGAGGATTAAGGTTGTTTTGAAGTTAAATATGTCAATACATGTAAAGCATGTAGAACAATGTCTAGCACATTGCAAGCCCTGCATAAAGGTTGTTTACTACCCTCTTTTCACTTCTCTTAAAATTTCCACAAATTGCCCATATTTTAGGATGGAAATTGAACCTTGAAAGTAAAATAACATAGAAATACATAATTCATAATTTTGCCACAATATACTTAAACTAGGGATTAAAACAAAACAATTTCAAACAAATATTTATAATTGGCTATTTATTAGAGATTTTAAGATGTTTCTTTTTTCAAATATTTTTCCCCCCTCAGGGACACCTGTATTGCTTTAGTATACATCTGTATGCTCTGCTGTCCATAATTATCTTTTAATATTTTCATTATTTTAATATGTGTCTCTTTTCTCTGCCTTAAACTACTAATAAGATTTTTGACAATGTGTTATTTTATTTGTTGCTTCCCACATGCATTTTAAATGAGATATTGCATTTCAAATTCTTTTCAATCTTTCCATGTTTCTACATTTCTCATTTAAACTTAACTAGTTGCCTTTTCACATAAATTTGATTATCTATGGATCTCTCCTGCTTCATAGTCTGTGTATACTTACAATTTATTTATAATGTCAGTTCATCATGTTTTTAAAGTTTCTTATAAAAAATAAGAACTATTTATTTTCTAAGGAACTATTTATCTTCTTCTGAATCTTCCACATTATATTCTCTTTTTCTTATTTTTCAGTAGTTTTTTCATGCCAAGTATTGTTATACACATACTCTTGAGTGAATTTGTTACCAAAGCACCACTTGAAAATGGAGATTGGAGTCAAGGTATGAACTTCCATCAGAATGGCAGCATTCTTGTATGATGGGTTAACACTGGATGCAAAAAACTGCCATAGACAAAATTATCCTTGTCAGATTGGCTCTGGTGATAACAAAAGCTTCCTTTTTCTCCACACAATTATGAAATTATCTGTATTATATTATAATTGATGGATGGAAAGAACCCTGATAGTTAAATGGGCCAAGGATTTTGCAGGTACTCCATTATAGCTATGGTGACTTGTAATTCCAGATCCCTAGTAGCACTAGAAGCTGAACTGCTCTGTGAATACCCTATGGCACAATAAATGATTTCTATGATAGTGTTATCAAACATCAACTTCCATAGTCTCACAGAGAAAATCCAAAAGTATAATTGAAGCAAAAATATATGGCATGAGTGGATTTTTCCTCCCTCTTTACTAGAAATTATCCACACCATTATTTTGGGAATCGAGATTGGTATTTATCTAAAGTTGAATATTTGAAAATCAGGAAAAAGGAAATATTAATAAATTTGTGACAAGGTAAAATAAAGCTTTGGTTAGCTATTGAATGTTATCTGCACCAGGCACTCTTCTAATTATTAAATAGTAAAATTTATTATCCACAATTTGCAGGTGAAGAAATTGAGATAAAAGCATGTAATTTAACTTGCCTGCATATAGTACATGTAGAGGTGGTACCTAAATGCATGCTGTTTCAGGTTCTATGTTCTTAATTCTAATAGAAGGGTCATATGAAATACTTCAGACTGGTCTGATGGGAAAACACCCCAAGCAAATTCACCAGAAGCAGCTAATCAAAACCACACCTTGAGATTTCCATTTCCCTTCAGGGATATATTTGTTCCTCAATTCCCAGAATGTGTTGGAAACAAATTCTAGACTCTAGGACAGTGACAGTGATGGCTAAATGATTACAATGATTATGAGTTACAGCAAACATTTGGTCACTTGTCAATTCCAAAAATTTTAGTCTATTTGTAACAACAAAAAAGACTTTACAAAATCTTTAAGCTTGACAACTCTTTTAAGCACTTTGACATGATAACCAGAGAACCTCTTTGAAAGATTTTCTTGGTGTCTCTCCATTTCATCATAAAGTATAATGATTCACTTATATGTTGAGGATCTATTTTTTAAAGAATTTAATACCTTGATAAAATCAGGTAGCACTTTGTGAACTTCTGGCTTCGAGTTTTATTGCAAATGCTTCCTTATAAAATATACTGTGAAAAAATTTTATATGTGGTGCTATTTGGCTAATCTTATCTCAAATAATAAAATAAATGAAGCCAAATACACATTCCATTAGGGATTATACATATACATATTTACTCTACTATATAGAGAGCATACATTGAGAATATGTTGAAAATATATTTTCTTGGGTACATTTTTACTTAATTGGTCAACAAAGAAAATAATTTCTTGTATATTTCATAATTGAAGGAAAAACTATTTTATATCACAAACTGAAGTATTTAAAAATCCATACTTTAATCATACTGTATATATTTTTTTCCTATTGTCAGCATTGCTTTTCATGTAAATTTCAATAATGTTTGCTGACATGAGAAAATTCATTTCCATTTGTGGCCAAATTGTTTACTCTGTATTGTATCAGTCATTTTTATCAGGAAAGAGGAGCAAGTGTTTCTTGAATGGTATATCTCTTTTTGCCTATCATTATTGTGGGAAAAAAATCCACGAAAGAGAGCTTTAAACACATCATTATATTTAGTGACACTCTACAAATACTGCATTACCATTAGATTTTTATTTCTTTTAAATTCTGGTAAAATACACACATAACAAAAATTACCATATTAATTTTTAGGTGTATAATTCAGTAGTTTTAAATACATTTATATTGTTGTGCAGCCAATCTTCAGACTTTTTTTCATCTTGAAATACTGAAATCCTATACTCATTAAACAATAACTTTCCATTTCCTCTTCCCCCCAGCTCCTATCAACCACTATTCTGCTTTCTGTCTCAATGAATTTGACTATTCTATGTACCTTAAATAAATAGACTCATACAGTATTTGTCTTTTTGTGATTGGTTGTTGTAGCATGTTTCAGAATGCCCTTCCCTTTTTAAGGCTGAATAATATTCCATTGTATGTATATAACAATTTTGTGTATCCATTCACCCATCAGTGGACATTGGATTGCTTCCACTTTTTGGCTCTTGTGAATAATGCTACTATGAACATGGGTGTATAAATGTCTCTTTGATATCCTGCTTTCAATTCTTTTTCATATATACCCAGAAATGGAATATGGTGATTATACTTTAATTATTTGAGGAATCATTGTACTGTTTTCCATAGTGGCTGCACCATTTTACATTCTCACCAATAGAACACAAGAATTCCATATCCCCATACCTTTGTCAACACTTGTTATTTTCTGTTTTTTTTTTAATACCTGCTATCCTAATGTTTGTGAGGTGGTATCTCATTATGGATTTGATTTGATTTGCATTTTCCTAATGATTAGTGATGTTGAGCATCTCCTCATGGGCTTATTGGCCATTTATATGTCTTGTTTGGAGAAATATCTAATAAAATCCTTTACCATTTTTTAGCCAGTTTTTTTTTTTTACAATTAGATTTTAAACATCAGTTTTAAAAAATGTTTTAGAGATTTGTCTTTATGTTCCTGAAGCTTAATTTTAAAACATTTTGCTAGCTCTGATGGTTACATAGCTCAAAGGACAAAATACCTGTAGAATAATTTTCTTTGTTAGTATTAGATTTGTAGGCATATTATCAAATGCTTTTATTGATAAACTGAAAATTTGATTTTGCTTTATAGACAGAATCTTACTAGAAAATCATCATTTTTACCAAATTATATAGCTGGCAATGAGTCACACCACAAAAAGAGGTGTTACATATACCATTTTCTTGTTCTCTTAAAATTTCAGTATAGACATTGTCTTCACTTATGGGTTCTTGGTAGGAATATTTTAAAATAACTTATTGATTTTTCCAAGCTAGAATTAGACAGTATAATTAATAAATTGTGTACCCACTTGTTTACTTGATTTTGAGAACTGCTCCATCAGTTCCATCCCACTCCCCCCCCCCAAAAAAAAATGATGAGAACATGGTGTTAGGATATTTAGGATTAGAAATGTCAATGTGTTTGAGAATAACATCTCTTGAATTCATGGGCATATTAATTTTTTTTGCTTCAGCTATGATTTCCCACTGTTTAGCCACTTTGCAATTTCCTTTCCTTTTCCTTTTAGGATTTATTCTCGGCACCATCATGAATCTGGTGTAGTAAAATAGGACCACATTTCAAGCGACACAAATCCCATGTACTGACAATACCTAGAAATAATGGATTCTGCTCCAAAACAGATAAAATTCCTCTTTCTTTGGCAGACCTTTCCTTTATTTTTATTTAACTTTTCTATATTTGACATGAAAACAACACAATCTCATGAGAGGGGTGAAGCTAGGGGAAAGGGGCCAAGGAGGTCCATGCAGTCTTTTCTGAGTCTCAGCTGTGAATATTTACCCAGGTTAGAAGGTTAGAAAGAGTCTTCCTGACTCATACTTCATCTAGTCCATCAGTGCTCAGAGTATGGTTCCAGGACAACACCATACCTGGCAACTGCCAATTCTCAGACCCCTCCCCAACCTGGGAGTGAGGTGCCACAATCTGTGTTTCCACAAGCCCCCTGGGTGAATTTGATGCATGTTAAAATCTGAGAACCAATGGAAAGCCCAAGTCACCAGGGCTAAGCACCTCATAGGGATTTGAGGTTATATAATTAGAGTAATACACAGAGTGATTTGTTTTCCAGGGTTGTTGCTGTAGAATAAGTAGTTTACATGTCAATTCTTGGCAGTAGTAATTAGTTTGAAATCCAGATTGTTTTTAGAAGTTCAAATTATGACCATTTTTTTAACCTCTGTTTCAGGTTCAGTGTATTCTCATTACTTGCGAATTCCATATTTGTGAATTTGTCTCTTTGGTGGTATTTATTTGTAACTCCAAAATCAATTTTGTGGATAACAGACACATGCAGAGTGGCAAAAATTTGAGTTGCCCGACACACTCATTCCCAGCTGAGGTCAAACACAGATGCTTTGCCTTCTCTTCTCGTTGCAGCTCTCATACTATAAACAAGTGTCCTTTCACGGTTTAAGTGGTGACTTGTTTTTCTGCATTTGGGGGCTTTTTGTTGGTGATTTTGCTGCTTAAATGATCTGTAATCACAGTGCCAAAGTGCTCTATTTTATTCCTAAGCAAAATAAGGCAAGAAAGAATATGACTTATGGAGAAAATATGTGTGTTCAATAAGCTTCATTGAGGCCTGACTTTTAGTATTGTTGACTCTGAGTTCAGTGTTAATGAATCAGCAATATACATAAGTAATGTGTCTTTAAACAGAGACACTCATAAAACAAAAACTTGTACTTAATAGTTGATGAAAATATTTTGACCCGAGGCTCCAGGAACCTAACCCTGTATTTTCACTTGAGCAATGGTTCAGTATTCACTAATTCATTGTTCACGACTTCAAAGAACAAAACTGCCTTGAATAATGAGAATCAACTGTATATGATTTCTCATTCTCAGTTCCCTACCACCTTGCAAAAATAACAACTCCATCTAGTGTTGCCTTAATAGTGTTTTGTTTGCCATTGACTTAATCTTGTACTTCCCAACTCATTTTAAGATTGAGTTAATGCCTGAGTTTCAAATGCTTCCAGGACAATCCTTAATGGCTGGTTCAAATCCTGTTTTCTTTTTCCTCTGGTGATTGTATAATTCAGGTCAAGTTTCATGTTCAGAAAATTTTGACTCCAAAAGCATTCAAACACCTCTCTACTATTTGATAAAGAGGAACACATTCTAATTCTGATCCTTGAGGCACATGGAACAGATGCATTCTGCTCTATTAAAATACGCTTTAGCTATACTGGGAAATTTAAAGCTAAAAATGTTAAGGAAACAGATTGGTAGAAAAGTAGATTCTGCAAAATCATCTAAGCATAAGACACATTTCCACCTTCCTGAGTGTTAGGTGCAGGCCAATGACCATCTCCTGGCTATTCTTACACCTGTGGATTGTTTACCTCCATTAGGTAATATAAAATAATAAGAAGCAGAATGTATTACAGGACTCTATATAAGCTATACGCTTTTGAATTTTTTTCTTATTTACTGTTAAATGCAAATGCATTTTACGGTTTAATCCTTGGGGGCCTTCTTGAGTTTAACATTTTTTTTTTTTAATTTGGATGTATCCCTTATCAGCTTGAGATGGATATAAAGGTGGGCAGTAGAACTAAACTAGCCAATATATTTGTTCACTTGAAATTATGAATTTTGAATTAAAACAAGCAAATTGCCAGAATAATAGACACTGTTTCCACTATTTACTATATAGTTGTAATATGGTAAAAACTCATGTTTGGTAATCATTCAGCTTTATAATGATAACCAAGTTTTCACATAAAATGTTCAAGGGTGAACCAACAAATGCTAACTTTTTTCCTTCTCACAAATATCCTATGGGCAGCAAAGAAGTTTAGATAGCCCACTCATGAAACTTGTGGTATTTTCATTTTAGTTTATTTAGATATAAATTTCCTCGTAAGTCATAAGTGAATTTGTTTTAATGGTAAAGAGGAAGCATTTTATAATTTTGGCTATTTGTAAATGGTTCATAGATTAAGTATTCAATTAGAATTTTAGATGACTTACATTTTAATATTAGAATTTATTTGGCTTTTTATGATTTTATGAATTTTATGAATTTAACTTTATGTAAATGCTTAATTTATTTATGATAGTTTATTGGAATATTTACTATGTTTGTTCCAAGAAAGATCTTTGAGAGTGACTAAACCACATAAAGCAACGTCTAGGTTGTAAAACTTTGGGAAATGGCAGTTGTTTATTATTGTTACATCAGTATTAAAGGTAACTCTTATTTCATAACAGAAGTAAAATCTCATAATGAAATCAGTGAAAACGATGAGAAGACTTTTTAAAGATGTTATTCGAATATGTGTTTAATAAATTAATTCTTATTTTCTCTTTCAAACAAGAATTCAAAAAATAAGATTCAGAGCCTGAAATCCAAAGATCTAATTTTAATATCATATATTAAATTTGATTCATCAATGCCCTTTAACTTCAGACAGTAAGAGTTTGGGCAACATAATAGTATCAATGGTATCGCTTTGCTACTGCATGATCAGAAATAGACATAGAAACAAATTCTGGCCAAAGGCATGTAAGAGATTTTCTTGAAAATTATTTCTCATATCTACATGACAACCATAGTAAAAATAATCCCTTAGCTTCCTGTGGATCACTGCTGCATTTTACAGAATAACTGCCTCCAAATTGCCACCACCTTGAGAAGAAGCCAACGTCAAGGCTGGAGCAAGCAGAGGGAAAAACCTGTCCTTAATGAAATATTAAGTTACTAAGTCCACTGATGCTGGAAGCTTCACAAACTCTAAACAGATACAAATAGCTTATTGTTTAGGCATTGCCTAGGGGTCTCTGAGGGTTTCAATCAAAATCGTCTTAGAACATTTTAAAATCAAAATATTTGTTTCCAATGACTAAGATCTGTTACTTATTTCAATATAATCATGCTTTGTAAAGATTTAGTCCTCTTAGAGCCATTGCATATTGTATTTTTTTCTATAAGTTTCATCCAAAGCAAATAAAAACAACAAATTTCTACCCCCAAATGTGGTAGTTTTTTCCAAAAGAAATCTTTTTCTTTTTACTTCCACCTCCATGCAGTGGTTAGATATTGACTCATTTGCCAAAAACTCCTAACACACCCATCCAATTCTCTTGTGCTTTAACACTTCTTTCCAAATATGTGTTGAAATTGAAGCTACATTTCAAAAATATATTTCCCTCTTCACAGCTTATTGCTCCTGGAATTTACATCTAGTACTATGCAAATACAGCTAGGCTATAAGTTTTGGACTTGAGACCAAGTAGAGCATGTCTGAGTTTATCTTTGATGGTAAATTTTTTGTGTGTGAGAGATATAGGAGTTGCAGAGGGGAACAGCTTTTCTGACAATGAAGCCCATAGTCAGAGCAAAGCAAAGACAAGAAGGAGAGAGTAGTAGCGATTTTTAATGAAAACCCCTTTCTGCCAAATTTAGGCAAAAGATATGTCACATGTAAATACAATTTTCCACAAGAAAATCTCTTTCCCGTGTCTCTACACTGTTCATATTCCCTACACCACAACATTTCCTAATGGGCATAGAGATTTAATGTTCTTGGTGTTCAAAGCACATTTACTATGGTATCTCTGACTTGTCTTCCCCCACTCCTGTCTCTTGTCTCTCAGAGGACTCTGGGTAATGTTGGTGGTTGGTGTGGGCACTGGGGACTGAGGACCAAGAAGAGCAACAGTAGCAACAACAATATTAACACAAGATTAGGAAAAGGAGAGGAAACTGACAGATGACAGCATCCCTTTTTCTCACTAAGTTTCTAGCCTGACAAAGACTTATGTCATGGGAGGGGAGAAAATGCAACTAGCAAAAGGCAATTTGATTACCAAAATGAGTAAGAATGAAGATGTCTGTAAAAATTGTTTCAGAATAACTGGAAAATGTTATGGGCACTGTGTAAAATTTCTCCCAGAGAAGAGAGAAGTGATGTAGTAGATTTCCAGGCAAGAGTGAGGAAAACAATTTCATGACTGTATACAAATGAGTTATGTTTGTTCAATGTGACAGTTATGGTTGTATAATGTGAACATGGACATACTACAATTGTTGGCCCTAAAGATTAAAAGCAACAGGCATACAACATGGAACATATATATATGTTGGCTAAATTAATGACAATGATAGGGCTACTGTAAAAATCTGATATAGAGCAAGTAGATTAGAAGTAATGATAAGTTTATATCAAGAAACAGAATAAAGTGTTTAAATGACAAGCCAGAAAAAGATAACTTAAAGAATTTCAGTATAAATCATGACGACAGGGAAATGCCTTTTAAATTATTTAAATTCTTTTACACGAGCAACAATTTTAGGTTAACCATCACATACACATATATACAAACACATACACACATCCACATCCACATAAACACACATGCCTATACTTTGGACCATGATGAGTAATAAACTATTAACATACTTTCATTTATTTATGCCACACACCCTCAGTTCCTTCTATATTTATGACCTTGTGCTGGGATCTAGGGGAAAATGATGAATAAATATTCAATGACTTCATCCTCAAGGGGAGACAGTTAAATAACAAAGTGGATATGATGCAGTTTGGCTGTTTTCTCTAGGAGGGGAAGCTTATAGGACAAGTGGACAGAAGTGGGTGAGGAAGGATGAAGGGGAGCTACTAGACAAGCGTTTTTCAGCAAAATTATACCCAGCAAACACTTCGTGCTGATGTAGGAGTGAGTCAGCTAAGGACTAAGGAAAAGAGAAATAAGGCAGTGACAGCCACACTTTAAAAAAAATGTCTAAAAACCTGGAACAGAATGAGTGGTGGTGAAGGGAGTTGGGAGAAAATAATGAGACAAAAGAGGCGAGGAGGGACCAGATCACAGCATACTTGGTGATGCATGTAACAGCGTTTGTAGTTTAAGAGCAGTGTCATCAACAGAACAGTTTCAAACATGGAAGCAGCACTAAAATGTTTGCTCTGTGGAAAGAGCATTTTGAATTAACATCCCTAGAGGCAAGATGGTGATGACTCTGTACTACTAAAATAACAGAAATGTTGAAAACAAAATGAACAAAAACCAAGATTTTAATGTGTCACTGGGGTAATGAAAAAGCAAGAAATCCATAAACATCAAAAATATTTTGAAACTTCAAAAATGAAGAGAAGAACATTTTTGTCTTCAGCTGTTTTTATGAAAAGATGGAGATCCAGTTCTTCCTCTTTGCAGACTACATGTAATATAGCTTACGACCAATCAATGAGAAGCATCAGATAAGAGACATCTCCATAAAGATTAGGTCTCAAAGAACAGTGGTGGAATAGAAAATAGACCCCTACTTTTCAGAAGTAATAGCAAGGAAATTTGCCTTTCTCATCATTGGTTTTGGGTAAAAGGAACAAATGACATAATCATTATCATCAGCTAGGTATTACAACAAAATGCACTATGAAGTTGTGGCCATCTTTAGAAAGTATAATATGCCACAAGTAACAGCATTAACAGTAACACCACCTATGTGTCAAAAAATCTTTGAGGGGAGAATTTAAATTCAAGTGGTCTCAGGTTAATAAGAAATTCAATTGGTTGAAACAAATGCAAATCCTCTCCTGAAGAACATTACAAAACTTCAATTATAAGTTAGAAGTAAATTATATTGTGCTTTATTTTTTCCCAGTGTTCTCATTTATTTAGCCATGTATCATGCTCTTTTATTTTGTATTTTATTAGCTCTTTTGTTTTACAGATATGTCTGATGATCCAGTGTGGAGCTCTGTAAAGATGAGGTATGGAATGGAGAGGAGGAGTCAAGCCCTGGACCAATGGACAATTCTGATCAGGTTAGTGATAAAGAATTACAAACTTCAGAATCATATGTCAGTGTGCAAAGAGACCATGAAAGCTTTGTATCAGTGGGTTTTACATGGGCTGACAGTCCAACTTGGCAATTTCTTTATGTCTTCTATGGCAACTTAAAATGCAATAATATTGCCAGAAAAATTAAAGAAACTTATTTATAAATCACAGTCATTTGACAAATAATGTTACTGATTATTTTACAGTTGATTCTTGAACAATATGAAGGTTAGGGGCACCAACTGCTGCACAGTCAAGAATCTGTGAACTGCTATCTCTGCCTCAAAAACAGAGGAAGTGATAAATGACTCACCCAAGGGCAGGAAGCTGAAAGAGTTTTCACAGAAACAGGACTTAAACACTAGTTCTTTTGATTTCACATAATGGGATCTCTAATCAAACACAAACTTTCCCCCACACTTAGTTAATTTAAAGGTCTGTAAAGTGAAAATATATGTACTATATTTATTGAAAAAAAATCCATGTATAAGTGGACCCACACAATTCAAACCCGTATTGTTCAAGGGTCAACTATATATGGCTTTTAGAATCTGAAAATAAAGTTTTTGTTAAAAACTTCCATCCTGCAGAAAGGAACCAAGTTATTTAGCAGCAGAGAATATTGTCCAGAATATATAAGTCACATGGTTGGCAAAAGTCTGATAATGCCAGCATGTAAAATTATAGTGAGGAAATTGGTGAGACAAGACGCTGGATGAAAATTTGAAAAGGACTGTGATCATCAGCGTATTGATGATATGTCACAAGATGTTGTAAAGGTTTTGTATAATAAACTAGAAAACAAGGGCTTCACTATTCAGGTTGATGAATCAACAGATTTCACCAATAAATGCCATTCTGTAGCATTTGTAATATTTATAAATGGTGATGAATTTTATAGTAACTTTCCCTGTGCAAAAGTGGTCTAAAACAAGCAAAAGCCTACATGTCCTTGATGTTTGATTTTCATATCTCGAACAGAAGTTCTGTCTGGGAGGAATTAGATTGGCATATGCACTGAGGTACCATGTCAATGATTGGCTCTTGGAAGATTTCACCTCTCTAATAAAACCAGAGTCCCAGTATTGCCATAAAACTATGCTTTGTTCACAGAGTTCTGAGGTTAAAAGAATACTCATGAAAATGAAATAAGTAGAATGATGCCATGAAAAAAATGGTCAATTTTATTAACTAAGAACAACTCACTCAAAAATATTTAAAACCTGCATAAAACAAAAACAAAAACACCTGGGCAAAAAACATATACACACACTTCCTTTACACAAGGGAATCTGTGGTTTAATGGAGAAAGAGTTCCCAACAGGATTTTGAACTGGAAGGGAAATTATAGGAACACTTTCAAGAAAATTGTAGGGCAGACTTTGCTGAGTCCTTGGAAGATGAAAAATGGCTGCAGAAATGAGCCTAACTGGCAGACATTTTTCATCACATGGTCCAATTTAACAATTCCCAGAGCAAATCGTTTTACTGCAAATGATAAGATTTTTGTATTTAAAATTGGAAAACATATATTTAGCAAAATCATATATTTACAAAGTCATGTTACAAAGGGAAATATTGAAATATTTCCACTGCTGCTTGGATTCAGAGTGAGAAAAAATAGGAGCAAGGCCCAAATCTTAGTGAAAAATATCTGGAGAACTACAGTGCAACACTGAACAGGATTTTTTCTTCCTCTCAACTCAAATATATGACACAGTGATAGACCATTTCACTGTCATTTCTGTTCAGCCTGAGAACTTGACTTTGAAAGAAGAGGAAGTATTTTGTGAGTTGCAGTCTGATCAGACACTCAATATTATTATAAATCTGCCTCTAGACAAGTTTTATATATCTGTGAAAGAAGATCCTTCATGTCAGAAGAAAGCATTGAACATTCTGATGTGTTTTTTTCCTTCCAGTTTTACTAAGTTATAATTGACATGCAGCACTGTATACATTTAAGGTGTACAGAATAATGATTTGACTTAAATCATGGAATGATGACAAAGGTAAGTTTAGTGAACATTGAGCAACTCATATAGCTACAAAATTAAAGAAAAAGAAAAAAGGCATTGTTTCCTTATGATGAGAACTCTTAGGATTACTCTCTTAACAACGTTCATATACAACACACAGCAGTGTTAATTATTTTTAGCATGTTGTGTATTACGTCCCTACTACTTATTTATCTTATAGCTGGAAGTTTGTATCTTTGACTGCCTTCATTTGTTGAGGAAGTTTTCAACTTCTTGCATGTATCTTCAAATCTCTGCTTGTTTAACAGTCATTGAGTGTGAGGACAGAAATTGTCTCATTTCAGTTAAAAATTAAAATTGTACGTGTTCATTTTAAGTTTGAATCACCATGAGTAACTGTGCAGCAAAAAAGCAAGCAAACATTTTATACACATTTTATACTTAATACCATTCTTTATATCTGAGTTCAAAATAACTTTTATGTGTATATAGAATTATTAAAAAGATCATGTAACCAACAAATGTGCATAATAGTTTTATAATTGATATATTGAGTCCAATCATTTCACTTAGAAAATGTTTTTTTCCAAACACATATTAAATTATATCTTATGCTATAATTTTAGTCATATGGCTTTGGTTTATGGTTTTAGTAGTTTTACCATTCAATCATGTGAACCCATTTCATATTGTATTAACCTCAAATAATATCAAATTAAAATAGTTATTTAAATATTTGTTTTATGAGTTATAAAATATTTGAAAAGGAAAGAAATTAATGTCAAAAAAAGGTACCCTAATTTTAATACTTCCTTTTTTGTTTTTTAAGAAAGTTTGGTTGAAAAATCATGTTTAACTTTAAGAAGGGGAGAGAAAGAAGGAAAACTCTTGTACAAATCTTAGAGTACATAACCTTATTCAAATTCTAAATAGTAGAAATTTATGGCAAATCTTTTAGGCCAACTTGGATTGGGTTAAAAGATAAGTAAGAAGTTAAGCGTTTTAAAAAGGAAGAAAAACTGGAGTATATACTATCTACATTATTTTCTATAGTAGTAGGAAGGAAAAAAATCATACAAAAATAGTGTCATAATAAAGAAACAGAGCTAGAGAAAAAATATTACTCTCTATTCGAAAATAATAGACAACTATTATTGGATTATTATATCTATAATTTATTAATTATGCTAAATAATATGTGAAGATATAATAATTTTTATGCAGGAGTCCTTTGAGACATGTAAACTTTTTCAAAGTTCTCTCCTGGGTAAAAAAGATTGGGAATGGCTGCTAAAATAGATTTAAATGCAAACATACTGAAATCAAATAAATGAAAATGAAATAAATTTTTTCAAAAATGAAGTTCAGAGTGATATAAATATGTAATCTATAAATGTACTCTAAATGTAACTTTTATTTCAAAAGATGATGTCTTTATTTCAAAAGACAACCCTAAAGTGTATAAAAAATATAACTTCAAAAGTTAGAAAGATGTATATCAAGCAAAAACTAAGTAAAAGATGCTGCTGTAGATAAATCAATATCAGATTAAAAAATCACACAAGTAAAACTGTGATGACTGAAGATAAAAAGGATCACTCTATAATTCACAAGTAATTTTGACAGTTCTAAATGTGGAGGCTGCTAATGATACAACCTGATAATATTTAAAGCACAATTTGCCAGAAATTCAAGGAAATGACACCAAATCTACTAATTTAGTGGGTGCTTTTAAATACATATCCTAGAAATTGATAGGTGAAATTGATGAAAATAATCAGAAATGATATAGGAGACTTCAACGTCATATTTACCAAGGCTGAACTAATAGCATTCACCAATCAGAGAGTATACAAAATTGAAGAGCACCCAAGGAACACCAAATACTGGATAATGTAACAGTCCAGAAAACTAACATCAACAATGCCAAATAGTTTTGACAACATATAGAATGTATATTCTGAGCACTATATATATATATATATATATATATATATATATATATATATATATATATATAATATGTTCTAAAAATTCCAAAACTTCATTCCTATTTAGAGTTATATTCCCAAGAAGAAAAGAGTGCATGTTTATCAAAGAAATACATGAGGGTGTTCATAAAAGCTTTATACCTAAGAACCAAAAAACTAGAAATAATCCAAATATTTATCAACAAGAAAATTGTGGCACCTTCTTACAATGGGAAACTATACAGCTACAAGAAGTTGTAGCTGTGTGAACTACTGCTACACACAGCTTGGATGAATTTCACAGGTAAAATGATAAGCAAATAATGTCAGATCAAAAAAATTAGATATTAGAGTCGGGAGAGGTTTGGGGCTGAGCGACTGGGGGAGAGGTATCTGGGAAGCTTCTGGGGGACTGCAAATTATTTACATATTGATCTAAATGGTAGTCAAATGAACATTTAAATTTGTAAATTTAAATTTTTTAATATCCATCCATTTAAGAGTTGAGCACTTCAGAAATATTATACTGTAATAAACGCATGGACCAAAGAAGAAAGCATAATAAAAATTGGAAAATATTGAGTTGAGCAAAATAAAAATACTAGGTAAAAATGTAGAGAATGCAGGAAAGCTCAGAACTGGTGAGCTAAGCAACAACATTAAGGATTTAGAATAATTCAAATCAAGTAGGCCACTAAAGATAAGAACAAAAAGTAAGGTAACAGAATGAAAACCATATAATAATGATTAACAAAGGCAACATTACTTTCCTTATTTAATAAGGAAAAATATAGTCAAAACCCTAGCAAAATTAATAACAAAAAGCAAGAACAAAAGATTTATTAGGAGTATAAAAGGGTGTATAGATTTTAAAAGCAACAAAGAGTAAACATATAATAATAGGGTGTTACAATACATTGTGCCAATTAATTTTAATAGCAAACAGAACTAATTAAATTCTCAGGAAAAATAAAATTTACCAAAACTTATTCAAGAGGAAATAAAAAATAGGATTGTTCAATAATCCTTTAAACAATTCAAGCAGTTATTAAAAATTTCTCTAGAAATGAATCATCACTCACTTCCTGAAAGCTTTTTAGGGGTCTTATTTCAAACACTAAAGGAACCAATTATAATTTCACACAAAATCTTCCAAGGAATAAAAGAGAAAAAACACTTTTAAACTCATTTTATGGGACAGGCAGACTATTGATATTAATATGAGACAAAGACAGTAAAAGAAAAATATTGGCCAATCAATTTTATGAATATAGATGCAATGTCATAAAAATTAACAAAGTATTTCATCAGTTTATTAAAAAGTAGTGCATTATAATACTCAAGTTGTTCATACAAGGAACTCCAGGTTGGATTAACATTCATGAAAAATCAGTAGGTGAATTTACTATACTAAAAAAAAACTAGAGGAAAAAATAATATCACTTCAAAATATGCAGAATATTTATTTGGCAAAATTAAATATGTATTATGATTATAAAAAAGGAAACTTTTCTTAGATAACTAAGGATAGAACTTCTTTAAACTGGTAATATATAAGATACAGCAAGCATTATTCTCTTTTTTCTTTAAACATCTTTATTGGAGTATAATTGCTTTACAATATTGTATTAATTCTGCTGTATAAAAAAGTGAATCAGCTGTACGTATATATATACATCCCCATATCACCTCCCTCTTGCGGCTCCCTTCCACCCTCCCTATCCCACCGCTCTATGTGGTCACAGAGCACCAAGCTGATCTCCCTGTGCTATGCAGCTGCTTCCCACTAGCTATCTATTTTATATTTGGTAGTGTATATATGTCAATGCTACTCTCTAACTTCGTCCCAGCTTACCCTTCCCCCTCCCCGTGTCCTCAAGTCCACTCTCTACATCTGTATCTTTATTCCTGTCCTGCCCCTAGGTCCATCAGAACCATTTTTTTTAGATTCCATATGTATGTGTTAGTATACGGTATTTATTTTTCTCTTTCTGACTTACTTCACTCTGTATGACAGTCTCTAGGTCCATCCATGTCTCTGCAAATGACATTATTTTGTTCTTTTTTATGGCTGAGTAATATTCCATTTTATATATGTACCGCATCTTCTTTATCCATTCCTCTGTTGATGGACATTTAGGTTGTTTCCATGTCCTAGCTACTGTAAATAGCGCTGCAAAGACCATTGAGGTGCATGTATCTTTTTGAATTATGGTTTTCTCTGGGTATATATATGCCCAGTAGTGGGATTGCTGGGTCACATGGTAGTTCTGTTTTTAATTTTTTAAGGAACCTCCATACTGTCTCCATAGTGGTTGTATCAATGGTGGTGGTGGTTTTTTATCATAAATGGGTGATGAGTTTTGTTGAAAGCTTTTTCTGCATCTATTGAAATTATCATGTTTTTATCCTTCAATTTGTTAGTATGGTATATCACATTGATTAATTTGTGTATATTGAAGAATCCTTGCATTCCTGGGATAAATCCCTCTTGATCATGGTGTATGATCCTTTTAATGTGCTGTTGGATTCTGTTTGCTAGTATTTCGTTGAGGATTTTTGCATCTATGGTCATCAGTGATATTGGCCTGTAGTTTTCTGTTTTAGTGACATCTTGTCTGGTTTTGGTATTAGGGTGATGGTGGCCTCATAGAATGAGTTTGGGTGTGTTCCTCCCTCTGCTATATTTTGGAAGAGTTTGAGAAGGATGGGTGTTAGCTCTTCTCTAAATGTTTGATAGAATTCGCCTGTGCAACCATCAGGTCTGGGCTTTTGTTTGTTGGACAATTTTTTAACTTTTTTTTTTTTTGCGGTATGCTGGCCTCTCACTGCTGCAGCCTATCCTGTTGTGGAGCACAGGCTCCAGACGCGCAGGCTCAGCGGCCATGGCTCAAGGGCCCAGCCGCTTCACGGCATGTGGTATCTTCCCGGACCGGGGCACGAACGCACGTTCCCTGCATCGGCAGGCAGACTCTCAATAACTGTGCCACAAGGGAAGCCCCGTTGGAGGATTTTTAATCACAGTTTCAATTTCAGTGCTTGTGATTAACCTGTTTATATTTTCTATTTCCTCCTGGTTCAGTCTTGGAAGATTGTGCTTTTCTAAGAATTGTCCATTTCTTCCAGGTTGTCCATTTTATTGGAATATAGTTGCTTGTAGTAATATCTCATGATCCTTTGTATTTCTGCAGTGTCTGTTGCTACTTTTCCATTTTCATTTCTAATTCTGTTGATTTGACTCTTCTTTTTTTCTTTGATGAGTCTGGCTAATGGTTTATCAATTTTATTTATCTTCTCAAAGAACCAGCTTTTAATATCATTGATCTTTTCTATTGTTTCCTTCATTTATTTTTCATTTATTTCTGATCTGATCTTTGTGATTTCTTTCCTTCTGATAACTTTGTTTTTGTTTTTTTGTTGTTGTTGTTCTTTCTCTAATTGCTTTAGGTGTAAGGTTAAGTTGTTTCTTTGAGATATTTCTTGTTTCTTGAGGTAGGATTGTATTGCTATAAACTTCCCTCTTAGAACTGCTTTTGCTGCATCCCATAGGTTTTGGGTCATCATGTATTGTCATTTTTTT
Organism: Tursiops truncatus; assembly: GCF_011762595.2. Classification (NCBI taxonomy): domain Eukaryota; kingdom Metazoa; phylum Chordata; class Mammalia; order Artiodactyla; family Delphinidae; genus Tursiops; species Tursiops truncatus. Next base: position 66,199,214 of record NC_047045.1, on the reverse strand, counting down.
CTAGGCATTTTTTGATTTCTTCTTTGATTTCTGCAGTGATCTCTTGGTTATTTAGTAGTGTATTGTTTAGCCTTCATGTGCTTATAATTTTTTTTTCCTGTAATTGATATCTTGTCTCATAGTGTTGTGGTTGGAAAAGATACTTGATACAATTTCAATTTTCTTAAATTTACCAAGACTTGATTTGTGACCCAAGATATGGTGTATCCTGGAGAATGTTCCATGAACACTTGAGAAGAAAGTGTATTTTGTTGCTTTTGGATGGAATGTCCTATAAATATCAGTTAAATCCATCTTGTTTAATGTGTCATTTGAAGCTTGTGTTTCCTTATTTATTTTCATGTTGGATGATCTGTCCATTGGTGAAAGTGCGATGTTAAAGTCCCCTATACTATTAATGTGTTCCTGTCGATTTCCCCTTTTATGGCTGTTAGCATTTGCCTTATGTGTTGAGGTATTCCTATGTTGGGTGCATAAGTATTTACAATTGTTACATCTTCTTGGATTGATCCCTTGATCATTATGTAGTGTCCGTCTTTATCTCTTGTAATAGTCTTTATTTTAAAGTCTATTTTGTGTGATATGAGAATTGCTACTCCAGCTTTCTTTTGATTTCCATTTGCATGGAATATCATTTTCCATCCCCTCACTCTCAGTCTGTATGTGTCCCTAGGTCTGAAGTGGGTCTCATGTATACAGCATATATAGGTCTTGTTTTTGTACCCATTCAGCCAGTCTATGTCATTTGGTTGGAGCATTTAAACCATTTACATTTAAGGTAATTATCAATATGTATGTTCCTATTACCATTTTCTTAATTGTTTTGGGTTTTTATTTGTAGATCTTTTCCTTCTCTTGTGTTTCCAGCCTAGAGAAGTTCCTTTAGCATTTGTTGTAAAGCTGGTTTGGTGGTGCTGAATTCTCTTAACTTTTGCTGGTCTGTAAAGGTTTTAAATTTCTCTGTCAAATCTGAATGAGATCCTTGTTGGTTAGAGTAATCTTGGTTATAGGTTTTTCTCTTTCATCACTTTAAATATGTCCTGCCACTCCCTTCTGGCTTGCAGATTTTCCGCTGAATGATCAACTGTTAACCTTATGGGGATTCCCTTGTATGTTATTTGTTGTTTTTTCCCTTGCTGCTTTAATATTTTTTCTTTGTATTTAATTTTTGATAGTTTGATTACTATGTGTCTTGGCATGTTTCTCCTTGGATTTATCCTGTAATGGACTCTCTTCCTTTCCTGCACTTGATTGACTATTTCCTTTCTCATGTTAGGGAAGTTTTCAACTATAATCTCTTCAAATGTTTTGTCAGTTCCTTTCTTTTTCTCTTTTTCTTCTGTGACCCCTAAAATTCCAATGTTTGTGCATTTAATGTTGTCCCAGAGGTCTCTGAGACTGTCCTCAATTCTTTTCATTCTTTTTTCTTTATTCTGCTCTGTGGCAGTTGTTTCCACTATTTTATATTCCAGGTTACTTATCCATTATTCTGCCTCAGTTATTCTGCCATTGATTCCTTCTAGAGAATTTTAAATTTCATTTATTATGTGTTCATCATTGTTTGTTTGCCCTTTAGTTCTTCTAGGTTCTTGTTAATCATTTCTTGTATTTTCTCTATTCTATTCCCAAGATTTTGGATCATCTTTACTATCATTACTCTGAATTCTTTTTCATGTAGACTGCCTATTTCCTCTTCATTTGTTTGGTCTGGTGGGTTTTTACCTTGCTCCTTCATCTGCTGCATATTTCTCTGTCTTCTCATTTTGTTTAACTTACTGTGTTTGGGGTCTCCTTTTCACAGGCTGCAGGTTCATAGTTCCCGTTGTTTTTGGTGTCTGCTCCCAGTGGCTAAGATTGGTTCAGTGGCTTGTGTCAGCTTTCTGGTGGAGGGGACTGGTGCCTGTGTTCTGGTGGGTGGAGCTGGATCTTGTCTTTCTGGTGAGCTGGGCCGTGTCTGGTGGTGTGTTTTGGGGTGTGTGAATTTAGTATGATTTTAGGCAGCCTCTCTGCTAATGGGTGCAGTTGTGTTCCTGTCTTGCTAGTTGTTTGGAATGGGGCATCCAGCACTGGAGTTTGCTGGCTTTTGGGTGGTAATGGGTCTTACCGTTGAGACGGAGATTTCTAGGAGAGTTCTTGCCAATTGATATTATGGGGGGCTGGGAGGTCTCTGGTGGTCCAATGTTCTGACCTTGGCTCTCCCACCTCAGAGGCTCAGGCCTGACAACAGGCCAGAGCACCAAGACCCTGTCAGCCACACAGCTCATAAGAAAAGGGAGAAAAAAGGAAGGAAGGAAAATAGTAGTAATAATAGATTTAAAAAAGAAAAAAAATATTAAAATAAAGAAATAGAAAAATAATTTTAAAAAAGAGAACAACAAAACCGATAAACAAATCCACCAATGATGACAAGTGCTAAACACTAACCTAAGATAAACATAAAAATCAGAAACAATTCAGTTGCAGACAGCAAACTCCAAGTCTACAGTTGCTCCCAATGTCCACCACCACAATTTTGGGATGATTCGTTGTCTATTCAGGTATTCCACAGATGCAGGGTACATCAAGTTGATTGTGGGGATTTAATCTGCTGCTCCTGAGGCTGCTGGGAGAGATTTCCCTTTCTCTTCTTTGTTAGCACATCTGTGTTCAGCTTTGGATTTGGACCCACCTCTGCATGTAGGTCGCCTGAGAGCCTCTGTTCTTCACTTAGACAGGACGGGGTTAAAGGAGCCACTGATTCGGGGGCTCTGGCTCACTCAGGCTGGGGGGAGGGAGGGGTACGGAATGCGGGACGAGCCTGCGGCAGCAGTGGCCAGCATGATATTGCAACAGCCTGGGACGCGCCATGTGTTCTCCTGGGGAAGTTGTTCCTGCATCATGGGACCCTGGCAGTGGCAGGCTGCACAGGCTCCCGGGAGGGGATGTGTGGATAGTGACCTGGGCTTGCACACAGGTTTCTTGGTGGCTGCAGCAGCAGCATTAGCGTTTCATGTCCATCTCTGGTGTCCGTGCTGTTAGCCGCAGCTCGTGCCCATCTGTGGAGCTCGTTTAGATGGTGCTCTGAATCCCCTCTACTCGTGCACCCCGAAACAATGGTCTGTTGCCTCTTAGGCAGGTCCAGTGTTTTTCCCGGACTCCCTCCTGGCTAGCTGTGGCACACTAGCCCCCTTCAGGCTGTGTTCACGCAGCCAACCACAGTCCTCTCCCTGGGATTTGACCTCTTAAGCCCGAGCCTCAGCTCCCAGCCCCAACCCACCCCAGCGAGCGAGCAGACAATCCTCTCAGACTGGTGACTGCTGGTCAGCACTGATCCTCTGTGCGGGAATCTCTCCACTTTGCCCTCTGTACCCCTGTTGCTGTGCTGTCCTCCATCTCTCCAAAGCTTCCCTCCCAGCCCACCCCCAGTCTCTGCCAGTGAAGAGGCTTCCTAGTGTTTAGAAACATTTCCTCCTTCACAGCTCCCTCCGTATTCTTTTGTCTCTGTTTTATTCCTTTTTCTTTTGCCCTACCCAGGTACGTGGGGAGTTTCTTGCCTTTTGGGAAGTCTGAGGTCTTCTGCCAGCATTCAGTAGGTGCTCTGTAGGAGTTGTTCCACCTGTAGATGTATTTTTGATGTATTTGTGTGGAGGAAGGTGATCACCACGCCTTACTCCTCCACCATCTTGAAGGTCCCTCTCAATCATTATTCTTGTAGATTTTTTTTTCTGCTTTTTATTTCTCTGTCAGATACTGAAAGTGATGTTTTAAATTTTCCCATTATGAGTGTGGGTTTGCCTAGTTCTTTCATATTTCCATAAATTGTACTTTGGACATTTTAGTGGAATGTAAATAAGTTTGTAATATTTTGAATCTGAAGACTTAAATTTTTAGTCATTTTGAAATGTCTCATTTATTGACTGAACATTTCAGCTTTATTTTGGATAGCATTGTTATCCATTTCTTTTTTTCTAAACTTTCTGTGTAATTCTGTATTCTGATTTTTAAAGACATCAGTATAGAGTTGGGTTTTGATTTTCCTTTACTCCAGTGTGATGATATTTGATATTTGTCTTTTAATTAAAGTTTCAAAATCCACTAAAATTTATTTTATTTTTTATAGTGGAGATAGAATGTTATTTTATTTTTTTACTTCAATTTTACTTTAACTTTAATATTTGTATCTGAACTTATATCGAAATCCTCTCAATGTTTTATTTCTGTCCGATATGTTTCTCTACTTGATCAGCTTTTTCTGTAATAACCAAGTTTTTTTGGTTTTATTATTATTATTATTATTATCATTCAGTGTTTCTTCAGTAATAGTGTCTTATTTATACACAGTTATACTATTTTTTCAAGGTTTATCTTCTGTAATGTGATATGCATCTTCTTATTAAAATCTTGTATAAAGCAGTACTCTCTTCCTTCGAAAATGCCAGCTTTGAAGAATCACTTAACTGCATTAATCCTCCTTCCACCTTTCGTGCTCTTATCACCATGTATTTTATTGCATCATATATTGGAAACTTCACAAGACATTGCAATGCAGTTAGCATGCAATTATATTTACCCTTCTCATTGTTTCTCCTTCCTTTCTTGGTTCCTGTGCTTCCTTATGGGACCATTTATTTCTACCTGAGGAAATCCTTCAGCATTTGTCAGGCTGCACTTAGGAAATAGAAAACATACTAGTAATTGAAGCAGGAAGAACTTAACATAAATATTTGTTAATTACTAAAAGAGGTTAAAAAAAAGAATATTACATTGTTCTGAAGTAGCAAATGCGGAAAGCAACTATTACCTCTAGGGCTAAGAGGGAGAGTGAAGAAGAAAAGAACTAAGAACTTAGATGAGGTCCCTTGCTAATGCAGAGATTCAGGTATTTTTGGCAAGGGAATGGCTACCATAAAAACATGCAGATTGCCAGTGGTAAAGAAACTTGCTGGAGGTTATAAAGAAAACCACATGATAGTGGAAAATCTTTCAGGAGGGCATGACCACAGTTGTTCTGAAGGAGTGACCTGCTTGGTGACGAAAAAGAAATATCCTAGGTGTTGGCCACAGCTTCTCCTTGTGGACAGCTGAAGTGAGTGCTACCTGGCTTCCCAGATGCCACTGTATTGGCTGTCAGGTTGAAAAACAGCACATCAGATACAGGAAGGAAGTGCTTTTCCACTTCTCTTGTTTACAGTGTCTTTCTGTCAAGGACCCTCTCTTAAAGAAAGCTGAAAAAGGTGAAATATCTGTGAGGTCTAGTTCTAGTACCATAAGAAAAGAAGGTGAATTATGAGATGAGAGGCAATTTTGTTAATGGGCACAGTTGATCTTTTTGGCACTTCAGTTTCCAAATGCACCCTTCATGTAGTGTGAATTTCCATAAAACAAATAAACAACTTTTTAAAAAGTGTTTTCCTTTGTACAGTGTGAAGTCCTTTCCCTCTCACTACAATGATGAGACTCATAGTTCCAATAGCCATTACTGGATATAATATAATCACTAATCAAATTCAGTCACAGTTCCACCAAATATTCTGTTTTGTGAAGACTAAATTTTGAAAGTAACCAGTGATATATTGTATATAGAATTAAAAGAAATAAAGGGAAAGTATAATTAATATACACTAATAACTACACATATAAATGCAAAGGGAAACTGTATAAAAAACTATAGTCCATATCTCAGTAAATGGTTATGTCTATTGTTAATATTTTTATTTCTTTCTTCTATAAGCTTTCTCTATTCCCTTGCTCTTTGGAAAAAAATATCAACTGGTAAAGATTTTAGTAGGGAGGATGACTAAACTGTCATTCTGAAGGAAGTGAGCCCTCAAAAGGCCTCCCTTTTTTTTTTTTTTTTTTGCTTATCCTATCATTAATCTTTACTATTAGATATAAAAGAACTAAGGGGTACTGCAGATACTCCCAAGGGTCCCATACATATTCGTCTTTGCCCCTATTGTAAAACTGCAAATCTATTTCATAATCATGATCAATCAGCCAAAGCAGAAGAGTAAACCCCTTTTTGTATGTGTTGGGTTGATTTCATAAGGAACACAAAGTGGCAAGTTGGAAATCTCATCTTCCAATTCAGTGGAACCAGTGTTGTGTAGCTAGGGAGTAGCCTTCCTCCATTAGGAAAAATGAATTTCATGCTAGCAGAACTCAGATAATATAGTCTCCTCACCCCATCTTGCATGACTGAATGGCAAGATGAAAGGTCTTATAGGGGCAGGAATTTTTTCTTCATTTTGTATGAAAATTCTATGCATGTGCGGAGTACAGCTGTGAATGCTTCTGGATCACCATTGTCCCACTGATCTTGCCTGTATGTAAGTTACTCACAAAAAACTTCAAAATTGTACTATATGGAGTTGCATGCTTTTGTTTTTGGTCTTAAAGTTCCTTCTCAGTTCGGAGGATATTATTCAATATCTCCGCCTCCCAACATATGCATTGAAGTGATAACAGGTGAGTCACAGGCAGTAGGTTGAATACATGAAAAGTGGGTTAGTGGAAAAAGTAGACAGTGTTGTTACATGCTTGACTGTAAATGATGAGAAATAAAGTGCTAATGGATTAAAGGAATTTGTTTCTGTGTGTGTGTGTGTGTGTGTGTGTGTTTAATTTTAGACAAATTTGAGAGTCTTTATTTTCTGAAGGGAAATGATTAGTGGAGGAAATATTAAAAATGGAGAAGAGGATAATAATCTATAACAAAAAAGTTCTTACAAACATAGAAAGATGGCAAATCCAAATTATAGGGGAAGAGATTTGTTTACACTTGTGGAAAGGTGACTTTTTATTGAGGTTATAGACCCACAAACCAAAATGTTGGTAGATTTGATTATATACAAATGAATTATTAGTAGCAAATTAGTATTACTGAACATTCTCTTATACTAATTAGTCTGTTGATCAATATATATGTTATTTCTTCTTTAATTTACATATTTAGTCAATTATTTATGGTTCATCAGTTCACTCATTTAGCAAACATTTCTTGACTAGCTACTGTATGTCCAGCATGGTGTTAGCAAATGGGGGTTTAAAAACCTTGATGACTACTATCTCTAAATCTATGGGGAAGCCAAACTTGCTGGAAAGAAACATAAAGAATAAAATATGAAATATAATGAGAGAGTAGTGAAAGGTTAAGTACAAAGTATTGTCAAAGCCTAGGGTGGATCAAGTGAATTGGGAAGGAGGTGAGGGGCAAGAGTGGAAAACAATGCTTCTTTTCTTGATTTATTAGCCAGGAATCAAATTTTCTTTTTAAGTTTGACAACAGACTGATTTTCCAACAGCGTTTTGTGTAACCTTGGGTTAATTTTGGATTTTCACAAGCTGCTACAGAGAAAAGTAGAAAATTATATAGGAGAATACAGGCCTCTGATTCATCCAAAGTAACTGTATTTTGATCTTTTTCATAAAGCGGTCTTGTGTAAGATTTTGATATAATAGGTACTTCTGCCATTTAAATAAAAACATTTTAACACTTCTGCCTTAAGACATTTTTTTTTCTTTTTTTTTTTTTTTTTTTGCGGTACGCGGGCCTCTCATTGTTGTGGCCTCTCCCGTTGCGGAGCACAGGCTCCGGACGCGCAGGCTCAGCGGCCATGGCTCACGGGCCCAGCCGCTCCGCGGCATGTGGGATCTTCCTGGACCGGGGCACGAACCCATGTCCCCTGCATCGGCAGACGGACTCTCAACCACTGTGCCACCAGGGAAGCCCAAGACATTTTTAAGAAGGAAAATGGGATGCAGAGGCATTATCTAATATACTTCAGAGATAATTTTTAAAACAGATTAGATGATTATTTCTGATTTCAAATAATCCATATGATTACTTCATATGGCACAGGTAATCAAAGTTTGTATTTCTTTACATACAATGTACAAATTTGAGAAGATAGACTGAGAGGGAATGATAGGTTCTTTAATATGTTTAATTATTTTGATTTTGTTGCCCATTTAAAATAAATTGTAAATGCATATGAATAAAAGTGAGGAAATATACTTCTCTAAGCATTTTTAAGATGTGAAATGTCTAGGAGTTTTAACATTCTAAAAACAATTTTTTGAGTGAAGAATGCCAAAATGCAGCTGGAAAATTATTACACTGAAATGTCTGAATGTCTTTAAGAGACAAAAATAAAATAAATGTGCTAATCAGGAAATAGTGCTAGCAACAATTCCAAGAACGAGGAATATGGTATGCAGAAAAACGTGATAATTAGGAATGTGAGGCATTATAATGTTAAAATTGAAAATTGAATCATATTAAAGTTATTAAAGTCAAAACTTATGGTTCCTTAGTAATGTGATTTTCCAAGTCACATTACCCATATGTACTATTTTCTCTTCCTGTTTGGTTTATTTTACCTCTGGTCTTCAGCCATTAAGGCAATATGAATTAAAATTATACTATTTTGTTTTTCAAAAATTGCTTTTTTTAATTCATTAATAATGAAATTATAAAAATGTCAGGCAATTTATCTTTGTTTCAAAAATATATGTGTTCTAGACATACTGTGTAGATGAATTACATTTTGAAGACAAATTTTTTCAATAGGTACTTCCATTTTTTACTTATATTTAGAATGTGCAAAATTGCAGGAATCGCAGGCGAGAGACGCAAGTGGTTAAAGTAAAATGGGCTTGATTATCCTTTCCACATTAGGAAAGACACTGAAATTGCTTCATTTGGGCATTTTAACTGACAAAAAAAAGCAAACAAGGAAAAAGAAAGCAACCAACATTTTTTCATTGCCCTCCCTGTACTCCTTCCAATCTTAGTACAGTACATCCCCCCCCACCTTCTTTAATTTCTTTTGAGGAGGAGAATAATTTTAATCTAAATAGCTCAATAAATCTTAATAGCTCAATAGTTTACTTCCTCAGATGCTGGAATCTTCTGAAGATGGAAAGGGGATTTTTCCAACATTAGTAAATAAAATATTTCAGTTTCTACTTAAGTGTAGCTGAGGTGCTTTGTGAACAGGCAAATGCACAGACACTACATTCCTCTGATACTTGCTTGTCATGATTCTCCCATGTTGTGTATCTGATGCAGGAGCAATGAGAGGGGTTCATTGTAGTACATTTTATTTTCCCCATAGTTTATGAATGTAGTGTTTTAAAGAAATTTACCTCTCAATCTTCTGAAGCAACAAGAGAAGGGGGAGCAATAAAGGAGAGATATGAATGGCATATAGAAAGGTACCAGTGACCACTCTATCAGGGATCCTGGTTCTTCTAATTTGCCTTTCTATATCTCAGTGGTCAGACATGAGAAACACAGGCTGTGTCTAGTTCAGTCTAAATTTATCTGATGATGTGATCAGTTCCAGCAAGCATTGGATTCTACGCAAATAAAAAACAATTTTTTTAAGATTTTGAATCAGATACTTTCTCAAATTGACCAATTCATTAAAAATGATTCATTGAGTAGTCCATTGACATGGCGATCATGCAACGAGTGGGAAAATTAAAGAAAAAAAAGAAACTGGCTGGTTATTTTATATATATGTTGGTGATCATTCAAGTTTGATTTGTCACACTCCCTTCCCTGCAGGACCAGACCCAGCTGGCCCTTTTCCTAACAGGTAGACACAGACATAGTCTGTCAAATCTGCTTCAGGCTCAAGTCTCAGATATCAGTGAGTGAAACAAGAGCTATTCTTTGAGCACTTATAGAGTGCTGTGACAAGGAGCTAAAGATTTTAGGAAATATAAATATTCAATGAATTAAACATGACCATGCTCCTCAGTCATCATTCAAAATGATGACAAGACAAGTAACTGCTTATAAATAATTACCAGAAACACTAAAAGGAAGAACCCATAATACAAGATAAATTTAGTTGAGGGACTTCCCTGGTGGTGCAGCGGTTAAGAATCTACCTGCCAATGCAGGGGACACGGGTTCAAGCCCTGATCCGGGAAGATCCCACATGCCGGGGAGCAACTAAGCCCATGTGCCACAACTACTGAGTCCGTGTGCCACAACTACTGAAGCCCATGCACCTAGAACCCACCACAATGAGAAGCCCACACACCACCAAGAAGAGTAGCTCCCACTCGCCGCAACTAGAGAAAGCCCGCACGCAGCAATGAAGACCCAACGTGGCCAAAAATAAATAAATAAAATAAATAATTTTTTTAAAAAATGAAACAAAACAAAAAAAAAGATAAATTTAGTTGAAATATTATTAATCTTGTAGTCATTTTACAGGTAAGTGCAAATATTCAACCTAAAATAGACTAGACAGATGATCATTGACCATGTGCTTAGATATTTGCAAATCAACACACTAATAAAACAAATGTAAGTGAGAATGAAAATATTTTGGAAATAAACACACCTAACCATTTATAAAATCCTTGACCTTGTAATGTGAACAACACCCAGAATTCAAAATTCACAAGAAATTTTCTTTCTCCAAATAAAATAACAATTGAGTGTCAGAAAAATATAAATCACTTTAGAAATGATATTTTGTGAATTAATAACTGAAAAAAACCACTAAATTCAGAAAATGATATTATACTAATTCATTCTTGGAAATTTGACCATTCAATTAATCATCAGAAGAATTACTTTTTGTCAAATTACTACTGGGTAATTCATTTTTTCTGAACTTGTCTACTTACCAGGAGCATATTACATTCTGGAAGTGCTCAGTCTGTCTTAGGCTGAAAGCTTCCTCTCTGTGAGTTCTACTCCAAGGTCTCAGTTCTTAGTTCTGTTCATACTGAAACAATGGCAGTGACTACATCCAGTTACTCATATAATATATAGTATCTAACATATAGCATAAATCATAAGCAATAGTTTTCATGAAGAGTAGAACCACACCAAGTGAGTATTTTAGAAATGTATGTGGATATCTTTGGTTGTGAAAATGTTTGGGGGGATACCACAGGCATTTCATTGGAAGGCTCCTGGGATAAAAGACATCCAGCAATGCATAGGATTTTCCTACAAAATGAAGAATAAATTCCTGCTCCCACAATTATTCATGAAAGATGGGGTGAGGAGACTACATTATTTGCCAATTATTCATGAAAGATGGGGTGAAGAGACTACATTATTTGAATCTGGAACCAACTATATTTTACATATAAGCACAAATAGTTTCTGCAATGTCTTAATATACACTAAATTGTCCAAAACAAAAAAACCTGTGGGGTAAATTTAAGGTAAATTGTACTCTGTTGTTTGAAACTTTACCCAAAGAAAATCATATTATGGACAGCAATAGCATAGTCATATTACCTCTCATAGTTGAGGTAATAATACCAAACTGTACTAGTCTGTATTTGTCATTGCCAGATTCACATTCATTATATGTATCAGTGTGATCTTCCGACCACTCCATTATACTTCATATATTTCTATGCTTTTAAAATTTGTACAACCATACCTCACAGATATTGCAGGTATGGTTCTAGACCACGGCAATAATGTGAATATCTCAGTAATGCCACATAAAATTTTTGGTTTCCCAGTGCATATAAAAGTTATGTCTACACTATAGTGCAATCTCTCAAATGTGAAATAGCATTATGTCTTAAAAAAATAATGTACATATCTTAATTAAAATTATCTTATTGCTAAAAACTGCTAACCATCTTCTAACAAAGCAGGGTTGTCACAAACCTTCAATTTATAAAATATGCAATATTTGTGAAGTTCAAGAAAGCAAAGCACAGTAAAAACAGATTTGCCTGTAAGTGTATCAACATGTTTAAAAAATTTGAAATGGAAATGAAAACGTCAATTCTATTTATTTCTATTCTACTTGTCAGAAATTTGTTTCCTCAAAGTTGTTTCTGAAAATACCTGCTATGTTTGAAGCATTTATAATATTCGATAATGATCATTCTACTTATCTTCATGTGTGTACTGGCCATGCTTGCAAGACTTACATTTAAAGCAGTGGGCAGAAAGATTCAGATGAAGGAAATATCAGCATGATGGTTCCAATTTTTCTTAGTGGAACAACATGCATTAAAAATTTAATTTAATGAACTTCAAAGATTTATGAGAATTAGATACTAGTTATGAAACTTGAATTGGCCAATGTGATTTTCAGTTTAGATCTTTGCTGTCAACCCATTAGGATCATTGATCCCTTAGGATTCACAAGTAAACAGAGCTGTACCTGATTTAAATTAGCTTTCTCTTTTATTTGAGAATAACAAAAACACGAATGCAGTGCTCAAATAAAATTGACCCCATGGAACTCTCATAACGTTTATCAGGAAATATTTTTAGCCACTTTCAACAGTTGAATACTGCCCCTTTTACAGGTCCTTTTATATAATAATCAATATATGCATAGAGAATTGATACCAATTCACTTATTTCAAACCAGCCAGAAAAACAGATCAATAAATTATGAACTTTTCTTTGTCTCTTCTCTCAACTTTAACAAAACAATTATTCTAACAACTAAGTCAGCAGCCAATACTGTGATAAAGCTGTGTCTGAGGTCAGAATGTTCTGAAATTGAGAGAGACCCCAGACTCCATGTATTTATTTCCAAGTACGAAGTGAGGAAAATATTATAACTGATATTTTAACACTCTCTCCTAACAATGAATATCAGGAGATGATGCATTTTTCCATCAAGAAACATTATGGTAATTAGCAGGGGAAAATAAGGTATTTGTATCGCTCATTTCTTCTTTCAAAGAGACTATGATGGCAATAGAATTCTTATTAGCTCTATGGGTCTGAAGATGAATACTAATAGAATCTGAAATAATAAAAATAAAATTGCCATTCATATGAGTATTGTGTAGTGCAAAACATTCATTTTTTATGTAGTATCCAGGCCACTTGGGGACATGGCCTGAGTTAGAACACAACACACTTATTGATCTCATACTAATAAAGGACCTGCTTTTTCAACTCCCCTCTACACATTTCATGGAACACATTTAACTGAAGTGAGAATAACTTTACTTCTCTAATTTATTTTTCTAAAATATTATTCTTTTATTGTTCCAGTGTAGTTACCTGGTGTCATTAGAGAAGAAAAAAGAAAGGAAAGTTCTATTATTCTCCAGGTCAGTATATCATCCCAGTACTTTCCCTGACTCAAAGTAATATAATGGGGCTTCCCAGTTGGCACAGTGGTTGAGAGTCCGCCTGGATGCAGGGGACACGGGTTCGTGCCCCGGTCCGGGAAGATCCCACATGCCGCGGAGCGGCTGGGCCGGTGAGCCATGGCCGCTGAGCCTGCGCGTCCAGAGCCTGTGCTCCGCAGCGGGAGAGGCCACAACAGTGAGAGGCCCGCGTATCGCAAAAAAAAAAAAAAAAAAAAAAAAGTAATATAATGACCCCAAGCACCTAGTAGGCAATATTGAGAAGATTTTTACTTAAATACTCATAGAAAAGCTTTGGGTGATATTTCCATTTTAGGATTGGAATTCTAGAGGATATTTATTTCTCTCTGCTTCTGCTTCAATATTTTCCTTGTGATAAAAATATGCCAAATTATTTGCTTAAGTTCCCAATTGTGAGAAAAAGTTATGTATATGAATATGTGACCTATATATAGTTGGAAGTAGTCTTTTACGGTTTAGTCTCTCTTACAATCACTGACATAATGAAACAAGTCCTTACAGGAAATGTTGTGATGCTGACCCACCTTTCAAAAATAATCTATCAAATAACAGCCCTGGTTTTTTTGTATGGCAATCATGTTGATAAAATCTATTTTGGTCAAAAGATGTAAGTCAGTTTTTGTGTGTCTGTGTGCATTTATTTAATTATTTTTGATGTTTTGCATATGAAAACAGCCGTGGTAGTTTTTATTTCTCTGATTTTAGTTTTCTGGCTAACTTCACATTAAACAAATAAATTAGTTAAGTTTAAAGTAATATTATTAGAGGAACTGTTCCAAAAATGTCTGTGAAATTGCATTTCAATACCCATTAGACATGATTCTTTTCACTAAAAACCTCTCTCCATCACTGAAAATGCTATTCTGTAGCATTAAACAAAAGGCATAATCATTAGGTCCCATTTGTTTATTTTTGTTTTTATTTCCATTTCTCTAGGAGGTGGGTCAAAAAGGATCTTGCTGTGATTTATGTCATAGAGTGTTCTGCATATGTTTTCCTCTAAGAATTTGATAGTTTCTGGCCTTACATTTAGATCTTTAATGCATTTTGAGCTTATTTTTGTGTATGGTGTTAGGTAGAGTTCTAATCTCATACTTTTACATGTACCTGTCCGGTTTTCCCACCACCACTTACTGAAGAGGCTGTCTTTTCTCCATTGTATATTCTTGCCTCCTTTATCAAAGATAAGGTGACCATAACTTAAAACCTTTTGCATAGCAAAGGAAACCATAAACAAGACCAAAAGACAACCCTCAGAATGGGAGAAAATATTTGCAAACGAAGCAACTGACAAAGGATTAATCTCCAAAATTTACAAGCAGCTCATGCAGCTCAATAACAAATAACCAAACAACCCAATCCAAAAATGGGCAGAAGACCTAAATAGACATTTCTCCAAAGAAGATATATAGGTTGCCAAGAAACACATGAAAGAATGCTCAACATCATTAATCATTAGAGAAATGTAAATCAAAACTACAATGAGATATTATCTTACACTAGTCAGAATGGCCATCATCAAAAAAGCTAGAAACAATAAATGCTGGAGAGGGTGTGGAGAAAAGGGAACACTCTTGCACTGTTGGAGGGAATGTAAATTGATACAGCCACTATGGAGAACAGTATGGAGGTTCCTTAAAAAACTAAAATTAGAACTACCATATGACCCAGCCATCCCACTACTGGTCATATACCCTGAGAAAACCATAATTCAAAAAGAGTCATGTACCACAATGTTCATTGCAGCTCTATTTACAATAGCCAGGAGATGGAAGCAACCTAAGTGTCCATCATTGGATGAATGGATAAAGAAGATGTGGCACATATATACAATGGAATATTACTCAGCCATAAAAAGAAATGAAACTGAGTTATTTGTAGTGAGGTGGATGAACCTAGATTATGTCATACAGAGTGAAGTAAGTCAGAAAGAGAAAGACAAATACCGTATGCTAACACATATATTTGGAATCTAAGAGAAAAAAAAATGTCATGAAGAACCTAGGGATAAGAAGAGAATAAAGACACAGACCTACTAGAGAATGGACTTGAGGATACGGGGAGGGGGGAAGGGTAAGCTGTGACAAAGTGAGAGAGTGGCATGGACATATATACACTACCAAACGTAAAATAAATAGCTAGTGGGAAGCAGCCACATAGCACAGGGAGATCAGGTCGGTGCTTTGTGACCACCTAGAGGAGTGGGATAGGGAGGGTGTGAGGGAGGGAGATGCAAGAGGGAAGAGATATGGGAACATATGTATATGTATAACTGATTCACTTTGTTATAAAGCAGAAACTAACACACTATTGTAAAGCAATTATACTCTAATAAAGATGTTTAAAAAAAAGGCATAATCAAAATAAAGCTTGGTTTTCAATCACTGAGTTACAGCTACCTCAAATAAACATCAGAACACAGTTAAAAAGAATTGAATTCTTCAGCTTGACCCACTGACGATTTCAGTTCTTTTCTTTGCATTTCAAAAGTTTCATTAGGGAACACAAGACTTAAGTTGACTCTGATTTCAGGAATCTGTATGGAAGTGGCTTACTAGAAAATGTTAGGGAGGTGAGGAGGATTGACCTCTGGGAGACAGAAGGGGTGGAGAGAATGGTTACTAGGGAAATCCTTTCCTGATGTCCACATCTGTGGAACAGAAGTAAAAATGGGGAAGGCTATGGAAGGTAGCCTGGTACAGAGTCATCACCCCAACAGCCCAGTAGGGAGGTACCTTGCCTCAGAGACCCTGGTATGGGCCCAGCTCCAAAGGCTCTACTATTCACAGAAAGAGCTCTGATGCTGTTAAGGAAGCATAATTTTTCTGGAAGCAGATAGCTCCAAAGAGGCTCCAGGAAGGACTTACTGCCTAAATCCTTTTAGCTGTTTGATTTGAATGAGTATACTCAGAAGCAGGTGGTGCAACCCGCTGCAATCCAGACCTAAGAATATATGGGTTGTTATCTCCAAGAAATAATGAGTTTTTCATTATCTGCTACTATAGTTGTATATGCAGGCTACATATTTATATAGGCAGAGCAGAGGAGAGAACCCTTATATTCTATAATTATAAACATTCATGCTTATTACGATGGTCTTCCCATGGCTCAGTTCTCTCTGCTCCAAAAGAGGACCCTTCCTATGACAGTCAATTTGCCAGCTGAATTGAGAAGTGTGAGATAAAGTCAGACAAAATTTATCAAAAATATATTCCTCGTGGCATAGACGTTCTGGAGGGGACAAATATTCTATATAGCACCCAGGGATCGAGACTCACCAATTTTATATGATATGTCTACAACTGGATAAGTTGTAATAATTTCTTCGGGAAATGTTCTTTGGCATTAAAGATGGAGTTAGTACCTACTTACAGAAAGCAGCTTATAAACAAATAAATAAATAAATTTTAAAAATTCACAAGAACAGAAACAAAAACCTTGGGCCTGGAGAGGTCTTTCTCAGATTTGAAGGGACACCTATGACAGACTTGGTTGGGTAGTTAAAATGTTTTATCCATGAGCCCAGATCTCTACATGAAATACCCAAAAGTAACAGTAAATTTTTCAGGAGAGACAATTGTATAATTTCTAAAGCTCATGCTAGATATGATGTAGTATCAAAAACTACAAATGTTTTCAGAAGTTTAGATGCCCATCTAAGGACTTTAAAATGGGATTGAACAAAATTATAGGATTCTTTTAGAATAGTCCATCTCCATGAGAGAGTTTAAGGAGAACATTGAAAACACTGCCTGCAAGGGTATGCAAGGCTTGTATCAGTATCTCAGTGTGTGACTATGTGTTTACAAGCAATTTGGCATACATTTGGTAACATAGATCTGCATATTAATTACTGAACATCCACCAGGAAGCAGGAGAAACACTCAAGATGTGCATGTTGTTGCTGGAAATGTTACTGAGTCCAAGCTCGTACTGCTGGCAGCATGACAAGTCAATTAATTGAGAGATGAGTTGTTGGGGCAAAGGATAGGGACTTTATTTGGAAAGCCAGCAGACTGAGAAGATGGTGGAATAATATCCCAAAGAACTATCTTCTCCACGTTATAATTCAGGCTTCTTTAACACTGAAAGGGAAGAGGGTAAAGTCCTGGTTCTGGTCAGACTCTGGAAGGGATGTGTTAATTTCTTCCTTCCTGCTGTTATTCACAGGTGGGTTTGATCATGATGTTTCATGTGAGCTAAAGAAAGGTATTTTAGCTTAGCTCATTACATAGGAGGCAGGGTTCCCAGAGATGGGCCATTATGTATAATTTAAACTTACAGGCAACAACTCTTTAGTGACTAACTTGTAGCAAAAGCAATAGAATACAAAGGTTAAAGTAAAATAAAAAAGATCAATATGGAGTCAGATTTGTTCTTCCCTATTACAGAAACATTGAAACTGCAAGTAGGAGAGAGAACGGGACTACCACCAAGACCAGCATATCAGATCCCCGTCTCCCTCCTACCCGACTCCTGGGGAAAATGTCAACAGGAGTTGTCTCTTGCTTGATGCAATGGGAAAAGTGTGGGCTTCCAATGATAATAGTCCTGGGCACCAATCCTATGAGAGGGTGGGCAGAAGGTAGGAGCTCCATTCTTAGGCTACCCTTCTCCAATAGACAGTTACATAAGGAGGGGTCGACAAAAGCCAGTGGATACTATTGCTCTACTCTGGGAGGAGTAAGTGAGTCAGATGAGGATCTTTAAACCAAAGGGAGACAGAGCTAGAAAAAAGTTAACTGGGCAAGGAAAACAACCTAGAATGTCCGCTCCTATGTGTGACTCGGTTTTATGATCTGCCTGGTTGTGATTCACAGATAAGTGGGTTCTTTGTCAGGATTTTTCAACTTGAAAATTCTTTGATTCTAACCCCAAATTTTAATATTACTGAAATTTTCAATGATCACATCAAAGTGCATTGTTCAATTTAATAATACATCTATTTATAACACAAATAATTCAGGGACATATATATGGTATACATACCAGCAGTCTCATCTGCTTTCTAGTTGCTCTGAAGTTATTCTAGCTGCCCTTTATTTAGGTAGATGCCTAGTATGCAAATAATTTAAGCATTATGGTCCTGTTGCCTTATGATAATAAAAAACCTTATAAAGTCTGTACTTCTGATTGTTGGCTTTACTACTAGAGTTGGATTTTGACAATCATACTTCTACCTTCAAAACACACAGCCTATTGTCTCAGGTGACACAGTTCCTACTGGAGCCCAGGGAAACACCACCCACCAGACAAGATCCTTGGATCTCAGAAAGTATAAGCATTGTTAAGGGACTCCTTATCACCCAGAGGAGCAGTGAATAATTTGAAGGCATAGGCCATTTCTGAATAAAGAATATAGCCCTGCACATTAGTTAGGTCAGTGCTATTTGTGGTCACAAACAAAGCCCCAAATGTCAATAGTGTAAAACAAATGAAACTCATTTATTTTCTTAAGAAGTCCAAAATTGATAGTTATGTATCTAGTAACAGTTCATACCAGATCACAAGAGTCAACTAGTAAATTTTCTGAAATTGTATGAGCCAATTTTTAATCAGCCACTATTAAATAATAGATTATACACTTACAATTAAATAAACAAGTATATTAAAAACAAAGGTAATTAATAATCAAACTCATCTCATACTAATCATTTTACTACATTTTACTCTTATCTATGTTCTGAAGGTTATTAACTTCTGTTATATCAATACGGTATAAATTCTATCAAATGGTTGGGTACACACATTTCAGCCTGACTCTTCCTAACTCTTCATTCAGTGCTGAGACCTACAGGTTCAACCTGCATGTGGTCTGATGTAAAAGTTATTGAAGGACACACATTTACCAAATATTTTGCCACCACATAATATGATCCTTAATCTTTCCATCCTCCAACTCCTGTATAATCTGCACCCCAACGATTAGGTCAATATTATAATTTAGGTTTCTGTTAGCAATACCACATTCTTTCTGATCTCCATATTAATTAGAATAACACCAGCTATAGTAATAGTAAACCCAGAAACATCAGTGACTTAACAAATTAGAACTTTAGTTCTTGCTCACATAAATTCATAAGTGGGTATTGATAATAAACAAGCTGTTCACTTCCAAATGACTCCTTTCATCTTGGGACTCAACCATTTTTGATACTTGGTTTCCATATTTTCCCCAGGGATCATTTTCCATTATATTCATCCAGAGTGGAAAAAAACAAAGGTGATTACATGCAAAGGATCTATGGTCCTGGCCTAATATCCTGGCATGCATCACTTTTGCTATCTTTCTGTTGACTAGAACTCAGTTACATATCAGATATGCTTCAAGGGATGCTGGGAAATAGAGATTATTCCTGTGTATAGTTGTAATAGAATACAGTTCTGATGAAGAACTAGAAAATTCTTACACCTTTAGGTGTGTAAGTGTAGAGTCACACATGTTTAGTCTGTTAGCTTCAGTCTTTTGACCAATATCTCTTCTGATACCCAGCAAGCCAACTCAAATAGACGTGGCATAAAAACTGAAGAAATGGATCCTAGAGAGGTGAAGCGACTAGCAACAATCAAAGTTTAACTAACAGAAGCATAAGTGTCTTGACTGTGTTCAAGAACATATTTGGTTGAAGCATTATCTACTCTGCCTCAGTTTAGCCCCTCCCTCCTCACCTAAAGTGATAGGGTTAATCTTAGCCTAACCCTAGACTTTAACAGCTATGCTGGAATAATGGTCATTCTGTATTGTCTCAGGTTAAGTAAGTGTAACTCTTCTTCCAAGTCATAAATTTTAAAAGTTTTGAAAATGGTTATCTTTTTGTAATCTATATTTTACACTAAGCCATTATAGCCCTTTACCTGTCCCTTATGACATCAGTTCCAAAACCTTTACTTTCCTCAATACCTTCTGAAAATATGGTATTTAGAAGGTAATTTAATTTCCCAAGCTTGCTCTGAATAATAGATTAAGAATGCTCTCCATCCTGAGATATGAAAGCTCCTTTATTTCTTTTTTTTCCACTGTGGTTGCCTATGAAAAGCCATTGCTCTTTTTCTTCATGTGATTATTATTACTATTTCAACATTAAACCTCCTTTCCCATTATATATTTTGCCACTAAAATTTTCTCCTTAACACTATCTCTGCACCATCATTCACAGTAATGAGTTCTTTTCTAACTCACATAGGTAAGTCAGCTTCTGCTCTCTCTAGGTTTGTATTTGAATCACTGATTCTCTATCATAATTATTTCAAGTAAGTAACTCTAGTTGCCCACAGAAATGAATATACATTTAATATTTCATTAGTTTTTACCACTATTAGTTAACCCTCATTTTAACTAACCAGTACCCCCTTACTTATAAAATGCAAGAAAAGAATTTTTTCTTAATCTTTAGTAATATCAACATAAGCATATTTGATTATGAATAACAATATATTTAAAGATAGAGATGACTTCCTGATTTAATGCTTGATTCAATTTCCTCTCTAGACCCAGGAGGGAGTTATTTAAGAGATCCCAATTAGGAATGATTTGAATTAATTGGAGCAACATAATGTACACACTGCAATGCATTCCCAATTAAGTTGGAAAGAGATAGAAGATATTCTGCTGACAGCATGTCTTTATTGGGCTAATAGTCATTATTTACGTATCATCAATTCTTTATCTAACATCAAGTATTTTGCTGCTTCTGAACACAAACATGCATTATTAAGAAACAAAAATACCAATGAATAATAGATTGGTTTAGTAAATAGGAATAAGATTTGAACATATAGCATGAATTGATGAATTCGCAAATACCCAGAGTTTCACCCCTGTATGTGTATATGAATTGAATGTCAGCACTATGTATGAATTGGATGACCCTCTGGAGACCACTCTGACCTAGGATAAAACCAAATATTATTTTATCTTAATTGCTCTCTGTTTGATACTGAAGTTAAAATGTACCACGGAGCATGTAGAGATTCTCACTGTGTTTAGAATATTCATAAAATACAATTATGCTCAAGGGTAAAATGCTTTAATACTGACATTTTAGAATGGTGAGTATTCTGTTAGCAATATTATCACTTATTGTTCTGAATTTTAGAAGTATTTGCTTCAAACTTATAATATTTTAATAAGATTTTTTATTGTGTTTAGGATCATGTTTGTTATATAATTATTTTTTTCTGATATTTTATGTCCTACAAACAAATAAACATATGATTTGAGTTCACAACACCCAGACCAAATTGTTTTGAACCCCAGACCTGCTAACTATACCTGTGTGACAGTGCATAGGTCATTTAGCATGTGAGATTCTCATTTTACTTATGTAAAGTTAATATCTCTCTCTTCGAGTGGTAGTTGAATGAGAGAGCCAGAGACAGAGAGAGAAAGAGAGAAGGGTTATTGTTTTATTTTAGATCAAAATAAGTATATCCATGGGATGTTCTTTGGACAAAAGCAAATCCCCATATGTAAGTTGTAGAACAATTTAAAAAGATACTGTGGTTCTATGGGACAATTTTAATCAAATAATTTAATTTTGGTAATATGTACATAGAATTAGACTAATCCCTCTTCCACATGACCTCTCTGATTGAACTCAATTCCAAATTCTAGCTGATAACCTACAAAATGTTAATTCAATGAATTGAAAAACTCATTTTAAAAGAAATCAATTAATGTTTTTTTCAAAAATATATCTTGAGAGCCAAATTATTGATACCCCACATCAGTTCACCAGTTGACCAGTTGTGTGTCAGTTATGCAGACCCAGACTTAATTGAAGCTGAGTACAAAGTCTTATTTTCTAAGAGGAGATGAAGCCTTCCTGTAACCCAGGAGCTATTATAGTTTCATTACAAGTAGTTTTGTGAGGCAAGTACCCAGACTAATGAAGTCTAATTTCCTATGGATTTAAAAAAAAAAAAAAAAAAAGAAGAAGAGGCAATAAAATATCGCTGATGTTAGGTAAAGAAATTCTGAATATAGCACATTTATTCTGTTAAATTACTCGTGAACACATGAGGACATGGTTGGGGGCCATAACAGGCAATGGCATTTTCCTATGGGAGCTGTGAGGTGTAGGGATTCAAGAGCCCATTCTATATAGCCTTAAAGCCTTTTCAGTAAAAACTCTGTGGGTGATCTTATTTCAAGATAAAGTTAAACTAATATCACAGGTCAAAACTTGCCAGCCAAGACATCTAAGAAAAGTATATAATTATGACTAATAGAAATCCATACAATATTTTTAACCAGGAAAGGAGAATGCTATTTATAGCTTTGTCAACATTGCCTCCACTTTGAACAATGAACAATATATGTGTATAATATAGTTGCGTATATTCTAAACCAAAAAAATATCACATCTGCAAATTTATAGCTTCAGGAAGTATCAGAAGAAAATCAATTGTCGATTTACTAGAAATATCAGTTGTTTCAGAGACTGTCCTATGTTATAATCAGTTTTAAAAAGCACATTATTTCTATCATAAACCATTAAATGTGGTTTATAACCAGGGGAAAAAAAGTCTTTTAAAATCCCTCACTGCTACATTTCACAAGCCATTGCTACAATTCACAACTCGATTGTTAGAGTCTTAACGGCCCTCGGCTTTGCCTTGGGCCATTAACTAACAAACCAATCATTAACTGTTAGTAATGACCATTTTTCCCAGGGATTATTGCTTAATTGAACTCTTGTGCGGGACCCATTATTTTCTGAGATGTCAAAATAACTATGCATTACTACATATTTCTGTAATATAAGCATCTCCCAAAATAAACAATAGGAGAGTCAGAGAATTAAATTGTTCAATGTACACACTATTTAAAATACATTACTTTAATGAACGATTTTAATGTTTCAGAGGAACTTTCACAGTTTTTCATCCTCCTGTGCATATCCATCATGTAACTTAGATGTAGAATTAATGTGTATTTCTCTTCAGTAATATACACAATGTTGAGACATTTATATTAGTAAACTGTTATATATTCATCTGGGTAAAGCACATTTGGTTATTAGCATTCTGCTCCTGAGAAACAAGGCACAGTTGCTTGTCTGTTGCCATGGAAATAAATTAGGAAGGATAACCTGCCTACTTATCAATTTTTATTAATGCAAGCAGCCCACCTGCTTAACCCATAAGTAACAACAGCACATTTAAACTAAGCCAATAAAGCAGTAACTGTAGGGGTGCCAGTTAAAGTAAATAGAATAGAAAATTACTGAAATAAAAAGTCTGAGTTATGTGTCATAGTTCTGATGTGCCCCATTAATATTACAGGATAAAGAATGTTGCCATTTGAGAGGTCTTTAATGGTGGAATTACCATCATCTAATATTTACTGAGAGGAGGAGAGGCATCTAAGACAAGAAGTCAAGAGGGATATTATAAAACACAATTGCCCTCCTACTGTGTTGAAACAGTTTATAGACATGTGTTAAAATTTGAACTAAGGAATTCCAATCCAGTGCTAGCCAAACAAAGGTGAACAATACAAAGTATAATTGATTGAGGACTAATATGTAAATTCCAGAAATTCAGAAATTGTGATTATTTAACCTGTGCTGGAATGTTCACCTTTCTATGAACTAAGAAGAAAAAAATAAAAGTTTACTAAGCCAATCGATAACAACTTACAAGGTCAAAAAGATAGTTAACCTGAAATATATGACACTAACTTTTAAGGACTCCAGACCCATGTCTACTCATTTCAGTGGTTCCGACTAGGCTTAGAAATAATTGGTATTTTCTCTCTGTAATTCAGACTGACTTAATCCTCAATGCCTACAAATTACTGATATTTTACAAAATGCATTGTTATCAAGGCAATCAATAGCAAATGTACATACATTTATCTTCCATAAGGAAAAAAAATCACTTGAGTCTGTGTGTCTAGTATCTTTAGAGGTTAAGGAAACATTTTCCTCATAACAGAAACAAAATCTGATATTTGAAAAATAATGTTTAAACTTTAGGTGATAAGTATATAATAAGAAAAAATTAACAGTTAGCCTTAATTGTTTTAAAATTTTATTTTATTGTGGTAAGAACAATTAACATGAAATCGACCCTCTTAAATTTTTAAGTGTACCCCACATTATGGTTGACTATAGATATAATGTGGTGCGGCAGATCTCTCCAACTTCCTCATCTTGTTTAACTGAAACTTTATGCTCACTGATTTGTAACTCCCCATGACCCCCTCCCCTCAGCCCTTGGTAACCACCACATTTTTAATTTTTTATCTTCAAATATATTTAGTTGCTCAGAGTTTGATATTCAGAAAAAGCTAAATGTAATGACTATTATGGTGTTCATATTAGCTACAGATTAATACTAAAAAGTTAGAATTAAACAGTCACTTAGTCTTTTTTTATAAATGAAATTGATTTTAGTAATATAAGTAATATGTTTTTTTGGCCATGCCCTGTGACATGTGGTATCTTAGTTCCCCAACCAGGGTTCGAACCCATGCCCCCTGCAGTGGAAGTTGGAAGTGCAGAGTCTTAACCACTGGACCACCAGGGAAGTCGCAGGTCATTTATTCTAACTTTGCAAAAAAAAAAAAAAAAAAAAAAAACC
Source organism: Tursiops truncatus (assembly GCF_011762595.2). Classification (NCBI taxonomy): domain Eukaryota; kingdom Metazoa; phylum Chordata; class Mammalia; order Artiodactyla; family Delphinidae; genus Tursiops; species Tursiops truncatus. The sequence goes on along the minus strand of NC_047045.1, from coordinate 66,174,509 downwards.
CTCAAGTTTCTGTTATAATTCATAGTTAATTGCATTATAACATCTCATGGATGATTGATAAAGAATAAAAAGAAAGAAGTCATCTTGTCTTTACACTGGAAAGGAGGTTATCAAATACAGGATCATCCCTTCTATCTATCCATATCTACCCAGTCAGATCTGTGCATAAAGATGGCTGCAACATCCCTGATATTGAAAGGATAACATGGGTAGACAGTTACTAAGTGTTTATAATGTGCCAAGCCCAAGATGAAGCCTTAGACATATATTATTTCATTCATCACCACAATAAAACAATGAAGTAAGATATTTATATTAATTTTGTAGATAGGAAACCATGTCTTAGAAAAGATAAATGACATATCAGAGTCAAAATATAGTAAATGACAAAAATAGAACTAAAATCCAAGCTGGAATTACTATGTTGGTTATTTGAAGATGTATATCCCTTTTCCTAAGTACTTTCCTAAAAATATGCAATAATACTGGTGCCAGATATTTGTTGAAGAAATTTATGCAGAGATTATGCTTGACAGAGTATAAGAGCTGGGGATAGAAAATATATCATGAGCAGGGTTTCTATCATAAGAAAACTAATAAAGGTATAATGCAAATACATATAAGTATAACTGTGGTTATAGCCCTGTAAATGAGTCTACCAAGAAAGTTAATATAGTTTTTGCTTTGTTTTTTAAAAAGTATATTGAGATACAATTCACATGCCATGAAATTCATCCTTTTAAAGTAGAGCACAATTCAATGTTTTTTTAGTATTTCACAGATATGTGCAACCGTCACCACAGTCAGTTATTGAACATTTTCATCACCTCAGAAAAAAGTCTCAAACCTTTAGTGTCATTGGCCTATCCCTCCAAACCTAAGCAGCCACTAGTATGAAGTATGTCTCTATAGCTTTGCATATTATGGATGTTTCATATGAATGGACTCACATAATGTGGAATCACACATGATATGATTCATATATATCATATATGATGTGGAATCATATAAACGGAATCTCTTTCGAGACTGGCTTCTTTCAGTTGGTATAATATTTTTATTACATAACATGTATCATTACACTCTTTTCTATGGATGAATATTATTCCATCATATAGATATACCACTTTTTGTTAATTCATTAGTTAATGGATATTTGAGTTGTTTCCTTCTTTTGGCTATTATGAATAATGCTGCTCTAAACAATCATGTACAATTTTTTGTGTGGACATGTGTTTTCACTTCCTCTGTATTGATACAACCCTAGTGGATGGACAGTGCCATCCCATTATAGTTTTGATTTGCATTTCCCTGTTTATTAATGATATCAAGATTCCTTCATGAACTCATTGGCCTTTTGTAAATCTTCCCTGAGTAATGCCTATTCCAAATAGTTGCTCATATTTTTGGATTGTTGGACTTCATATTATTGAGTTATAAGTGCTTAAGATATTCCAGATAAATTCTGTTATCAGATATGTGATCTGAAAATATTTTATCCCTTTCTGTTAGTTGTCTTTCAAGTGTCTGTTGAAGTGCAAAATAATTTTTTTTAAATTTGAAGTCTGATTTATCTATTTTTTTCCTTTGGTTGCTCATCTAAGAATCCACTGCAAATTCCAAGGTCATAAAGACTCTCCGTTTAGTATTCTTCTAAGAATTTTATGTTTTTTGCTATTGTATTTAGGTCATAGACCCATTTTCAGTTAATTTTTGTATGAGGGAAGGGTTCAAATTCACTTTTTTGCATGTGGCTATCCAGTTGTCTCAGCATCACTTGTCGAAAGATTATTCTTTCCCCATCGAACGATCTTGGCACTCTTAGAAAATCTATGTGTCTATTCTTTTGACATGAATGAGACTATCTTGATTTCTGTTGCTTTGTATTAAGTTTTAAAATCAGAAAGTGTGAGTTCTCCTACTTTGTTCTTCTTAAATATATAGTTTTTGGTTATTCTAAGTCCCTTGCAATTCCATATAAATTTTAGAAACAACTTGTCAATTTGTACAAATAAGTCATCTGGGATTCTGGCAGAGACTGGGTTGAATCTGCAGAACAGTGAAGAATACTGGCATCTTAACAATAAATCTTCTGATCCATCAACCTCAGATGTTTCCCCATTTATTTAGATCTTCTTTAGTTTCTTGAATGATGTTTTGTAGCTTTTTGAGTATAAGTTTTGTACTTCTGTTTATTTCTAAATATTTTATCATTTCTGACGCTATTGTGAATGAATTGTTTCCTTAAATTTCATCTTTGGATTGTTCATTGCAAGTGTGCAGAAATACAATTGAATTTTGTATGTTGAGCTTGTGTCCTGCAACTTTGCTGAACTCATCTATTAGTACTCCTGGCTTTCTTGGTGGATTCCTTGGTATTTTCTATGTAAAAGGTCATATTATCTGTGAAGAGAGATAGTTTTACACCAATCTAAATGAATTATTTCCTTCCTAACTTCCCTCGCTAGAACCTCTAGTACAAAGTTAAAGAGAAGTGATGAGAACAAACATCCTTGTCTTTTTCATGATTTTCTAGGGAAAGTTTCCAATCTTTCACCATTAAGAATGTTAGCTGTGGGGTTTTCATAGATGCCTTTTATCAGATTAAGAAAGTTCCCTTCAGTTCCTAGTTGGCTCAGTATTTTTATTATGAAAGAGTGTTGGATTTGGTCAAGTGTTTTTTCTATATTGATATAATCTCATTTTATTTACAAAATTTGTATGATATAATATATTACATTAATTATTGTTTGATGTTAAACTAGTCTTGTATGCCTGGGATAAATCTCACTTGGTCATAATGTATAATTATTTTTGTGTATTGCTGGATTCAGTTTGTTAGTATTTTGTTGAGGATTTTTGTGCCTATATTTTGTGCCTATCTCTAAAGAGACATTGGTGTGTAGCTTTCTTGTGATGTTTGTCTTGTTTGGGCATGAGGGTAATACTAGACTCTGAATGAGTTGGGAAGTGTTACCTACTCTTCTACTTTTTAGAAGAGTGTGTGAATATTTGGTATTATCAATATTTCTATCTTAAAATGTTTGGTTGAATTCAGTCGTGCAGCCATCTGGATCTGGGCTTTCTTTGTGGATAGTGTTTTGATAATTAATTAAATGACTTCACTTAATATATTTTAATTAGAGTGTCTAGTTCCTAAGTCAATTTTTGTAGTTTGCCTCTTTCTAAGTTTTTTTTTTCATTTCAGCCAAGCTGTCTAATTCATTGACATACAATTTTTATAGAATTCTTTTAAAATACATTTTATTTCTCTAAGGTGAGTAGTAATGCCTTGTCTTTTATTTCTGATATGATTCTAGTGATTTGAGTTCTCTGTCTCTGTCTCTGCCTCTGCCTCTGTCTCTCTGGTCAATTGAGCTAAAGATTTGTCTATTTTGTTGATATTTTCAAATAATCAGCTTTTACTTTCATTGAACTTCTCTATTGCTTTTCTACCCTCTATTTCATTAATTTCTGTTCTAATCTTTATTTCCTTCCTCTGCTTGCTTTCTCCTTTGCCTTAAGGTAGAAGGTTAGGTTATTGATTTGATATCTTTCTTCTTTCTTAGTATAGGTATTTACAGCTTTTTAAATTTATCACTAAGCTCTGCTTTGTCTACACCTCATAAGTTTTGCTAATTTGTCTCTCATTTTCATTCATTTCAAAGTACTTTCTGATTTCCTATTTGGTTTCTTCTTTGATTCATTGGTTATTTAGGTTATAAACAACACATTTATATGTGTTGTTTAATTTGCACGTATATGCAAGCATTCTAAATATCTTTCTGATACTGATTTCTAATTTCATTCCATGTTGTTTAGAGAACATATTTTGTATTATTTATAACTTTTTACTTTTATTGAAGATTTTTTTATGGTCTAGTATATGGTCTATCTTGGAGAATGTTCTATGTGCTCTTGAGAAGAATATATATTTGCTATTGTTTAGTGGGTGCTCCTTATAGATATCTGCTAGGTCTAGTTGGTTTACAGTGTAGTTCAAGTCTATGTCCTTGTTGTTTTCCTGCCTTATTCTATCTATTACTGAAAATTAGATTATTGAATTTTCCAAGTATTATTTTTGAATTTATGTATGTCTCACTTCATTTCTGACAGCTTCTTTTTCACGTATTTTGGTGCTCTGTTATTAGGCATGTATGTTTATAACTGTTCTACCTTTCCAAAGGATTGGAACAATTATCATGCTAAAATGTCCTCTTTATAATTAGCAACACTTTTTGTTTGAAAATGTATTTGTCTTATAATATCATAGCCACTCCAGCTTTCTTATAGTTGTTGTCTGTATATCTATGTCTCTGAATCTAAACTATTTTTAAGAGCAAATAGTTGGACTTCCTTGCCCCACCCCAGTCTCTGCCTTTAAAAGCCTTCCATTTTGTACAGCCCCTTGGAGCTCCTCTCTACTTGCTAGATGGGGTGCTGCCTGATTTATAAATTGTTGAAGGAAGCCAATTAGATCTTCAATAAAAAGGAAATAGTTGGATCTATTTTTCATTCAGTCTAACTTTGGATGGTTAAGTTGATTCACATTTAAAATTATATTGATTTAGTCAATATGACTGCCATTTTAATGTTTATTTTCTATATGTCTTGTGCCTTCTTCCCCTCTATTCCTTCTTTACTATTTTCTATTGCATTAACTGAATAAGTGAATATTTTTTAATGTATCATATACATTTCTCTTATAATTTTTCCACTAGATACCTTCAGTTATTTCTTTAGTGGTTCCTCTAGGGCTTTCCATATACACTTTACCATATCAATATCAGTTTTAGATTTATACTAACTTAATTCCAGTTAGATATAGAAATGTTACTCCTCTATTCTCTTTCCTCCTTTTTTGTGAACTTTTGTTCTACATATAATATCTATAAATATTACAAACCCAACAATACATTGTTATAATTACTACATTCTATAATTTGATATCTTATAAAGAAGCTACAAGGAGAAAGGGGAGCAAGTAAATATTTACAGCTTTTGTTTCATTAACCTTCTGATCTACCATTTCTGTTTCTCTTCATTTGTTCTTATGTATTTGAGTACCATCTGGAGTCATTTCCTTAGCCCAATGCAGATTTGCTCCCACCTGTCTCTTTAGTGTCTTTTTTGGCAAGTATATTACATTTCTATACGTTATAGGTTCAACAGTGCAAATATATATATATATATATATATATATATATATATATATATATATTTTTTTTTTTTTTTTTTGTATAACTGTTTTTTAAATCGGGGCTTCCCTGGTGGCGCAGTGGTTGGGAGTCTGCCTGCCAATGCAGGGGACACGGGTTCATGCCCTGGTCCGGGAAGATCCCGCATGCCACAGAGCAACTAAGCCCGTGCACCTACAAGTTCAGAGTTCTACAGCTGGTCTTCTAACTTCCCATTTCCAAAATGTGTTATGTTTTAGTAAATAAATTAAATAATTAAGTTTTGAATAATTGAGTGGTCCATTTAAGATACAATTAAGTTTCGTTGTCTTACTCTTTTAATTTGCTTTCCTGTTTTTTTTTTTTTAATTCAGGGAAAGTAAAAGAAAAACAAGTATGACACTTTATTTCCTTGTGAACAGAATTTAACTGGAAAAAAGCTAATAGTGTTATGAAAGTTGGGGTTGGAGGAATGTGTTATATTTAATAACATATGTAGGAAATTAGAAGACTGGATGCTACAACATTTCTTTTTTAAGTCTTTTGCACCACTGCTTTTAATAAATGAGTCATTGAATTTGTTTTCATACAACTTATAATTTCGAAGTTTTTGAACAAATTTGAGACTATCAATTGTCTTTTTCCAAGTTCTAGAAATCTTGGTAAATTTATTTACACTTAAAGAACAACATAGCTATATCATGGTGTGGATTCTTAGCTTCAACTCTTCCTATGATGTTAAATTTCCAGAAAAAAATGTAATTGTTATTTTTGAGATTCACAGTAAGGATTTTGGGAAATAAGGTGGAAAATAAAATGAAGAATAGTAGCATAGATATCATAATGCCTAGATTTTATTAAGCTTTGAAAAGTACTAGGCTAGGGACAGCAAGTATATCACTGGCGGAAAGCAAATCAGTGTTAATGACTTATGCCAATAGAGTTGATTTGGGGCTCTTACCATATCTATGCGTGTGAATTTTCCCCCAATAATTGGATATAATGACATTGCAATTACTTTTGAAATTGTTGACATTGTCTCAAGAAAGATTTTCTGGAAAAGACCGTTTATGACTACTATTTGATAGTAAGGGAACAGAGTGCCTGAGTTCGAGGCTTTGAGTGTGCATACAATTACTATTTACACAGTGTTTTAATCCTCCTTGAAGACACAAGTACAGTATATCACAAAAAATAAACAAAGAACCCATGTAGCATCTCTCAGCCAATATAGAGACAACAGAAGAACGCATGTATGTGTGTATAATTAATACTCTATTACATAAATAACATTCTAATTTATAGCACATCACACTGTTGTGTTACCTCATTTTTTTAGGCCTGGTTATTTTTAAAATCATATTTTAATATACTTGATCTCTTTTCATGAACTTGAGGAAAATTTTAAGTGCCTCACAATAACATGAGATATGTTATGGAACATAATTCAATTTTATATAATAATTAGCTTTCAGTTTCTTAGCAAATTAAATACTTCTTTCTTCTGAAATATATTCATATTTTAAAATTAGATAAAATTATTAATATATGTTGTATTAATAGGTAACATATAATAAAAATAGGTAAAATATAGTTTATCGTACATGAGTAAATTTACACATTAAAAAGATTAATTAATAATTAAAAAGTAAGGTGACACACCAAAAAAGTGGACAGCAGAAGCCCTGTAAGCTAGATAGTTTTATTGTTAGTAATTGAAAAAGTAATATGTGAAAGCAAGGATGGTAATGAATAAAACCATAAAAGAAAAGAAAACACAAAATTATTTCTTCTTTATTCTCTAAATATGTTGTAATGTTAAAACAAATAATAATGATGTAATCCATAATTAACTGATGAAGTTCAATAAGAAAACTTGTCAATAACAAAAGTCCAAAAGAAGCAAATTAAAGAATTTCAAATGTCCTAGAAATTTTAGATATTTTAGCTTTAGGCTCATGAACTGATATGTTAATTTCTAGATAATCTTAGAAGTTATATGCTTCATAGCACACACACACACATATAAATACTATAAAGTATAATGGATTTTATATATGATATATATTATTTATATATATATATCACAAATTCTTTGGTCAAATACTGACAACTAAATACATGTCTTGCCATTACTCACTAATTAATAATGTGTCATGATAATGTGTCCTCATAGAAAACCTATTATCCCTATTTCATAAAATCGTATCTCGAACAGAGAAACAAATTGACATCTACAAGATAGAGGGTACAAACAAATATTCATATTCATTGAAAATAACATTCCAGTTATCACAATAGATATACATCTTACAGAGTCACCAAATCAGATGTGTTGATGAAAATACATGCTTGTAGTTTCTAGCTTTCATAGAAAGCCTTTGGATATATTTTGAGAAATGTGAGTTTTATCTATTCTAAATGTATTTGTTTTAGCAATTCCTTTTTATTATAGAGTATCTCTGAGGTTCTTGAACTTGAGCACATGAGAGTTTGATATTTCTCTGCAGATATTGATTTTGTTTACAAAGATCTTCTTCCAGGAAGGAGTACAGTGTTTGAATTTATCTTGTCATCCTTGCTTTGTCACTTGCCAGTCAACTTGCAGACATATATAACAAACTAGACATAAAAATGTCTTAAAAATCTAGCTGTATAAATGATCGTATTCATAGGTTTGTGTTCCTGTTTTTATTTGTTTCATTAAAAATAGATGCAAAGCGTAAAGTCTTGTGGGAACTGAAATGAATGTATATGGCATCATAGTGACCTCTAATTCTCTTTGCAATACACAAATTTTACTCTGTTGCTCTGTGAAATGTTAATTTTCCTCTCAAAGGTTATTAGCAAGTCTAATGAACTAGAGTATGGCAATATGTTTAGTGACCAAAAATCAAGCTGGAAGCCAAGAATATCTTCGATTTCTGAAACTTCCTCCACCACTTTGTCAATGCTCACCAAGAGGAGATTGAAGGAGCCACCTTTTCAATTCCTATGGTGAACACAAAACAAGATATTGATGGATGAAATGGTTGCATACAAAACAAATTTCAAGTCAAAGCACTCACTTTAGGCTGAATAGAGTCTGACTGATCCACAAATAATCAATGTCTTAAGGTAAAGATTGTGTTATTGTTGACTTGTTGCTAAATATAATCCATAACAAGTGTAACAGTCACTAATATTCTAAATGTTCTTGTGATATAGTAAACTATTATTAACTTATTTGAAATATAAAAGTATTTTAAAACTATATAGTTATTATAAGATTTTTATAAAATTATCACGTCAGAAATGGTATTGTCAGATTTATCACTTGGCATTATCTTCCTGTGTTTCTAATAATTTTTTTGATGCAACGTTTTTAAGAAGTTCCCAATAGTGATTACTTTTGGAAATCTCTGTAAGTGTAGCCTATCATTTCATATCTTGTTATCTTTGAATTTTAAATATATAGTTGCTATAGTTGCTTGTTTTTTCACACGTAGTGTGTGAGTATAACAGCTGCACCATGGTACTCAATTTTATTCCATTCACTTATTAATGAACTACATTTGTGCTTGGGAAGGTATTTTTAGAAATGCACTCACTGAAAATGATCTCTCATCTATAATTTCTACCATAAGGCAGCTAAAATTCCCTCTTGAGTAAGATACATGTGCAAATTTAGTATTTTAATGAGAAAGTTTAAATTTATTTTCAAGAACACTTCACTTAGCCTGGGTTATTTTGAATGTGTATAAATACAAGCACTCAATGCTTCAAACAGGGACCACTAGTTGATTATAGTTCTAGGATGTAAGTAGTCAGTTTGGGCACAATATAATCTTCCCTGAAAATCCCTTTACTATGATTTCTTCCACAGAATGTTCTATTTATTTACCTTTGAATGAGTTTTACTCACCTCTGAATGACCTCTGTTTAGATTGTGCACAATATCTTTCTGTCCCTGGAGCTAAGGTGATAAATACCCGAGGAAGACCATCCAATCCTCCAAGCCCTCTCCTGAGGATCTCTCCAGAGAGATGTCTCAATCCCAGGGGCAGGGATACAATACTTGAGCTAAGCAGAGTAACTGAAGTCTATAAGACTTGGAAGTTGGGCTCATCACTCACTGACAGAATCCACATGAAATAGCAGTGGGGAGATTTCTTTCTCTCCCATTTATGCTAATGTTTGAATACAGTTTTCTATATCCAACATGTTTATAAAGAGTGTATTTGCATGTTTATACACATTTATAAATTGCATGTTTATAAAGAGTGTATAAGATGAAGATAAAAAGATGTATATAAACATATAAAATAATAACATCTTTTATTGGGGAAAGTGTTATAACCCTGATTTTTCTTAAGTCTGAGTTATTGTCACAAACCAAAAAGAGATATATAGAAGTTGACAGATGATTATACTTAAGTTGCAAAGACAACTATCTCCAGCTTGGAATGAAAGTGATGACTTCTATATGCCAACTGTCTACTTGGATCAAAATAACATTGAATGGACCAATTAATAAAAGAGAAAAGACATAAACAGATGAAACTAGAAGAATATAAAGACAAAATTTCCATATAAAATATAGTGCTGGGTTATAAAATTATATTTCTTTAAAGCATATTCCCACACAGACACAGAATTGTGTGTATATATATATATATATATATACACACACAGATTTATATGTATAATGTATATATTATGTATGAAATTATTTTCTTTTTCAAAAAGGTTTATGTTCTGAATTTGAGATATTGATTCCCTATAGACATTGAATCCTAGATGAGAAAAACACAGGAGACATTTATCATAAAAATTACCTTCCAGGAACAGATGAACTCCCCTTCCAATTAGCACTAGGTCAAAAACTGTATTTTTGCATGTAGAATTTTTTTTTTATTTGCATTCATTTTCTATCTCTAATCAAAAGGGAAAATAGACCCAAGTAAGATCAAATTTCTTTTAGGGTATCAGCATATCTTTACAACAATGAATGTATATATAATATTTGTAACAATGAAAGTTAATATTTTCTATGAGGATAATGTACATTTTAGAGGGTTACCCATCATTATATTTTATTATTTTTCATATATATATATAAAAGTAGAGAGACTAATATTGTAAAATACCGTCATGCATGGTCACTTAGCTTTAACAATTATCAACTTATGGCTAATTTATTTTTACTCTCCCACTTCTCCTTCAAAACTTTTGGGGACAAATCCCAGGTGTAATATTATTTAGTCCATAAATATTTCAGCATACATCTGTTAAACATAGAAACTTTTAAAAAAATACAACACAATATCAATATAATACATAAGAATTACAACCTCTGTATATTACCAAACACATATTCAATGTGAAAATTTTCATAATTAACTCAAACATTTCTATTTTTGTTTTCATATGTGAATCAGATATTCAAATAAGTTCCATATGTTCAAACTAGTTGATGTGCCCATTATGTAAGTTTTTATCCATAGGTTGTCTTTCATCTCTCTATTTTCTTTGCTTGCTATTTAGGAAAGAACAGAGTTGATTGTCTTTATAGAGTTTCCCACAGTTATCATTATTCTATCTCTACTATAGTTCCTGTAAATTGCAGCCATGTTTAGAGGATTTATCATATCAAAGTTTTTTTTTTTTAATTTTGGTAAGAATTCTGCATAGACCCTGTTGCATTATTCCATCAGGAGGTAAATAACATATAGTTACTTGGTTATCAGCAATTGATAGTTATTGCATAGATACGTCAGTACACTAAGCTTTTGAAAACACTTTTATAAAATTGGATTACTTCTTTTTCACTTATTAGCAGAATATTTTTCTGATGTAAAACTTTCATCATTAACTATTTGGTTACACTGAAGTGTAGTTTGTATAGAAAATGTGGTATGTATCCTTGATTCTTTTCCTTTTATAACTTTATTTTTTTCAAGTGTTGGTTCCCTAACATCTTCCTAATGTGACTGTTCCAGGTATCCACTGTCGTGGAATAAAACACAGTAAATCTTAGTGGCTTAAAACAGTGACTGTCATATTTCTGTGGGTTGTGAATTAGGGAGGGGCTCAGCTAAGCAATTCTGGTGCTTGAGATCTCTAATATCGTTGGAGTCAAAGAGTGGCTGTAACTGGAACAGTAAATGATTAGATAATTGGGGCCTGGCCAGGCACCTGCCTCTGTGTGTGAATGTGACGTTTCCATGTGGACTAGTTTGAATTTCATGTCAGCTTAAGGGTAGTCACTATAGACTGAATGTTTGTGTCTTCCCAAATTTATATGTTGGAACTTAATCCCCAATGTGATGGTTTTTGGAGTTGGAACCTTTGAGAAGTGATTAGGTGATAGGGGTAGAACCCTCATGAATAAGATTAGTGCCCTGATAAAAGAGACCCCAGAGAATTCACTCATTCCTTCCACCAAGTGAGGATACAGCAAAAAGACGACTATCTATGAACCCAGAAATATGTGTTCATCAGACACTGAATTTGCTCATGCCTTGATCTTGGACTTTCTAGCCTCCAGACTGTGAGAAATAAATTTCTGTTGTTTATAAGCCACCCAGAATATGGCAACAGTCAAAATGCTTACTTGGTGACTGACTACCTCCAGAACAAGTATTCAAAGAGAAAAAGAGGGTCCTGTGTGGAATTTTGAGGATAGCCCTGAAAGTCAGTCACATAGCATCACATTGGTCCTATTCAATGGATAGGGGTAGTCAGAAAGGGCCACCTAGTTTCAACAGAAGGAAACATAGACTCCACTTCCTAAAAGAATGTTATATTGTAAGAAAAGCATGTGGAATGAGAGATTTTTGTAGATACATTTCAAAGTAACTTAAAAACCATATATTATTATGAACTCATGGATTTAAGTATATTTGATGTGGTCTAATCTGTTACAGTTATAATTCATATTGATGTTCAAATTATTCCGTGTTTGGCTGATGAAAGGAGATTATTCAAGCTCTATACAGATCTCTATAACATGACTTAGTTCTCCCTGATAACTTTGTATTTTCCTTGATTTCTATAATGACAAGTTGTCTTATGTATATCTTGTGTACTTACCTTCCAATCATTGCTCACTACTACCAGGTTGGTCATTTCTGAACATTTTTTATGGTCATACCTAGAAAATATTTTCCTTCTTATTTTTAAAGAGAAAATACATTTGGTGTTCATACTTCTTCACTCAGCACAAATTAAAAATGACAGAGATTTTACCCAAGTCATCAATCTTATATCTCTATAACCTTTCTCTCATTCATAAATTCTAGTTCTTAATGAGACAAGTATAATTACTTATTTGCTTTCACATAATGCATACTCAATCTCTTTATTCTCAGGATGAAAACACAGATACATCAACTACGATTATAGAAAACAGATAAAAATATTCTGCATTTTTGTTTGTCCTATAAGTAAATTTTACTCAGAATATCTAATCAAATTATTATGTTTTTAAGTCATCTGGGACACTTCTCTGTGTGCTACCAATTTGATATGTTTGTTCATTTGTTTTATTCTGCTTTCAGTTTTAAATTTAAATCTTGTTTTTATAACTGTAAAACATTTGTATATCCCCAAAATATAATGTATAAAAATATATTATACATATGGCTAAACTCTATCTCTATCACCTCTCTTCCACCTATAGATAATTGTTCTTAAAATGTTGTGATTTATTCTGCCATATTTATCATTTAGGCAAACACACACACACATGAATATCCACATTGCCCTTATATACAGCTTGGACAATACTTTATGGAGAACCAATAAATGGTAGTACATAAACACATTCATCATTTTTTTGAAAATTTCAACTGCATTGGGTTTCACTCTTTAGATATTATTTAGTTTATTTAATGAGTCCTCAATTAATGGTCATCCAGTTATTTCTGGTCTTTTGGTAAGGAAAATTGTGTTACAATATATAGAAATCTCTCATATTAGATTTAGAATGCATAGATTTTTATATTATGTTTTCCCTAAAACTAATCTTATATTGATAATCCTCAAAGACATTATAGCTAAATTTTCAACTCTAAATATTTTGACAAGAAAAACAGTTTAAATTATTTATAGTAAACTTAATAATTCAGTATCTACTCATATATCTATTTTTAGGGAAAAGTATAGGCAGAAAAATTTAGATTTTGTGCTGGTGAGAAGTGTACTGAAAAGTGTAATTGACATCCAGTCCCAAAGTGGACATATCTAAGAGAAACACTTCCAGATAGAGGTGGCAGTAGGCCTTTTCTTGTGTGAGGTGTCACATGTTACAAATTCATTTCTACTATGATATCTATCTACATCAAAGAGTTTGACAGCTTTCCTGTATTTAACAGGTGCCTGCATTCTTTTGAATTGCCCTAGTTTTTCATCAAAGAGATATGCTAAATGCAAACAGAACAATAGCCTGTTAAAATAAACTTAATAGCATTAAGTGTCTTCTAACAATACTCAGTATGTCCAGGTAAAGAAAATCATTTGTCACACAAAGCACCAGGAAGATCATAACTTGAATGAAAAAATAAAATTAACTCATGACAATATCAACAGAATCAGTTGTTCAAGATATTTGACACAGGTTTTAAAGCAGCCAACATAATACTGCTTCAATAATAGTTATGAATTGCCTTGAAACAAATGAAAAAATTAAAAAGTCTCAGCAAGGAAATAAAAGTCATAAAGAAAAGAATTGAAGAGAAATTATAGAACTGAAAAATATGATAACACAAAAAGGAAAAGGAAAAAACAAACCTTGCTGGTTAAGCATTGCAATAGAGTGGAGATTACAGAAGACAGAATCAGTGAATTTGAGAACAGATCAATAGAATTCACTTAATCTGAACAACAGAGAGAAAATAGTCTTAAAAGTAATGAACAAAGTCTTAGGGTCCCCTGGAACAATAAGAATAAATTTAACATTTATATCATCAGAGTCCCAATGTAAAGGAGAAAGAATGTGCTGCTAGAAAAGTATTAAATAATGGCTGAAAATTCCACAAATTTGACAGAAGACATATACCTACAGATTCAAGAAGCTGAGTAAACTCTAAATATTGCTACACCAAAAGAAATCCAAGCCAATGCATCCTAATTAAACTTCTGAAAACTAAAGACAAAATAGAAATCTTATAAGTAACCACAAAGCAGTTTCATATAGAGAAACACTAATTTAAATAACAATGGATTTCTCATGAAACAACTGAGTCCAACTTTTCAATCATGTATTTAAAATTTTTTCCTCACTTTTTAAGAGTTCCTTATAAATTATATATGCCATTCCTTTATCTGTGGTTTATGTTGCAAATATTTTCTCCAACTTATTTGTCTTTTGATTATCTTTATGGTATTTTGATTTATATGTAATCTTAATTATATATTTAAATGTATCAATCTTTTATTGTGCCTGGTTTTAAGTCACAATTAAGCTTTTCTTTTTTAATATCCTATTTATAGAGGAATTCATCCTGGTTTTTTCTAAAACTTGTATGGTTACATTCTAGATCTCTGATCGATTTCAGTATTGTGTAATGTATGTACAAATTTTATCTTGTTTCTCAAATGATCTTCCAGCTTTCCTAGCACTATTCATTTTTAAATTCTGTTTTAACTCCAAAGAGTGTGATTCCTTTTAAAATTTTCTAATGAACTTCTATTATCTGCTTGTCAGCATGCCAGTATCACTTTAATTATAGAAGCTTTATGTAATATTTAAATATCTGTCAGTGTTAATATTCCTAGCTTTTCTTCTTCAAAGTTCTCTTTGCTGTTTTCGAGAATTTATTTTTCTAAGCTTATTTTATTTCTATAACTCCATAAAGCCTTGTTGGTATTTTTATTAAGATTATATTGAATGTGATGTTGAGTGATCCCCACTCAGGAACAAAGGAGTCTTTCAATTTGTTCCAATCTATTTTGTACCTTTCAGGAGTGTTTATAGCCATATTTAAGTAGATTTTGCACATCTTGTTAAATTTATTTCTAAATATTTTAGTTCTTTTGTACTACTTCATATGAGGAACTCTCTACATTATATTCTCTATCTCACTTTTATGTATATGAAGGGCTATTGATTTTTAAATGTTTATTTTATATCATTCCACCTTACTAAAATATTTTATTTTTAGAATTACGTTAAGCCATTCATCCTCTGGGACTTTCTAGGTATACGATCACACATCTGTGTAGTGGATACTTTGGCATGCCTCTCAGATTTACCCCTTCAGGATTTGTACTCCAGTTGCTGGAGTATTGGAAGATGCTGGCTCCCAGTGAGTCCTACTCCATGAATTCTTTCATCTAAAGGGAGAAGGCCTTATCCTAAGTCACACTCGCTTTGGTGATACCCCATATCCAAAGACTACTGCATGTTGGTATATGAAGCCTCAGTACGCTTTGCATAAAGATAGGTCATCTCTGAAGCACCACCCCAGCTCTAAGACTCCCTGTAGAAATGGAATCAGCTGAGGACTATGTTGCTTCACATTTCTACACTTCCCTCTAACCAGTCCTACATGTTTTGCTCCTTGACAGGTATTAATTGCAAAGACACTCCCTCTAAAACATCCTAAATGCAAATCTCCTCATCTATGTTTACTTCCTGAAAAACACAGTCTAGGACAACCTTCAAAAAGAAATATTTTCAGATCTTCTTTTCCTATTCTTAAGACTCTAATTGACTTGATTCATTAGCTAAAATCTGTAGTGCAATGTTGAAAAGTAATGGCAATAGTGGACATCTTGCTCTTTTCCTGATTTTTGTGGCCATGCCTCTAAAATTCCCTATAAGTGAGGTGATAGCTTTATGACTAGGATATATATTCAGAAAAAGAATATCCATAAATTCTTATTTTATTGAGTATTTTAAAAATTATCAATGAATGTTGAATTTTGCTAAACATTTTTCAGTATCTATGGATTTTTTTTTGCCCTTAGATCTACTAAAGTGGTGTATGATGTTACTAGATATTCTAACATTCAATCAGCTTGCATTCTAGGAATAAATCCACTTTGGATGGCACATATTTTTTAAATGTGTGTTAAATTATTTTGCTTATATTTATAGTATATTTTTGTATAAATTTTTACAAATGATACTGATCTGTGATTTTGTTTTTGTGCTATCTTTATCATGTTTCAGTATTACCTTTTCTGCTGAAATTAATTTTAAATTTTTAGTGTTTTCTCTCCATTAGCTATGCTGAAGGTGTAGAATGTGTGTTGTTTCTTTTGCTCTTTTAGTTGATCTGTATAGTTTGTGGATATTACATGGAAAGATTTGTTTTTAGGCCATTAGCTGAACTATCTGAAAGTCCAAATGTTTTATTTCATAATCTATGATGGTAGTACCAAGAATTCACTTGGTTAAAATTCATGGAAGTGTGGACTTACAATATTTGCCCTTTATTTGAAGTATGTGTATTATAGTTAAATTGAGATAGTTTATATGTACCAATAGTATTCCCATTTTACAAGGGAGGAAGCTGGCTCCAAACATTTAAATGACTTGCCCCTGGTCACACAGGTAGCAGAGCTAAAATTCAAACCCAGAGATTCTCTGTACCTGCAACTGTTTGGTAAAAGCTACCTGCTATGAACTGGATGCTTATGTCTCTCCAAAATTTATATGCTGAAGCCCTATTTCAAAATGTGACGATACTTGGGGTGGGGCCTTTTTAAGGTAATTTAGGTTCAGATGAAGTCATGAGGATGGAGCCCTCATGATTAGATTAGTGTCCTTATAGGAAAGGAAAGCATAACAGCTCTCTCTCTCTCTTTCCACCATGTAAGGATACAGCAAGGAGGCAACCATTTACAAGCCAGAAAGAGGGCTCTTACCAGAACCCGACCATGCTGGTACCCTGATTGCAGAATTCCCAGCTTCCGGAATTGTGAAAATAAATATCTGTTGCTTAAGCCAATAAATGAATGAATAGATAAATAAATAAATACATGTTTACCATGAAAGGAAAATAAAAAAGAATGGGTTGTATTGTGGGAGTTAAGTCAAGAGTCTAATCAGGGAGATGAGTTAAATGACTGTTGTAACAGTAAAGTCAGTTGATCGTACCAAAAACTATAATGTTGTAACTAGAGTTACAGAGAAGTAGATGGATTCATGTCATACTACGCATACAGAGTGTGAATTTGGAAATAGATTAGATATGGATAATAAGAAAAATGACAAAAAGTAATGATTACTCAGAATTTTTATTCCATGGACTGTGTTCTTTTAAACTACTGGTGGTGGGATAGTTATTATGAGCACTAAGGACATGGGTGAAGATGTGGAAAGTGGATAATAAATCACAAAGCAAATAGAACAGTGAGCAAAGTATTGGAATTCAGTTAATATTGAACATTTACTAGGCACCTATCATGTTTTGAAGAGAACAAACATCTAATATATAAGAAAAATTTTTCAGAAGAAATTAAGTTTTATACCAAGTAAGCATCCAAGAAAATCTGGGCATTATGCATTTTAGGGTTTCCATTAGGAAGTTCACCTTTCAGTTAAGATAGAAACACTCACATTCATCATTAATTCAACAGATGTACTTTTTGTGTGTGCTAGAGATGCACAAGCAATGAATGGGGCACATTTTGAACTTCTCCTATGTTATACCCCTCACTGGTTATATGGATATATTGGGATCTAAGAGATTTCTCAGTTCCACATGTCTTATATCATAAGACTCTTACTGAGCCCAAATATCTCAGCCCTCACCTTCCTTGTGTCTTATGTCTTTGAAGTTTTTGAGAGAAGCAAAAGGATCTCTTTTTCATACTGTGAAGTGAGGTGGTGGAAGTTTGAGACAATAGAAAATATGTCACTGAAAGGATATGTGAGTTACAGAGCGTACAAAATCTTTAATGTAGCTGGCAAAGGAGGCTACTTCATTGAGAGGCGTGAAGGAATCAGTGTCAATAACTAGACAACGAACAGGCAGGAGACGTGTGGCTCTTCATTGCCACTCAGTCTGAAGCAGCACACAGGGATCTAACAGGCTTGGCTATAGACCCTGGAAGGACTCTCACATTTCTGTTATGAGGTTTTAAGCTGTGGGATTAAGGAATACTACCCTCCCTCAGCATCATGGATGCTAGGATCCCAAAGCAGTATAATATAGCAGAATCCCAGCCTGCAGCCTTATTCTTTCACTTCAGCATTCATGGTTAACGGATATCTGTATATTCCCCAGTTTGATCCAGCTGTGACGTCCAAGACCCATAACTGTAGCTTTCCGATGTACTATACCTTTGGTGTTGGATCCTGACCGTCCATTTCTTTAGAGCTCCATGGGGCTCTTCAAAAGGACAACTGTCTCTCTGGAAGGCTAGTTTACAAGGAATCAATCTTGAACAAATTAACACATTTTTAAGCAAGTGTGCAATGTGGTGGATCAGAAGGTATGGTTCTTGCAGTGAGGTAATAATTTCATTTTTAGCTCCAAAAAGACATGGAGAAAGTGGGTCAAGTGATAGGAAAGTGGCAAATGACATGGGATAGTCACTCACTGATAGCTCAGAAATTTAGGAGTAAGCCTGAATCTGCAGGACAAGGCATGAATCTGCAGAATAGAGAGGCAGTAGAAATAAAGCAAGAGATGACAATTTTGGCAAATGTGCCAAGCTTTCACTATTTTCAAAACTTAAAAAAAAATAAATTAAAAAAGCTAATGGGGCTTCCCTGGTGGCACAGTGGTTGAGAGTCCACCTGCCGATGCAGGGGACACGGGTTCGTGCCCCGGTCTGGGAAGATCCCACATGCCGCAGAGCAGCTGGGCCCGTGAGCCACGGCCGCTGAGCCTGCGCGTCCGGAGCCTATGCTTCACAACGGGAGAGGCCACAACAGTGAGAGGCCCGCGTACCGCCAAAAAATAAATAAATAAATAATAAATAAATAAATAAATAAATAAGCTAATGACCAAAGTTCCCTATGTGGATGGAAGAAAATGATTTTAATCTTATTCTTGGTCCACACAGTGTATTTTCCAATTCTAATTTGTATATTTTAATTGTTCTTTTCACAGCATTCATTTTATATTGTCATCATTTTGTTAGTTTCCTAGCTTAATACTACTAATGTCCCTTAACTATTTTTCTAACTCTTTTTTGTTGTCTTGGATATATGTTCTATTGCTTTGAATTCAAAAAGACCCTTTTAATGTTTTTAATTTATATAATTTCTTTTGACATAACATCAGGTGCACAGGCAAAGAGCCAGATGTGCAATTTCTGCAGAGCTCTGAAACCGTGTGAAAACAGGGAAGGGATAGATTTGTTGGCCTTGCTCTAAAATCATGAGAAGACAAGGACCTTCTGCAAAGGAAATTCATGTTTTAAATAGCAATGTTCTGAGGAAATTTTATTTCAGTACTATTTAAAGAAATTAAAAAATAAAACTTTATTGTTTTATATGAGAGATATTGTGGAAGAGAGAGAAACGACTGAGTTTTAAATTGACAACGGTAATGGAAATTTTGTATTTTGACTCATGATATAATGTTGTTAATATTTATGTAGAAAGGAGACATTTTGAGACTAAATAAAACCTGTTTCTCATCATGTTGCAACCCTTTTAAGGTATGTGTTTCTTTCATAATCATGTATACTTTGATTTTCCTCTTCCCCTCCCACTTGTCTTTTCCTATGCAGTAGTTTTGTATGTGCGAAGGAACAGACACTCCATGTCTGGACATACTCCTTTTCTGAGGCACCAGAAAAGCCATTATTGCTTCAGAATAATCCCTCATCCATCATACTACTGATGCCACTGTTAAAGGTCTATTCCATCAACTTCATGAAATGCAAATCTCCCTGGGAAGGATAACACAAAAAGTTTAAATGAGTCTTTCAGAACATAGTATAAATTAAATTGGGGTATTTTTTTCTGAGAGCAGAGGTTACTAGGTAAAGTAGGGAAGGAAAAGATTATAAAATCACTAGGTACCCAAGGAAGAACAGTGAAGAGGCCAGGGCCATCAAGGACTAATTCCCCCTACTTTCAATTTTGGACAAGGCTAAAGAGTATGGAAGGACTAAATCATAATTTTTTTGGAGGCTGGTAACTATCAGGCATAAATTTTAGTAACTAAGTCTACTCAGTTGAGAGCAAAACACTCCCGTTTTTTAATGCTTTGCCATAGGAATATTGCAAAATGAAAACACAAAGCTGGCAACCAGGGGAATGTTGACCATTTAAATAAAGTCAGACTTTACCATTCTGGAGAGATGCAGATTTGAAGGAATTCTAACTGGGCACTGATTTTTTTTACCCCACTATTACACTGCACACAGATCAAAGTCAAGAGAGCTAGTTCTTTTTACTGGGGGAACACTGGATCACCTTAATTTTCCTATCCAAAATGATTGACTTATCTGCGGTATCTGAAATAGACAAACTATGGAAGCAGATAATGCCAGTTTAAGGGTTATTGCATCAAACTTCTATAAAAAGTTCAACACACCATGCAATTTCAACCCTAAAAAGGATCATCTTGCATAGACACTGCAGTTGTGTTGTAATAATATCGCTTTCATCACACATTAAGTAAATATGCTTTAAAGCCTGCTTTAAAAAAGAGACTAATGGATGAGGGGATTATCTTCTTATTTTCTTGACGTTGAAGACATTTGGACAAAACTTCCAAAGGTATTCTAAAGCTTTATTGAAGTGCATAGACTTCTTCCTAGACGTGCAAAAATTGTCTGGCTTTGAGTGTGAGCCACCAAACTCAGCCCACTAATGAGAGTAGGGTAACTAAGGGAAAAATGGCAGCTTGGGCTTGGTGATTAGAGATAACCAACTCCGCACCGATGCTACTGATGATCTCCCATGTATTCTTGGGTTTCCTCTTCACATCACACGTCCCTAAGGTGCCTCCAGATCAACTTAGTTCCTCGCTTTTATCTTAACTTTTAACCATTTCCATGTGAAGCATGGCCTTTAACTCACATTTCTTCAGGCACATGGCAGGGTTTTTATCACCAAATTTGTACTTAGGGGACCTGCGTCATGGAGTCTATTCATAAATAGGTTGATTACCTGCATTCTAAGTCCTATGTGATGAACCTGAGCTGACATTTAATGGTAAGGATGGCTTATGGCAATGGATGTTGAATGCTGTATATTAAAAACCCTCAGTTATTTTAGAGGTATCTTCACCTTTCTAAAACTGGAGTAATATCATTTGCTGACTTGATTTTTCTAGGATTTTTGCTTTGGGACCAAAAATCTACATAAAACACAAGTGTTTGAGGGTTTTTCTAAGGCAATTATAATCTTATCTTAGTTTCAATGCTTATAAACAAATATGAAAGAGCTATGTAGATTAAAGTACAATAACTTACGAGTTGTAGTTACTATATTTATTGTTTATACACCACTCAAATTGAGTGAGATTTGTAATATTTAATGTAGAACTATATCATCCAATTGTCAAATAGCTCTAATCATCTCAGGACTTGACAGATATTGATAGAACATTTATAAAATAAGTATTGAAAAGTATAGTTTTCTAAAATATGTACATAACATTTAGTTAATGAATTGCTATTAAAGAAAAAAAGTTACTTAAAATAATACTGTGAATCTAAATTAAAAATTCCAGTGCCTAGGCTGGTATACAAATAGGCTTTAGTAAAAACATTTCATCTGTGATTAAAAATCAACACTCTAATAACAGAGATACCAAACTCCTATTTACTTGAAATATTGATAGAACATTATAATGGAATATGAGCAGGCTAAAAAGGCATAACATACAAATCAATACAATTTTCAATTGAATAGCTAAAGAATGAAAAATATCTAGACTATATAATTTTTAAATACAAGAGATGTGTAATAGTGGTATTTGTTAACATTATGATGATTTGTCTCACATATTTCTGTATGAATTCAAATATGCTATTTTCTTTTAGAATTTTTGTTTCATGCCATAATGCTATATATTCTTCCATATCTCCCAGTTTCAGTAATTTGTTGAAATAAAAACTATTTGAAATAGAAATTTAGAGGATAGTATAAAATGCACTCATCTCACCACTGAGATATATGAAATGTAAACATTTTGCCATTTTTACTTTATAACTTTGTTTTGAGAAATTTTTGTTGAAGTCCACTTTGTACCCTTTCTAGATTTCATTCACCTTCACACCTCACTATTTAAGATTTAGTGTGTTTTCCCCCTTTTCATTCTTTTGTTTACCAGCTGGCAAGAGCTTTGGGAGCAGAGGCATCATGTCCTCAATCTCTGAACTGCAACCATGCCTGTTGCCCTAAGATAACCATCAGAACACAATGGATTCTGCTTCTATTCTATCTTCCAGATCTAGCTCCATCCCTCTTTTTCTCAACTATAAACTAGAAATACATTAGAAGGGAGATTCTAGGAATTGTACTTCTAACCTAGTTGACAGTTCAAAACCACATGAGTATGACAAGTCACCTTCCTCTTTTGTTCTCTTCCTGCTTCCCTTTTTCTCTTTATTTGTCCCCACAAATTTTGTTGAAAAAATGTGTTTCCGTGAAAGTCTCTGAGATTACAATGGAAATTGCCTCAAAGTTTTAAACATATCTCCATTTATTTGCACCCTTCATTAAAATTTTAACATGTTCTTTCTTGACTTCTGATTGCATTAATCAAAACAGTTTAGTACTATGTATTTTACTAGTATTGTAAATAAGGTCTTTATTTAAAAAGCATATCTTAGAAATAGTCTAAGCTTGTGTACAACACTCTTGATTTTATTGCTCATTTAAGTTTTATCCTGCCACATTGCTGAATTTTCTAATAAGATCTATTGGACCTATAGATACATTGGGTTTTCTGTGTAGATGGTTACATTGCTTATAAGAGCCAATATTTTGTTTCTTCCTTTCCCATAACTATCTTCTTTAAACCTTTATTTAGTGCAATCTTTATTAGTGTGTGTAGTAGCAGTATCTTTGTATTACTTCTGAATATAAAACCATGATGCTCATATTCTACTCTTAAGTATATCTCTTTTATGTAGGTTTTGATGACAGCCCATTACTGGGAAGTGGTCACTTTCTGCTTTTAGTTTGCTGAGAGGTTTCTACTGCTTAATTTTTGGTATTGGTGTGTGCATGTTATGAGTGTGTGTATATGTAACAGTAAATGAGTGTTGAAATTAAATGTTTTCTCTATATATTGAGGTATTTTAAATATTTTGGTATTTTAAGAAGTTAATGTGGCAAATATCATAATATATTTTCAATATAAAAGTGTTCTTGCATTCTTAAGATGCACCATACCTATTCATCATTTGGTTGTTTCCTGTCTGTTGCTGGTTTTGTTGCTGGTATTTTATTTTGGATATCTGTATCTGTGTTCACAGTTTTCCTTCCTCATGATATCTTTATTTTTTTCTGGTTTGTAATAAGAGTTTATGAGGCTCATTAAAAGTGTTGGGGAAATGTTCTAACTTCTAAAGCATTGAATATGAGGGAACAGCTTTCTGATCCTTGACCATTTAATAAAATGAACTATCAAGCCATGTGTACTTGATATTGTTGAGATTTTAGATATGTTAATTTGTCCTGTGGTTAGCTTTTGTGTGTATTTTTTTTCTTCTCTTTTAATTGTTTTAATTACAGGCTTTGTTAGGTATTCTTTCTCTTGAAGCAGTTATAAGTAGGTTTTCCAATACAATGACTTAATTAAATTAATTTTTCTTGCATTTATTGACCTCAAGCTCTTTATTGTGTCCTTATATAATGTTTAAATGTGTGTTCACATCCATATCCCATTTTACTTTCTTAATATCATGTGTATATGTCTTCTCTCTTTTTTTCTTGATAAATCTTACCGTCTTTGACCAACGGTATTTTTGGAGTCTGCTTTCGGTTTTGTTATTCCACTCTGCTTTTGCTTTGCTTTCTGTTTCATTTGTTAAATTTATTGACGTTTCTTTATTTTACTTCCTTTGGTTCTGTTCTGTGTCTTTTTGAAGTTATCGATTTGAGTGGCCAAATGGCCAACTTAACAATATTTCATTCTTTCTCATTTGTTAATATAGGCATTTAAGGCTCAAATAGTATTCTAGCTTCATTCCACAGAGTCCTCATTATTGTTCAGTCCTACTTAAGTGTAATTTCCATTTTGTTTATACATTTTCTTATTAAGACAGATTTTTTTAAATGAACCTACCAAATTTTGTGAGGCCTTATTATTTTCTCTAAATTAATTGTGTCATAGCATGTAAACAAGGTGCTTTTCTTAGTGATTTTTTGCCCTTGTTGAGACTGCCTTTGCAGATTAACACATAGTAATTTTCTTTGACAATTCTGTGTGGGCTTGAAGAAATATAAAAAGATGTCCCTTATATATTTGGTGCCAGTGCTCTATGTTCCTTTGATAAAGTTTGTTAACTGAGTATTTCAAATCTTATGTACTCAAAACTCTTTGTCTCCCTGCTTCATTAATTTTTAAGAGAGTTATAAAAATCTACTTTTATAATTGATGAGTTATGAATTTTTCTTAATTCTGAAAATTTTTATTTTATTCATGACACTATAATCATTTTGTCTGCATTTGGTATTAACATATTTTCTTCATGGATTTCTACATATATCATCAACCACCTTCTTTATATTTAATAGTATTTTGGCTTCAAAAGCACCTCATCTAAAATTTTTAAAGCTAGACCTGTTTTTGTTTTGTCTTTTATTTTAAATTGGAACATTATATATACATATATGTTTTATATATTTTATATATAGTTTTTCAACTTGCATAGATAATCCCAAATTGTTTCACAAGGTGATTGTATACCACGAGTGTGTCAGTTTCCAGTTGCTCAACATTCTTGTCAACACTTGATACCGTCAGCATTTTTTGATGTGTATTTCCCTGATCATTAATAAAGCAGAGCTTTTAAATGTGACCATTGGATCCCCTCTCTGCTGATATTCTTGTTCAACTCTCTTGACATTTTTCTATTGGTTTGTGTATTTTTGTATTTATAGAACTTTACTGTGAAAACTGGATACGAATTCCACAAATATCTTTTCCACTATGTGAATTGCCTTTTCACTTTCATACTCTTAATTGTATGTATTTGTGTGCGTGTGTGATGAGAAGTCTTAATGATTTACTCTTTTACCAACTTTCATATATAACATACACCAGTGTTAATTATGTTTATCATGTTATACATTACATCCTATTATTTATTTATCTTATAGCTGGAAATTTGTACATTTTGAATGCCTTCATCCAATCTCTCCCCCTCACATTTCTGATAGCCACAAATCTGATCTCTTTTTCTATTAGTTTGTACGTTTGGTTTTGAAGTATAATTGCCCAGCAAAATTATGTTAGTTCCTCTTACACAACATAGTGATATTTTGGCGGTGCATTTCAAAATGATCATCACAATAAGTCTAGTTATGATATGTCACCATACGAAGATATTACTTAGTTCTTGGTATATATCCCACACTGTACATTCCATACACATGACTCACTTCCTTTGCAACTGGAATTTTGTACCTCTTAATCTCCCTCACCTATTTCTTTCCACCGCCTACTCCCCTCTCCATTGGTAACCACCTGTTTGTTCTGTTTCTATAGCTCTGTTTCTGTTTTGTTATGTTTGTTCATTTGTTTTGTTTTTTAGATTCCACATATAAGTGAAATCATGCAGTATTTGTCCTTCTCTGTCTGACTTATTTCACTTAGCATAATACCCTCTGCGTAATCCATCCTGTGACAAATGGAAAGATTTAATTCTTTTTTATGGTTGAGTAATATTCCATTGTGTCTGTATACCACAACTTCTTTATCCACTCATCTATTAATGGACACAGTACCATTTATTGAAACTACTATTCTTTCCCCACCCCTTTATATTATCATTTGTTTGGTAAATAAACTAATCATACATGCATGATTCTATTTCTAACCTATTCTGTTCCATTGGTCCACTTATACATAAAAAGACAACAAAAGAATTGAAACTATGGAGAAATGTTCTTGAGTCAATGCCATGTTGTTTAATTTAATATAGATTTATAATGAACATTTATATCCAGGAAAGCAAGATCTTCCACCATAGTTCTCTTCAAGCATGAACTATTTTTTTTATCATATTTTCTTAATCACCTTGAGAAGTTCCAAAAAACAATGAAAAATGTTGAATTTTTGATTGGGATTACATTTAATTCACACTTAATTTGGGGGACATTCAACATCTTTGAATTTTCCAACTCATGGACACCTAGTTCATATTATATTTTTACAATATTGAAAATCTGCAAGATCTATAGTAAAGAATTATTTTTTTTATTCCTGATGTTGTTTTTTTGGGCTTTCTCTCATTTCTTGATAGCTCTCTTCAGATCAAATTTCAGAGGACTATAATTTAACTTTTGGTTCTGTCTGTTGTACATTGGTTTTCTGTTTTATTAATTTCTACTCTTATTTTTCCCTTCTTATATTTTTTGGGGTTTAATTTTCCAAATTTTTCTAACTTCTTGAGATGCACAGTTAGCTCAATGAGTTTCAACTTTTCTTCTTTTCTGAAATATGAATTAAAGCCATAAATTTTCTTCTAAATACAGCTTATCTGTATCTCATAATTTTTAATGTATAATAATTCATTATGATTAATCTATACTATTATTATACCAATTTTGAATTTATTTTGATCTATGGCTTATTTAGTAGTACATTTCTTAGTTTCCAAATTATGATTTTGTTAGCAATCTTTCTGTTTTTGATTTATAGCTTAATTTCATTGTAGCCATAAAACATACTCTATAATTTTACTTTTTTGTAATTATTTGAGACCTGCTTTGTGGTGAAGCATACACTCAGGTTTTTTTTTTTGGTTTTTTTTAAGTTCCAAGTACAATTTAACTATTGAGTATCTTGCTTTTAAGTGTGTACAATGTTTCATATATATCAGTCAAATTTGCGAGTTATATATTGAAATTTTCTATATTCTTGATTTTTTTTGATCCACTTACTCTGTTACTGAGAGAAGTATATTAAAATCTCTTACTATAACTGTAGATTTGCCTTTCAGTTTTATAAGTAGTGTTTTGTATCTATTTGAGGATATGTTAGTAGGTTTTTAAAATATATAATTTCCATGTTCTTGGTAAAATTAACATTTCATCATTATGGTGTGTTTCTTTTTATTATATGTGTCTGTGTATATGTGTTTATGTGTGTGCTTTGTGTGTATACTCTAATAGCCATTGTCTTTTAATCTGCACATTAGCTGAGTTAAAATTAATGCAGTCATTCATATGTTTGAGTTTAAACCTACCATCTTACTTTTTGCTTCTAATTTGTCCCACCTGTCCTCTATTTCTTTTTTCTTTCTTTCCATCTGTAAGAGAATTATTTTTTATGTGTATTTAATTATATTTCCTCCTCTATTCACTCAGAAATGTTACTCTTTCATTATTGTTTAATGCTTAGCCAAGAGATTACGACATATGTCCTTCAATGACTTATGTCTAATATTCATGTTTACTCTGTTCCTATTCCTGGGCAATGTAAGCACCTTAGAAGAATTTAAATCAGTCATTTTCTCCCAAATTACATACCATTGCAGTCATATGTAAGTTAGTCCTGTTCGGTTTTAAATGAAACAAGATATTATTATTGCTTATGTAGTCAATATTTATTTATTGATCCCTATTTTCCAATAGGGATATTTTTTATGCTTGAATAATATTTTTTAGTCCTTTCATAGAGATCTGTTTAAGCTGAGTTCTCATAACTTTTATTTGTCTAAAATATCTTTACTCACTTTGATTTTTCTCATCAATTTGCTGAGGAATAATTTATGTACAGTGAGTTATATCCATTTAAAGTACACGACTTTTTGAATTTTGACAGATGTAGAACCCCAGACAATACCACCAAAATCAAGGTACAGAACTATTACATCACCCCCAAAAGATTTATCATGCCTCTCTGTCCCTCTCTGTGCCCCTGGGCCTAACCAAACTGCTAAGCTTTGCATCAGTTTATGTTCGTTTGCATATTACACAAATTATAACTTGTGCTTTGTATTGTCTGGCTGTAAATCCTTCTTCCGCCTCTTATGTAGTGGACCCAATAAGCAAATACCTACTTTTTAATATGAAATTTAATTTTCTTTAAGGGAAATGTCCTTTTAGAATTGATATTCATCCATATTATCTTTAAACATTTCTCTGTAGTTTCAATTCTTTTGTTATCTTATTTAATATTCTTATCTACTCTGATATCCAACAACTTATCTCACAATTATTTACATACATTCAGAGTACATACAAAATTGATGTGAGATCTATGAATTATTTAAGGACTTCAAATGATCTAAAAGGAAATCTGTATTTTAAAAACAGAACAAATTTATATTACATACTCTTTAAGATCAGTATCTGACAAATAAATTTCCTGACAAGAAAGCTACTTATTATCTCGACAGAAATACTAGAGTATCATAAATCTGTAATAGTATTTCATAACTTTCCACATAGATTCAGTGCATCTAAAATTGATGTTATTTGAAATTTTGTTTTATTGATATAATAAAAAGGCTAAAGACAGATAGCATATGAATTTATTTACCAACATTTATATATAAAAATTTTCATCTCAGAACCTCAGTAAGTATTCTTTTATTCATTCAACAAATATTTTCAAACACCTTCTTTGTTCCAGAAACTGTCCTTTGTGTTACGTACAGTTTAATGAACAAAACAGATAAAAGTCCTTGCCTTCATGAAGCTTATATTCTCATGAGGGGAAATAGACCATATGCATAATGATAAACAAATTTTTTAATATTTATGGAGGAATAAGTGCTGGGGAAAATAGAGCAATAAGGAAAATGAAGAGAACAGACAGGAGAATTGCAATTTAATTAGAATACTTTGTCATCATTGAAAAAGTAGCATTTTCCAAGCAAAATGATTTATTTGCATTATAAACTTGTAATTGCCAAGAAATCAGACTAGGAGCACATGTGTTAGAGTCATTCCATCTGAATGGAAACTGGACGTGTGGCTGTTACAGCCATGGCCCAGACTTCCACGGCTGGAAGTGTGATTCCACTTCCAGAATCACAAAAACAACAAAAATGAATGCACTTAGACTTGGAGTAGGACTACAGCTGATCTTACTACTTTAACATGCAGTTAATAAAATCCATGATTTTGATTATAGGATGAGAGCAAACTGTGGGAATGTTTTGGTCATTAACTTGCCTCATGGTAACCTTACAGTCTTGTTCAGATTTTCTAACAATTTATGGGAAATTATATATGTGGCCATTGATTTAAAAACAAAACTGTGTTGTTTGATAAAATATGAATCAGAAAAAGTTGTTTCTACATCATCGCACTAAGGACTAATATTTTATTTAAAACATTCTATGAATATTTAATTTTCATCATTGACATGTGTTCATTTCTTAACAAGTTTGAAGGCAAAATTATATATTTTCTTTTAAAAGAAAAGAGAATTGCCCTCATTTTACCTTATTACAAACTCTGAACCCTTTTGTGGCAAGTCCCTCATATATAACCACTCCAGCTGACACCTTTTCCATAAGAAATATTCACTGAGTTCTGTTTGAATACCATATATCAAGCGAACATGTAAGTGTCCTCATTATTCATGAATCAGACAGCACCCCAAGTGTACCTAGCATTAAATTGCTTTTGAACCATCTATAATCTCTAGAAATGTCTGCTTCCAAAATACATTTTGCAGAGCAACTCAATTTGAATTCTGCATCTACTGTAGCAACACACAAAAGTCTAAAGATAGGTTTGAAGGTCACTTTGACTTTGTTCCTTTAAGTAAAACTTTGCTCTATTTATGGAACAAAACCCAGGAATGTTCTGCATGTCACAGCATAAGATTATAAGATGCTTGCATGGTCTTTTCTGAATAAAAAGTAGTAAACTCACCCTTTTGTTAAAAATAGTTGCTTGTTCTTTCTAAAACAGAAACAACACACAGCTTTGAAGGAGACAAGCTGAAAGCCATGAAATGAGTCATCAGCTGTGTTCGGTTACAGTGGGTTTATCTGTGACTGTGTGTGAAAAACCACTCACAAGAAGTCAGCAAAAGTGCAGCCAGTTGCTGCGAGCTAATCATGCTGGGTTATTCTTGGAGGAGGCTGGTGTTTGGAGGGAGCACTGACAGTTACCAATTATTACCTCTACTTGGCAAAATGGATGGGTCTGAACAGTTATCTTGAAGGTGTTCTCAGCAAGAACTATATTTAAACTGCTGACACCAATAATTGTGTTTCACTCACCCAATCCTGAGTTTGATCTTAAGTGTTTTACAGTAGGCAGTCAAATGCGCTTACCTTGGGCTTTCAGTGTCCCCAGAGTGGGTCTGATAAACAGCTTGCACTAAAGTGCATGTTTTACAACGTTCTTTTATCTACTTTCTGTTGAGTATCATAGGAATGAAAGGAATGTTTTTACTGTGGTTGCTACTGAAATACTCCAGTATAAATTTCTATCATCAAACCATTTCTAATCCTCATAAAATGGTACCCTAGTGCATAATAATATCTATATGTGGTTTTAAACTGATAATTTATAACTGTTGAGATACAATAATAAATTTGCCTTGGGAAATATAGTCAGTGAAAGGGGTGAATTTATTTCTGTTGATTACCTTGAAGGTACACAACATAAAGGGAAACATTACTGGTGTCTTTGTCATTATAGAAGAAAACCTCTCCTTCCTTGTTTGAGGTTGTTGTAGTGATTATTGCAATCAACAATGTGTCCATCATCGGATGAATGGATAAAGAAGATGTGGCACATATATACAATGGAATATTACTCAGCCATAAAAAGAGACGAAATTGAGCTATTTGTAATGAGGTGGATAGACCTAGAGTCCGTCATACAGAGTGAAATAAGTCAGAAAGAGAGAGACAAATACCGTATGCTAACACATATATATGGAATTTAAGAGAAAAAAAAATGTCATGAAAAACCTAGGGGTGAAACAGGAATAAAGACACAGACTTACTGGGGAATGGACTTGAGGCTATGGGGAGGGGGAAGGGTAAACGGTGACAAAGCGATAAAGAGGCATGGACATATATACACTACCAAACGTAAGGTAGATAGCTAGTGGGAAGCAGCCGCATAGCACAGGGAGATCAGCTCGGTGCTTTTTGACCACCTGGAGGGGTGGGATAGGGAGGGTGGGAGGGAGGGAGACGCAAGCGGGAAGAGATATGGGAATATATGTATATATATAACTGATTCATTTTGTTGTGAAGCTGAAACTAACATACCATTGTAAAGCAATTATACTCCAATAAAGATGTTAAAAAAAAAAACAACAAAAAAAACAACAAAAAAAACAATGTGTCAAAGAAGCTTATTACTTTCTGTTGAAACTTTCTACTTCTGATTTTCCCAAGATACAAGGAAAATTTAAAGAGAAGAAAAAATAAATTATAGGCATAACATGACTGCAAAAAGAAACATTATTTTTAAAATGCAGTATGAAAAAAATAATGAATTAGGACACAAAATCAGAGGAGTAGAGAGCAAACAACCACCCTCATGCTGACCTGAAGGAAAAGCAGATCAAGGCACGTCTACAAGCCAGTGGTGCTGGCCCATCTCCATTCATGTCTCGCCTCTATGATCAGTGAGATCATATGTCATTTTCTTCATTTTTTTCTCTCCTTCTTATTGGTTATTTTAAGCTTACTATATTTTTCCACTGACTCGCAAACCCTCTATTATCATTTCATAGGAGAAAATCCACAGGTATGGATAGTTGTTTATTTTGAGGAAAAGTACTTACATTTTCTGTTCATTTTGTTTTTAGCTGGCAAAGTGAGGTAAACTTAGGAAAATACAGAGAGTTATAAAGAGGAAATTTAAAAATAAATGGTTTCCATAAAAGGATGATTTCCTTGCTTGAAATATTTTAAGTACACAAACAAGTAAATAATTACACTCTTCGATTCCATTAACTATCATAAATGCTGCTCAACTGTAAAGAACAGTATTGACTAGTTTAACATTATTTGGTTGGATATCTCATTCTTCTTCAATTCTTTTTGTCTATTGTTTTGTAATTAACTAAGTAGAAGAAGTGAAAATTATATTAACATATTTGCTGGTTTGTTTTTGGCATTGATTTAGGAAAAAATTAGTTTTGTACCTTAAAATGGCACCCTTGAAAATGAATGCAGCAGACTATTGCTGCCATGAGGATGTTCCCAGGGATTGTCTTTATTCACTGTGAAGATAATACAAGATGTGTTACACTTGGGTTCTTTAAATAGGACCTATTTTAAAGAAACTCCTACTTGCCTGCAGGGATTGTGTGACATTCCAAATCTTCTAATGCTTCTCCCACCAGATTGAGTCTCCCTGCCCCCATAGTGTTAATGAATGACCATATTTACAAGAATTTCTGAAGACAATAGAATTTTGGTTTATTTAGGGTGAATTTACACAATAACATATGTTGTTTATTTTGAACAGAAACAAGAATATGGCCTGACTAATACAGAAAGTAATGTGTAAATTTCCAAGCAGGCAAATCTCATGCCAACTGAGCCACTCAATCATTTGAGGAAACAAAATTTTGCATAAGTGTGAATCATATGCTTCCTTCTTTCTCAGTATTAGCTTTCAGTTGAGCAATTTTTCCCCAGTTGTATTCTATGACCAACTCTCCTTTGTCCAAGAAGTCAGAGAAGAAATTGTTTTATATTTTACATTTCTTAAAATACCACCCATCTGCAACAGCATCTGCACTGCATCTCTCATACGTTTCTACTAGGGATGTAAAATGTTACAGTCCCTCCAGAAAACAGTTCGGCAACTTTGTTAATAGTTAAACATACGCTTAACCTACGACCCAACAATCACACTCCTGAGTATTTATCATAGAAAAATAAAAGCTTATGGATATGAAAATCTTTATATGATGTTCATAGCCACTTTATTTGCAATATCCCAAACTGGAAATCACCCAAACATCCTTCAACAGGTGGATGTGGATGGACTAAAAAAGCCATGATACATCCATGCAAAGGAAAACTACTCAACAATGAAGGGAGCAAATTATTGATGTACAAAACAACTTAGATCAACTCAAGGGCATTATGCTTAGTGACAAAAGCCAATATCAAAAAATTACATACTGTATTTTGATTCCATTTGTGTCACATTCTCAAAGTGACAAAAGTGTAATGATGGAGGATAGATCAGACAGAAATTGCCTAGGTTGAGGATTAGGGTAAAGCTGTGACTTAAATTGTTGATATAAGGAAGTTTCTCTGTAGTGATAGATTAGTCTTTATCCTGATTGTGGTGGTGGTATTGAGTCTGTGCACATAATAAAATTTCATATTATTACATATCACAACACACATGTACACACATGCACACGCACACATACACACACACACACACACACACACACACACACACACCCCACATATATTTGAGTGCATGTAACAACTGGTAGGAATTCTGAAAAGATCCATAATTTACTTAATAGTTTTGTACCAATGTCAGTTTCCTGGTTAAAGTGTACTATGGCTAAGGAAACTGTTATCAGTGTGAAAAAATGAGTACCGGGTCCTAGGGGATTCTCTGTACTGTTATTGCCACTTCTTGTGATTCTTAAATGTTTTAAAAGTACACTACCTATTTAATCTCTATATAGCCATGATGGGGTGAAAGTTTGCAATTGCCTACTAAGTCACAGGCATTGTGTTAGGTATTTTATCTCTCTGAAAAAGGACAGTTTTCTCTACATTTTATGATAGAAGAACCTAAAACTCACCAGTTATATTTTCCCAAAATCACACCTATAAACTGGGCCCACCATCCAAGCCTGGGATTTTTTTTTTTCCTCAAAATTTATCCTGTTTTTGGTCTTTCCATTCTATTCTCTTGTCTCTTTTTTTTCACTAAATATTTCCAAGATCCTTGAAACTTCGTTTCCCACTCCATACCTCTTCAGTTTTTTAATGCTTTCTTTCCTTGTTCTCGAGGAGAACTCAAATATAACATGTTCAGAGTTCTTTCTCAAACTTGGCACAGGGCTCAAGCACTCTGGAGGTACTTTCCTGTAAGTTATTGCCCAGAAGATTTATAAAATCAGGAACCATTGTGAGTTCACAGAAATGTGTCATCAAAACTAGATCTGAAAATGTGCCCTGGTCTCCTGAGAACCATTCAGGACACTCTCACTATGTAATAAGAGATGTTCTGTAAAGCACATTTGATTGGATAGGCCTAATCTCAACAACATTACTTTCTATGTATAATTCCATGACTTAACAAAAGTGAAACTTCCCATTGCTCAAAAACCTTAAAAAGAAGTCAGTTCTGTTAATAATTCTGCTGAAATTATTTTGAGAAGAATAGAGATAAAGGAACCTAAGAGCTGTAAGCTTGAAAAAATGTCCTTTTTGAAATATTGATTCAATTTTCAAACCTTAAATATAGTTTTAGAGTTTATATTTTACTCTGAAGGCAATTGCATACATTTTTCTTATTATAATACATATTTGAAATGAATTTTAAAGGAAATACAAATTTTGTGGAATCAAGAGCTAGTGAAAAACATATATTGCAAACCCAGGAGAGTAGCATATTGGATAACACCATTTTTGATCCAGACTAATATGGGCTCAAACCTTTGCGCTGCCATTTACTAGTGTTGTTTTCTTTAAAAAATCTTAGAAATCTTTTATTTCTTAATCCCATTAAGACCCTACAATACTAAGAGAATGCACATTTTACATGTACTAGATGTTAGTCACATTGTGATAAATAAGCTCATCAAAGCTCATCAAAGAGCATTATCACAAATTGGTGAGAAAATTGATCCTCCAAAAAAAAAAAAACAAAGCCAAGTCATTCTTCAAAACAGTTGTTGAGTCATAGTGTTCTATATTAGTAATTCAAACAAGGCATTGGAAAAATATTAACTTATGTATGGCATAAAGGGAGCAGATAAGCCATTTTTGTCCCATAAAATATTGGAGAATATAAAAATTGTAATACTGTGGGATATTGAGTATATTTTGTACATCATATTTAATCTAAATGCTAATGTTGAGAAGAAAAAACTGAATTATTCTAAAAATGTGTTGTAAGCTTTAAGAGTAATGTTTCTAAAAAGGTGTGGGACATTTACATGTGGAAACCTTAGTTTTTAATAGAATTTTGTATTCATCTTCTGATAGAATTATTAAAAGGAAATGTTACTAAAACAGTCAGCTAGGTTCAAATTAAAAACAAAATTATATAGATTTATAAAATCAGAACCTACTAAACATAAATTATACTTAATGGTGCAACATTAAAGAAAATTTTAATGTTATTTAACTTTAAATACAATTTAACTATGGGTGAATGAGTGTTATGCATGCTCACTATTCATTTAGCTTTTAATCAAGCCAAGTGTTTGTTCAAACCTACTAGTAAAGATTATTAAAAGAGTTTTCACTAGTTTTAATTAATCATCAATTGCTTTAGAGAAACTTGAATTTTGTTACCAGTGGGTTAATCTACCTTTTGTCTGTGGCATTATCTTTCCAGAGTTCACCAGGTGTGTGTAGGTACTTTTAGAGCCCTGTTTGATTCCCTCATGCCAGAGAATCAATTAACAAAAGACAAGGAAATAGAATAGATTTATCAAATTAAGAAAACTGTATGCCCATATTTGGCCTAAATGAATATGGAGCCCTTGCAACAGAGTCCTGAAACTGAAATGAAGCCACTTCTGATCAATCTTCTCATTGACAGAAAAGAATCAGAAACCTTTAAAAGGAAACATCACATAATGAATTAATAACCACAAGTTGTGTGGTGGAAAGTTAGTATGACATACAAAAACTATAATTATAAAGCTTTAGGTGAATAAAGGAAACCAAATAGGTCATCACAGTCTCTGTTCTCAATGGATTATGGATGCTCTTCCTCCTCCAACTTTTTCCTTTCTTATTGCTCTTTAATCAGTCATTTTTTTGGTTGCATGTTTTATGTTTCATCTTTTGTTACATCTTATTTGACAAAAGTACTGTTTTCTTTAATATTTGTTGCAAGATTTTTGGTTTAGATTACATACCCTAGTATTGGTATTGTCAGGGCAGTAAAATATAAGCACACTTTCTTTCCTCTATATTGCTGAGAACCCGGGTTTCACAATCAAAATGACCTAGTCTAGGCTCTCATCTCTGTGTAATGCTAGCTGGTTACTCTGGACCATTTACATAAATACCTCTCAGACTTAGTTGCCTCATCTGCAAAAAGAAGACAATAATACAAACTATATTACAATAATACAAACTAGGGAAGACATAAATAAATGCCACAGACTGGGTGACCTAAACAGCAGAAGTTTATTTTCTCACAGTTCTGGAGGCTGGGAAGTCCAAGATCAAGGTGTTGGCAGATGGCGGCCTTCTGGCTGTGTCCTCACGTGGCTTTTTCTTTGTGTTTGCATATTCCTGTTGTCTCTTACTTTTCTTACAAGAACATCAGTCTTATTGGATCAGGGATCCATGCATATGACCTTATGTAACCTCAATTACCTCCTGAAAAGCCCTATCTCTAAATAAAGTCACACTGGGGGTTAAGGATGCAACATATGGATTTTGGGGGACACAGTTCAGTCCTTAACACAAACCTTGAAAGGTTTTTTAAAAGTATATAATTTTTAGCAATACATTTGGTATACATAAGTGATCAACAAATATCAGCTAATGTAATTTATATTTTACTTTGGTGAATTAGGATGCAATGGTAAGTAAGTTGTAGAAGAGAAAAATCAGTAGGTTTATTAGTTAGCCTTTGG
The DNA here is from genome assembly GCF_011762595.2 of Tursiops truncatus. Taxonomy (NCBI): domain Eukaryota; kingdom Metazoa; phylum Chordata; class Mammalia; order Artiodactyla; family Delphinidae; genus Tursiops; species Tursiops truncatus. The sequence continues at coordinate 66,137,461 of NC_047045.1, read as the reverse complement.
TGCATGAAAAACAATCCAAAACTTAGTGGTCTGAAACAACTGTTTAGTGCATGATTTTGTGGGTCGACTATTTGAGCCTGATGGCTCATCAAATCTAATCAAGCTTAGCTGATCTCAGCTAGATTTATTTTGAATTTTCAAAGAACTGGTGGTTTTTTGAAGCTGGGAAGTTTATGATGGTTTTGTCTGGGATGGATGGGATGAGTGTGGTCTCTCTCCAGCTGGTATCCATATAGTCCTTCAGCAGATGAGACCAGGCTTCTCCACGTGGCTATCAAAGTGTTCTAAGAATAGCAAGAAAACCAGCCCATGCAAGTGCATTTCAGTATCTCCTTGTGTCACATTTGCTAATGTTATATTAGTCTAAGTATCATGAAAAACCCAGAATCAAGGGGTGGAGAAATAGAATCTATATCATGGGAGGATCTGCAATGTCCCAAAGTATGAAGACAGTATGTGAAGACAGGAAGGGGAAGATTTGATGAAAATGGGCAGAAGAGCTAAATAGATATTTTTCCAGTGAAGATATACAGATTGCCAACAAACACATGAAAGGATGTTCAACATCACTAATCATTAGAGAAATGCAAATCAAAACTACAATGAGGTAGCACCTCACACCAGTCAGAATGGCCATCATCAAAAAATCTACAAACAATAAATGCTGGAGAGGGTGTGGAGAAAAGGGAACCCTCTTGCACTGTTGGTGGGAATGTAAATTGATACAGCCACTATGGAGAACAGTATGGAGGTTCCTTAAAAACCTAAAAATAGAACTACCATATGACCCAGCAATCCCACTACTGGGCAAATACCCTGAGAAAACCATAATTCAAAAAGAGTCATGTACCACAATGTTCATTGCAACTCTATTTACAATAACCAGGACATGGAAGCAACCTAAATGTACATTGACAGATGAATAGATAAAGAAGATGTGACACATTTATGCAATGAAGTATTACTCAGCCATAAAAAGAAACAAAACTGAGTAATTTGTAGTGAGGTGGATGGACCTAGGTGTCTGTCATACAGAGTGAAGTAAGTCAGGAAGAGAAAAACAAATACTGTATGCTTACACATATATATGGAATCTTTAAAAAAAAAAAAAAGGTTCTGAAGAACCTAGTGGAAGGACAGGAATAAAGATGCAGATGTAGAGAATGGACTTGAGGCTACAGGGAGGGGGAAGGGTCACCTGGGACAAAGTGAGAGAGTGGCATGGACATATATACACTACCAAATGTAAAATCAACAGCTAGTGGGAAGAAGCCACATAGCACAGGGAGATCAGCTTAGTGTTTTGTTACCACCTAGAGGGGTGGGATAGGGAGGGTGGGAGGGATACACAAGAGGGAGGAGAGATATGGAGATATATGTATATGTATGGCTGATTCACTTTGTTATAAAGTAGAAACTAAAACACCATTGTAGAGCAATTATACTCCAATAAAGATGTTAAAAAAAAAGTCTATTACAGACAAGACCTTCCAAATGGCTTAGGAGTAAGACATAGAGATCACCTTTCTCCCCATAAATACATCAGATATATATCTACATGTGGAACAACTCCTACAGAACACCTACTGAACGCTGGCAGAAGACCTCAGACTTCCCAAAAGGCAAAAAACTTCCCTCATACCTGGAGCAATGTGGCTGACAGCATCTTGATGTTCCGGCCGGGTGTCAGGCCTTTGCCTCTGAGGTGGGAGAGCCGAATTCAGGACATTGGTCCACCAGAGATCTCCCATCACCACGTAATATCAAATGGCAAAAGCTCTCCCAGAGATCTCCATCTCAACGATAAGACCCAGCTCCAGTCAACAACCAGCAAGCAACAGTTCTGGACACCCTATGCCAAACAACTAGCAAGACAGGAACACAACCCCATCCATTAGCAGAGAGGCTGCCTAAAATCATAATAAAGTCACAGACACCCCAGAACACACCACCGGACGTGGTCCTGACCACCAGAAAAACAAGATCCAGCCTCATCCACCAGAATACAGGCATAGTCTGCTCCACCAGGAAGCCTACACCACCCACTGAACCAACCTTAGCCACTGGGGGCAGACACCAAAAACAACTGGAACAACGAACCTGCAGCCTGCAAAAAGGGACCCCAAACACAGTAAGTGAAGCAAAATGGGAAGACAGAAATACACACAGCAGGTGAAGGAGCAAGGTAAAAACCCACCAGACCAAACAAATGAAGAGGAAATAGGCAGCCTACCTGAAAAAGAATTCAGAAGAAGGATAGTAAAGATGATCTAAAATACTGGAAATAGAATGGAGAAAATACAATAAGCATTTAACAAGGACCTAGAAGAACTAAAGAGCAAACAAATAATGATACATCATAATAAATGAAATAAAAAATACTCTAGAAGGAGTCAATAGCAGAATACTGAGGCAGAAGAACGGATAATTAACCTGGAATATAAAATAGTGCAAATAAATACTGCAGAGCAGAATAAAGGGAAAAAAATGAAAAGAATTGAGGATAGTCGTAGAGATCTCTGGGACAACATTAAACGTACCAACATTTGAATTATAGGGGTCCAGAAGAAGAAGAGAAAAAGAAAGGGACTGAGAAAATATTTTAAGATTTTATAGTTGAAAACATCCCTAATATGGAAAGGAAATAGTCAATCAAGTCCAGGAACTGCAGAGTCCCATCAAGATAAATCCAAGGAGAAACACACCAAGACACATATTAGTCAAACTATCAAAAATTAAATACAAAGAAAAAATATTACAAGCAGCAAGGGAAAAACAACAAATAACACACAAGGGAATCCTCATAAGGTTAACAGCTGATGTTTCAGCAGAAACTCTGCAAGCCAGAAGGGAGTGGCAAGACATACTTAAAGTGATGAAAGGGAAAAACCTACAACCAAGATTACTCTAGCTAGCAAGGATCTCATTCAGATTTGACAGAGAAACTAAAACCTTTACAGGCAAGCAAAAAGTAAGAGAATTCAGCATCACCAAACTAGCTTTACAACAAATGGTAAAGGAACTTCTCTAGGCAGGAAAATCAAGAGAAGGAAAAAACCTACAATAACAAACACAAAACAACTAAGAAAATGGTAATAGGAACATACATATCAATAATTATTTTAAATGTAAATGGATTAAATGCTGCCACCAAAAGACATATACTGGCTGAAGGGATACAAAAACAAGACCCATATATATGCTGTCTACAAGAGACCCACTTCAGACCTAGGGACACATACAGACTGAAAGTGAGAGGATGGAAGAAGTTACTCCATGCAAAGGGAAAGCAAAAGAAAGCTGGCATAGCAATTCTCATATCAGACAAAATAGACTTTAAAACAAAGACTATTACAAGAGGCAAAGAAGGACACTACCTAATGATCAAGGGATCAATCCAAGAAGAAGCTATAACAATTGTAAATATTTATGCACCCGACATAGGAGCACCTAAATACATGAGGCAAATGCTAATAGCCATAAAAGGGGAATTTGACAGAAACACAATAACAGTATAGGGGACTTTAACATCCCATTTTCACCAATGGACAGATCATCCAACATGAAAATAAATAAGGAAACACAAGCTTTAAATGATACATTAAACAAGATGGACTTAATTCATATTGATAGGACATTCCATCCAAAAACAACAGAATACACTTTCTTCTCAAGTGCTCATGGAACATTCTCCAGGACAGATCACATCCTGGGTAAAAAATCAAGCCTTGGTAAATTTAAGAAAACTGCAATCATATCAAGGATCTTTTCCGACCACAAGATATGAAAGTAGCTATCAATTAGAGGAAAAAAACTGTAATTGTAACAAACACATGGAGGCTAAACAATACGCTACTAAATAACCAAGAGATCACTGAAGAAAGCAAAGAGGAAATCAAAAAATACTCAGACAAATGACAATGTAAACAAGGCGACCCAAAGCCTATGGGATGCAGCAAAAGCATTTCTAAGAGAGTAGTTTATAGCAATATAATCCTACCTCAAGAAACAAGAAACATCTCAAATAAACAACCTAACCTTATACCTAAAGCAATTAGAGAAAGAAGAACAAAAAAAAACCCCAAAATTATCAGAAGGAAAGAAATCATAAAGATCAGATCAGAAATAAATTAAAAAGAAATGAAGGAAACAATTGCAAAGATCAATGAAACTAAAAGTTGGTTCTTTGATAAGATAAACAAAATTGATAAACCATTAGCGAGACTCATCAAGAAAAAAAACCGAGGAGACTCAAATCAACAGAATTAGATATGAAAAAGGAGAAATAACAGCTGACACTGCAGAAATACAAAGGATCACATGCGATTACTACAAGTAAGTATAAGCCAATAAAATGGACAACCTGGAAGAAATGGACAAATTCTTAGAAAAGCACAACCTTCCAAGACTGAACAAGAAAGAAATAGAAAATATAAACAGACCAATCACAAGCACTGAAATTGAAACTGTGATTGAAAATCTTCCAACAAACAAAAGCCCAGGACTGGATGGCTTCACAGGCAAATTCTATCAATAATTTAGAGAAGAGCTAACACCTATCCTTCTCAAAGCCTTCCAAGATATAGCAGAGGGAGGAACACTCCCAAACTCATTCTACGAGGCCACCACTACCCTGATACCAAAACCAGACAAAAATGTCACAAAGAAAGAAAACTATAGGCCAATATCACTGATGACCATAGATGCAAACATCCTCAACAAAATACTAGTAAACAGAATCCAACAGCATATTAAAAGGATCATACAACATGATCAAGTGGGGTTTATCCCAGGAATGTCAGGATTCTTCAATACATGGAAATTAATCAATGTGATACACCATATTAACAAATTGAAGGATAAAAACCATATGACAATCTCAATAGATGCAGAAAAAGCTTTTGACAAAATTCAACACCGATTTTTGATAAAAACCCTCCAGAAAGAAGGCACAGAGGGAACTTACCTCTACATATTAAAAGCCATAGATGACAAACCCACAGCCAACATCGTTCTCAATGGTGAAAAACTGAAGCCATTTCCTCTAAGATCAGGAACAAGACAAGGTTGTACACTCTCACCACTATTATTCAACATAGTTTTCAAAGTTTTAGCCACAGCAATCAGAGAAGAAAAAGAAATAAAAGGAATCCAAATTGGAAAAGAAGAAGTAAAGCTGTCACTGTTTGCAGGTGACATGATACTATACGTAGAGAATCATGAAGATGCTACCAGAAAACTCCTAGAGCTAATCAATGAATTTGGTAAAGTAGCAGGATATGAAATTAATGCACAGATATCTCTTGCAATTCTATACACTAATGAAAAATCTGAAAGTGAAATTAAGGAAACCCTCCCATTTACCATTGCAACAAAAAGAATAAAATACCAAGGAATAAACCTACCTAGGGAGACAAAAGACCTGTATGCAGAAAACTATAAGACACTGATGAAAGAAATTAGAGATGATACAAACAGTTGGAGAGATGTATCATGTTCTTGGATTGGAAGAATCAACATTGTGAAAATGACTATACTACCCAAAGCAATCTACAGATTCAATGATTTAAGTCAGAAAGAGGAAAATAAATACCATACACTAACACATATATATGAAATTCAAAAAAAAATGGCTCTGAAGAACCTTGGGGCAGGGCAGGAACAAAGACGCAGACATAGAGAATGGACTTGAAGACATGGGGAGGGGAAAGGTAAGCTGGGAGGAAGTGAGAGAGTGGCTTATATATACTACCAAATATACCAAAATATACTACCAAATATAAAATAGATAGCTAGTGGGAAGCAGCCACATAGCACAGGGAGGTCATCTCGGTGCTTTGTGATCACCTAGAGGGGTGGGATATGTATGGATGGCAGGAGGGAGACACAAAAGAGAGGAGATATGGGGTATATATGTATATGCACAGCTGATTCACTTTGTTATTAAGCAGAAACTAAGACACCATTGTAAAGCAATTATGCTCCAATATAGATGTTAAAAAAAAAGAATCTATTACAAAGACCCCGACCAATATTCATGGTGCTATTTACATAATGCCTGTGATCATCAGTCAAGATGCCTGATCAAAAAAAAAAAAAAAAAAAAAAAAAAAAAAAAAGATGCCTGATCAAACTGTGCTGTGATAAGATCATAGATTTTACATCAATGCCACTATGTTCTTCAGTTGTTCAGAATAGAGCGAATGATGTGCTGTTGCTTAGGAGTGTTTTCTGAAGGTTTTACAAAGAAAGACACTATTTCTCTTCTTAACTTCTGACTTCCTGCCTTCCCATTGCCAGGATAATAATAGGCACAGAAAAGAGACGGGACAATATAATGGTTTTGAAATCATCGATTGTAGTCATGTTAAATCGTTAAGAACCTAACCCTAGGAAACAAACATCTATATATAAAGCTCTACTAATTTAAGGATACGGTTTTTTCAGTCTTCTATTTGTGGCTGAGATCACCACATTTTTTTTTTTAATTCCCAATTCCTTTCATAGTCCTTTCACATGTTGCCTCAGAGGAGAGTCAAATTCTGGAATGAAAGAAAGAGTTACATCTTGACTTTTTAGTTTAAAAATATTTCCTGTGGTTAGCACTCAAAGGATATAGAAAAATGTGATGAGCCAGAGCAGATTCTGTCTTCCCCTTAGATTAGAAATAGACCTCCAGATTCTGGAAGCTTTCAGTAGAACCTTCATTTGAGCTGAGAATCTGAAAACAGAAGACATCTATGTCAAGATACCCTCAGGTCAAGTCTGGGTCATAGATTAAGTACCAGGGTCCTTCTATGCCCTGTGTATAGGTACCAGAATACATTTTCATGTTCAGTGTGTAGGCAAATGGAACACCTCTTCGGAGTTTCAATATGCATCTGACAAAGGATTACACTCAGATGAGGCATTGGCTTAGTTAAGGAAGATAAAAGGATGGGAGAGGCTGTGTGGTTGTTACTGAGCTGCAACAAAACATCAGCCTGCAGTCATTGAAGCTCAAGGTCCAGAGAGGGGAAAAGCCTGTATGTGGATGCAGCTTGGGGGGATGAAAACTAAGGAGCAGAAGCCCCCATCAGAATTGTGAAGCTAAGAACATAAATACCCTAGTCTTAAATGAGAAGTTATACTGCTTATACCGTAGGCATTTTTGAATGCTAATTACCAAAGTGAAATTCACATGCCTTAAAATTTACCGTTTTAACATGAACAATTCAGTGGCAATTAGATCATTCACACTGTACAACCACCATTTATATCCAGTTTCAAAATATTTCCATCACTGCAAAGTAGTACCTTATACCCATCAATCAGTTTCTCCCCATTCCCTCTCCCTGCCCCATCACTCTGCCTCTGGCAACCACCGATCCATATTCTGTCTCAATGAATTTGTCTATTCTGGATATTTCATGTAAGTGGAATCATAAAATATTTGATCTTTTGTGCTTGGCTTTTGTCACTTAGCTGTTTTGGAGGTTCATCCATGTCGTCACCTGTATCAGTACTTCATTCCATTTTATGGCTGAATATTATTTCATTGTATGTATATATAACAATGTGTTTATCCATTCATCTATTGATGAACATTTGAGATTTTTCTGCCTTTGACTATTGTGAATAGTGCTGCTACGAACATGTGTTTGGGTACCTGTTTTTAATTCTTTTGTGTGTATACCTAGAGGTAAAATTTCAGTGTTATGCAGTAACCTTAACTTTTTGAAGAACCACCAAAACTTTTTTCTTTTCTTCTGACAGATGAAAGACTATAAGAAAATTATTAAAAGATTTGGGTGAACCAAATGTAAAAGAGTATGAAAAACTAATAATAAATGAAGTTAATGATCATTATCTCAAATATGACTCATAGAATATAGATTTAAGTTGCACAATTTAAACACACCCAAATTATGTCTATCAGTCTATCTATCATCTATCATCCATTTATCTATCTACCCACACACACTATTTTTAAAGCTATAATAATGAGAAATCTGCTTCAATACATAAAATAAAATCTACATTACTAAAAACCTGTGTCATAATAATACAGATAAAATATATAGAATTGACTAAAAGGGAGGCATATTAAGTGGATAATACTTTTCTTTGTCAAATCTTCTAAGCAAATTGGTAGAAAATGCTCTTTTAATATTAAGAAAGTTTCGTGAACAGCTCAGATGCCATGGTAACACTCCATATAATTTTTTTAAGAATTCTAAGAAATCGAGATTTATGCTGCATCTGCATAAATGTCATCATTTAGTCTAGATACAAGGTGTTCCTAACAATATTGTACCAACAGTTCACTTTTTACTTTAAAAAATAGTTTTTAGTAAACTACGAGGTGCAACTTTTAAAAGAAGCATTGATAAGTACATTTTTCCTAAAGTATATACAGACAGATAATGAAATTTATTTCTTACTCATAATCTGATGTCTACTCATTTTTTTCTTTAATTTAAGTGGCATTATAAAATGTTTTCCAAATATAAGACTGTTTACTGAGCTAATAAAGTAATTAGTCTGATTAAACTGATGGTCAACTCAGGCAAACAAATTCTGTCAACATAATCTGTGTGTTAACACAGAAGATATTTATCATTTAAAACAAATGTGTTCAAATAAAGTAATTTATGTAGATATGGCTCTGGCCAACAACAGAGAGCTAAACAACTTTTTGAAACATGCTTAAAAACCAATTAAAAGATAAATTTGACAAAGATTAAAGAAAATTAATCACGTATAAATATCAGATTCATGTACAATAATTTCTTTTACAAAAGGTGTGCAGTTGACCTGAATCTGAAGACATAAATGACAAAGGAAACACATGTGTTAGGCAGATTAATGGTCCACCCAAGTTGTCCACATCCTAACCCCCCACTTTGAACCTGTGAATATGTTACCTTACATGACAAAATGTGCAGATGTGACCAGTTTAAGGATCTTAATTAACCTGGAATATCCAGATGGACCCAATCTAATTACCAGGAGTCCTTGATGGTTGAAAATGGAGGGAGAAGAAGAGAGTCTGAATGATCCAATGTGAGAAAAACTTGACCGAGCATTGCTGGCTTTGAAGATAGAGAAGGGGCCACAAGTCAAGGACTGTGAGTGCCCTCCAGAAGCTGTCAAAGTCAAAGAAAAAGAGACTCCCCTAGAAGTTCCAGAAAGGAGTAGAGCAATGCTGATACCTTGATTTTAGCCTAGTGAAACCCATGTCAAACTTATGACCTACAGAATGGTAAGATAAAACATCTGTATTGTTTTAGCCCCTAAATTTGTAGTAATTTAGTAGCAATAGAAAACTAATAGAAATTAGTTGTTATAGTAGCAATAGAAAACTAATACACCAGAAATGGGTGACAGTGACTCATGAGTGTAAAGTCTAAGTTATGAGTGTAAAATCTAAGTTATGAGTTTAAAGTCTAAGTTATGCCTTCTTTGAGGCATTGTTTTCATTACTCAGCTGTTTATTTTCATTCTGACACCAACACAAAAATAATGGCATTCATGCAACTAGGTTAAATGCTTTTTAAAAATTAGCAAAATAGATAAACCACAGAAACGTCTATTGTAAACAAAAATGACATAGTACAATAATATGTGCAAAATGGTATCTACAATTTATTTATGCTAAAGTTGGAAACATCAATGAAATGAATGATTGTAGATACTACACAGAGAAGTCAATGAATCAATAACTAAGAATAACATTGAAGAACTCATAAAAGCATTTATTAATTGTCAGTGATGAATTATTTAATTTCTCACAGAACAAATTAATTGATATTTTATAAATTGTTCCTGGTCATAAGAGATAAGAAGCTCTATAAATCATAATTTGGAAAAAAAATGTGCAGTGCAGAATAATTAGCACAGAAATAGAAGTGTGGTTTAACAATTATTAGTAATTTTCAAAAAGAGGTGTAAAGACATTCAATATTAAGGAACTACTAAGATCATTTACTATGTGAGTAAGTCAGATAAAAACATTTTATCCTCAAGCAGTTTGACCAACTTTATTTGACAAAGTCAACACAAATTCTTATTCAAAAGTATTGAGAAAAACTAACAATAAGTTTACTTTAACAATAAGTTTACTTTAACAGTAAATTTACTTTTCCTTTTAACAATAATTCTTACAGTAAATAATTTAAAGTAAATAATAATTTACTTTCAGCAAAGGAAATTATAGTAAATGATGAAATATCAGTAGAATACCTATTAAAATTAGGAAACCTAACAGGATATCTATTATAAGCATCATTTTAAGAGTATTTTTGAAACTTATGCTTCATGCATTTAGAATGAAACAGAACTAAGAGGTCTATAATCTTTTAATCTTTCTAAGATTAAAAGGCCATTATTTTATACAATGCGTGTACACACAAAAATCCCAAGGAAATACATTGAAAAACTTTTCATAAAAAAATTCAGTACAGTATCTTACAATAGGGTACCTACACAAAAATCAATAGGTTTGCTGAGGTAGAAAATAAGTTGTTAATATTCCACACTAACAAGAACAACAATCACAATAATAAACCTTTTTGTTATTTATAGGAAAAGGAATATATATTACTTATAAGCACAAAATTTAAAAATTAAGGAGCTATGTCATGATTTTTTCTAAAAAGTTAAAATATTTTAAGATTCAATTAAGTTATTTGAATTCATAGATTAATTCAATCCTAATAATTAGCCTATGGAGAATTTCTTGCTACTCAACAATATGGTTTTTAATATTTAATCATTATTTTTGACAAGAGCAACAGAGAGATATCAAAAATAATGAGATTGTTTCATGGAATATTATAAAATGAACCTCATTTGCATTCTCACTATATTGAAGGATATAAGACATTCTCCCTGTTTTTGGTTAAAACTCAAATATTAAGCCTTCTAATTTAAACTGGATGTTTGGCAAGCTACATGTTGTAGACTGAATGTTGGGATACCCTAAAATTCATATGTTGAAATTTGAACCCTCACTGAAGTGGAGTTTGGGGTTGGGACCTTTGCAAGTTAATTAAGTTTAGTTGAACTCATGAGGGTGTGGCCCTCAATAGGAGAGTAGTACCCTTATAAGAAGAAAAAGAGATGAGTGCCCTCTCTCTTTCCATGAGTCCACATCAAGAAAAGGCCAAGTGAGCACTCAACTAGAAGGCAGCTGTCTACAAGTCAGGATGGGAGCCCTCATTAGACACCGAATCTGCCATCACCTTGATCTTGGACTTCCCAGCCTCCAGACCTAAGAGAAATAAGTTTGTTGTTTAAGTCACTCAGTCTTCAGTATTTTGATATAGCAGTCTGAGCAGAATAAGACACTACAGTTTGTAAAGTCTCCTTCTCAGAACCTCACTTGGAAGATATGTTCCTAGCTTCTTCCAAGCTCAGAAGTCATCAGCTTTCTTTGTTAGTAATTTTTTTTACCAGTTTGTTAAAATTTTCTTAAACAATAGAATATGGCAAGAATATGACCTCCACAGCATACTCCCTGCTGATACCAGGACTCTTCCTATCTCTAGCCCAGATTGTATCATGTTCTATTTTGGATGCTAGATTATACTACCATGAGGTCCTCTTAGATCATTTTAGTAGATCATAGGAATTTTAGTTGTCCAAATCTTTTTGTAAGAAAAAAGAAAAATTCTCTGCCACTGCAAAAAAGCACAATTCACCTAATACAGTATGAGTAGCCCAGTTTTCTGACTGAAAGAGACCCAAAGCTTCAGAGTTAATAAAAATTAGAAAGGTAAATAACTTCTTTTCATCTCTCAGATTATCAGGCAATATCATAGACTAAGTGTCAGACCCCAATCTCTACTAGAAATCATATTTGCATTTTAGCCAAATCTCTCTGATGGGAGGGTGAAAAAAATTTACAGGTTTCAACTAATAAAATGTTACTGTTTTCAATAATATTCCATCATAATTGAAACTCATTTAATACTTGAAAAAATAAATCTTACAGTAAATAATTTAAAGTAAATACTAACAAAAGTTTGTTTTGCAAAGGTTTTCATATTTGGAACATTCTTTAAACCAGGGTGGCAAACTAGTGCCCTCAGGACAAATCTATTCCACTGCCTGTTTTTTAAATAAAGTTTTATTGGGATACAACCTCACAAATTTTGTTCTGTACTGTTGTCTATGGGAGCTTTCACATTGCAACAGCAGAATTGCCTAATTGCTGTAGGGACCACCTGGCTGGCTAAGCCAAAAATATTTACTGTCAGGCCCTTTGTAGAAAAAAGTATTCTGACTCCCGATCTGAACAATATCTGATATTGAATTCAATGATTTTAGAAAAGGCAATGTAATTCCTTTCACATATTTACTTAAAATGAAATACAGTAGAGCAGATGAACACTCCATATGCTTGTCAAATGATATTTGGTAAAACTATCTTATGTTTGTACTGTTTTTGGTTATAATTAAACTTGTGGCATCAAGAAACTGCATCACCAGCTTGTTGCCACTTAGTTATTGTATTTCAGACATGTATTAGGTGACAGAATAACTTTACATAATTATCATGTTTCTTTTCTAAATTAATTGGAAAGAAAAAATTTTAGTGTTCAAGTAATCTTTCAAGTACGAACAAAAAATATTGATGTTTAAGACCCCTAAATCTTTATAATATCTTTACATTATAAATGAGATGAATGAGGACAAATGCTGCTTTAAAAAGAGTGCTTTTGGGTCCACTAATGAAGCCAAGTTTCAATACAACCTTTATAGAGTAGTTGAATTGTCCTAGAAGATTTTAGCTAAAAGCCCACAATAAGGACAGGATATCTTTTTCATACTTATTGTTCTTTTAAGTTATTGCTTAGAATATTTGCATAAAATTAGCTCATCTGCTTCTACTAAAGTCATATTGGTATGATTATGATACCCCATTTAGTTACTGTGGAAATTATAATGATATTAGAAACTGATCATGACTTCTGAATGAGACAAGCTGCAGGATGAGGCTAAATATATAAACCATGAAAAGAATGTGTTTTCATGCAAAGTCTTGAGTGTCATTAAAGAACAAAGGAAAAAGGAACAAGGAAATGGGAAGATACAAATAAAAATAATGAGCAATTATATTCTGCTTACAAAAATTCCCCCTGCAGTTTCAATCAATGTCTCTGCTTCTGCTTTCTGTTCTAAATAATTGTGCTAGTTCTGGTAAATATATTCGGCATGATCCAAAACAGCTGTGACTGCTTTCCTGTGATTAATTAATTAATTCTTACTCTTTTTTGTTTGTTTACTATTACATTAGCTTTTATTTCTGGTCCAACCTTGCAAGGCACGAATGACTTAAAGAGATAATTCTGACTCCAGGAGGGGAGGAGCTATGTGTGGAGGATATGCACAAAAGAAGCTCTGCACTTAAGTAATCATAGGCAGGTTTCTAGACCTCAGTACTACTCAGTACAAAAAGGGCATACAAATGTCACCTACCCCATGGAATTCTTGGGTGGTTAAATGAGATAATACATGTACAAAGTGGTAAGGTCCATGCCCAGCATGTGGGGAGTGCTCAGCAAATGTTAGTTATTTTAGTACTAAACTTCGAAGCTCTATGCTTCATCAAACAATGAGTAATCACTAACATACTTGAGTGACTTCTTCTCTAGATTACTTAAACAAATAGAAAATGCTATCCACTTACAATTTATTGTTTAAAAAGCACCAAAGAGTATTATGTTCCTTGAATCTCCACTTTTCTCTGCAGTATTGATGCTGAGTTACTATTGACTATTGCCTGAAATTGAACCCATGTTGGAAGAAAACTGCTAGCTATAAAACCAGAATCTTCACAGTGGACCCTCTTTTGTGACAGTGGGGAGGCAACACCTGCAAATAAAGAGGACTCAGTGAGTGGCCCAGAGAGGTGCTGAAAAGAGAAATGGTCATCAGTTGATGTCATGTGCCCAGGAGGCTCCCAGTTATAAATGGGTGAGCCTCTGAGAGAAGACCTTGTGTTATGTAGGTCTCCACTGAAAGGAGCCACTGGAAAATGATTTATAAAAACTAATCTCATCCTATTTTCATGCCCAAACTGATCAATCCCAGATAATATGAAATACATTGATAAAATATTCCTAACTAAAACTGATCTGCATTAAACTTGCACCAACTATGAATGGAATACTGGCGTGACCCCTTAATTAGTATACCTACCTTCAACGTTACAACCCTCAGACTCAGAGACCCTGCAGCTACCAGCTCTTATATGAAAACAAAACATAGCTAGGCCATGTCCAAACTCAGAATCTTTGTTGTTTTCACATATAGAATAAAGCTCTGGCTTCTTAGCATCCTCGCCCTGTCTTCTTCCTCTCCAGCCTCATTTTTCACACCTCCCCCTGTACGTCCATGCTAAAAGGCTCTTCCTCAGAGAATCCTACAGCATGAAACACTGAACTGAATTTATCTGGTATGTCCTGGGTTGTGTCAGCTTTATTTTTGTTTCAAAGCAGACAGTTTGCCTCCTATTAGATTACAGTCAATAAACATTTATTCAATAAATGCGTTTTGGTTTTCTTATTATTCTCATAGTCAGGTTGTATTTCCTAATGATTTGTCTGAATTTTTCTTTTAAAAATTCAAATGCTTTTCTTGCAACCTCCTCCTTAAGGAAATGAAGATTAAATCAAGAATCATTGCATACATACTTCCGTATACTTGAGGGTTGTTGCAGAGCAAGAACGTTTTTCTTAAACCATTCATAGTGTCTATCTTAGAAATTTGCATATTAATAGTTGTTCAATAAATGTTTGAATAGCGAGGGTGGGTGGAGATTCCCTTTAGACAATTTTTCTGGAATAATATAAACAAGACTTAGAGACTGAGAATCGTATCTTTTAAAAAATGGATAATAATCATCACTTTGTAAGAAAATGAGAAAACTATGAAATAAATTTTAAAAATATTCATATATATCCCAGTGTGTCAAAACATGACTGCTATATGCAAATGTGGAAAGCTTGATAAATATTACAATTTATTCTCTTAAGAGTGTGGGCATCCTTGAGTTATTATTTTTCCTGAGAGCAGTAGTAAAATGGGCAGCTGCTACTCACACAGGATACACATAACAGCTTTCCCACAACTATGATACAAATTCTGACATAACTGGATTTTTGGATGAGGTGACAATTACTTCCAAGTTTTCTGTCAGGTATTCTCTAAGGTGTTATTTAAAATACTGCATATAACAACTGGTACAATAAGTGCCAACCAATCAGAGCACACACCTACCCGTTCAGAACAGACACCAGCCGTAAACAGCCAACACAGCAATGTGGATTGAATAAGGCTTCAAAATATACCTCTCTAAACATAAAGGAAAGAAAATTCGCCCTAGAGTTTCTTCTCTTACTTTCTTTTTTCTTCAAGCACAATAATTTGTGAAGAACTATTCTCATTTGTGGATATTATGAGACGGATATTGAACTGAGACCGGAAAAGTTGCTAGGCATGCTACTTTTTGAGCATGTAAAATTTTAATAGTGCATGTAAAAATAGTACATGTAAAATTTTTCTACAGAATACAGTCACGTGGCTAGTAAACTTCAGTTAAAGAAAAATAATGCCTTTGGGGAGAAACTTCATCTTGATGCTATTGTAATGTCCCTCTTATACCTCCACCTATAAGTTGAAATAACGCATGTGAAGATTTTCATACAATTTTTAAAAAAAACATAGTAAGTATTCTAAAAATTCCACTACTGCTATTATTATTGTTGTTTGTGTTTTTGTTATTGACACCAAAGGGCAAGCTCAGGGTGAAATTGTGCAGTAGAGAAATGGATTTCATGACACTTGTTATTCTTCCTTCCCTGGCCTGTGTACTTCTCCACACCCTCATCACCATCATGGACCACATCTTGGTAAAAGTTCTCATTCCTGATACCACCCTTTCCTCTCTTCTCCATGCAATGATCATATGTATCTTCTTTTTTTCCCAAGTTCTGATTGCAATTGAAAAGAAAATCATTTGAAATTATTTTAATGGACAGTAATGATTAACAGTATTCCTGTTCTCCTTTGCCCCAACATGCTCATATTTCCACAAGGATCTTATAGAAACATATTGGGAACGTTATTCCAAAGAAACCTTGGCAATTTCAGAGAGGGTGGCTGTAAGAGGAAGAAATATTCAGACATCCACTCACCCCCATGGTACAGAAGGGCCACTTATGCCTTTTTTTTTTCTGTAAAGAGGAAACAGAGTTCTAGTTTATTATACCTTCATATGCATATGGTATTTATTCAGTTGAAACTCCTATTAATGGTGACATGAAACCTCAGGTCAGGAACAAGCTAGTTTATTTTGAATCTTTCCATTGTGTTTTCATAGGAGGTTTCTAAGAATAACTGAAGGTTATAAACTATGGGAACAGCCTTTCTCAATTTAGTTGAACATTTCCAGTTTTATTCATAAAGGGCTTCTTTTTTCTCTTTTTTTGGTTCAGAATAAGAACTGTAGGGTTGGATCCATTAAGTTTATTTTATCACTTTTAATGCAAAGATTATTACTGTAATTTACATATCTGAGTAAGAGCCAAAAGCTTCCTGCTGTGGCTTTTTCCACCAATGTGCTACAAATTAACAATCCAGCTACATTAAAGCAAATGAAAAAAAGTTAATTCTTTTCAATATAAAGAAAATTATCTGCCCACAAGACTATATAATTCCCTCAATAAGATTCCCAGAAACAAGAAAACAAAATTTTTGTGTAAACTACTTTAAAGTTTTAGTCCCAGGTGAGACAGTAACATATATCTTAAGAAAATGTAGTAAAATCATAGTGATCGCCAAAAATGAAAGCATTAACTTTGAAGCTGTGAACTATGCTTAAAGTCATAAGAGAAAAATGTGCATCAATAATATTTTCGAGAATCACTGAGTCAAGATTAAGAATCACTTAATCGTGTAGAAATTATTGAAGTATGAGTTTTCTTATTTCTCATTGGTATCAAAGCATCAACTTTTGGTAAACAACTAGTGTAATACTTCAACAATGAGTTCCCACAAAGAAACAGCCCATCTAGAAATCAGGTTAATATGTCATTACTCAAAATATACCAGTGGAGTAATGGACACTTTCTATGCCTTACGTCTTGATGGAAATCCCTAGACCACCTAAGTGTCCCATCTCCCACTGTCACTCACAGGCTTTCTCAAGATAAGGGAAAAATAACTTCAAGAGTCTGTCAACAGGGACCAGTCTTCCAATGACCTGAATTTGCTCCTCCCCAAATTCATATGTTGCAGCTCTAACCCTCAATCTGATGGTATTTAGAAGTGTGGCCTGTGAGAGGTAATTAGGCTTAGATGAAGTCATGAGGGTGGTCCCAGTGATGGGATTAGTGGCCATGCATGAAGAAGAAGCAGACCAGAGATTTCTCTCTGCCATGTGATGATTCAAGGAGAATGCAGCCATCTACAAATCAAGAGGGCTCTTGCCAGGAACAGAATCTGCCAGCACATTGATGTTTGGACTTTCCAGCCTTCCAGACTGTGATAAATAAATGTCTGTTGATTAAGCCATCCAGTCTATGATATTTGTATACCTTAGGCAGCCTGAGCTAAGACATTTACTAAGGACTTATAGTATGCTAGGCAGACACAAATTAATAACATTTTTCTTATCTCCTTTAATGTTTAAAACAATCAAATATTGTGTTGCCACTATTCTTGTCATTTTACAGATGAAGCAACTGAAACAGGGAGATTAAATAATTTGCCCAAGTTTATACATATAGTCAGTGGCAGAAAAATCTTCTGACCTCATACTATTATATTAATCATAACATGCTGCTATCCCATAAATTTGTGTTATGTAGCTTTTCAATTAAAATCAGAGGCCATTTCTAATAAATGACCTCCAAAATTCAGAGTTATATATCTCAACAGCATGTAATCGAGAATATGTAAGGTGGATTTTATTGCTGAATAAATAGCCTTATTTTAGATAGCAAGAAACAGCTTTGAGGGTGTTATTGTGGAATTAAAATACTTTATATGTCACATATGCACTATTATAACTGTGTATAGTAAAATAGGCTTATATTCATTCACTATTTTATTCATTCAATTTATGTAAATAAGACCAAATAAGAACCATATATAGTCCTTATATTTAAGAAATTCAATAATTAAACAGGAGGCCAAATTATTTATTAAACAATATTCATGGGCTAATAGAGCAAGACAATGATATAGAAAAACACAAAATAACTAAGTCTGGGAAGACAGAGAAAGTTTCCAATCAGATGTGACATTTAATTGACATTCAACAATGAGTATCATTTTGCAATCAGGTGATGTCAACATGAAAGTTGGAAGACCTATTCAGGTTGCCAGCTGATAGATCGTTAAAAATAATTTTTGCTGACTCTTCACTATATGATTTTTCTAATATAATGCAAAAGGAGGTTATAGCAATGATGGTGCTGTAACATTTATATACATAGTATCAATAGATTTAGTGCTTATGCCCATAAAACTTAAAGAATGTATTATAAATAATGTTGAACCATTCCTTATTTAAACAAAGTAAACTTCGTCAACGAATGCATAGGTGGATTATAACAAAACACAGTCTCATCTATTATTATCAAAAATTGTAATATAACAATGATGTGTTGGTCAATTGTATACTAATTATAATTATAATGATAATCAAGAGCAAAATTTTTAAATGTTAGGGACTTACAGTCATAAAAATTAACATCTTTAAGGATTATACTTGAACTGCTACATGCTTGAGTAATCAATTATATTTTTAAGTGAAATGCTGTATTATATTTGCATAAAATCAGGTGGGGGAATTTAAATGGGAAAAGGAAGAAAAAGCAGAATGTAAATATTCTATCCGGTAGTCATGTATGTGTGAAAATGAATGATAGGAGCTAAAAGAACCCTTTGGTATTTAGATTTAATTGGCTCCATTTTAAAAAGTAATGTTAACCCTCTTGTTTGAAAAAGGCAATATTTTCAATAAGCTGGAAATTGCACTTTTGCATGTTTAAACTTATAAGGAAAAATTTTAGATAGAAACTAAAAATGCTAAAGGATTATGTACTTTTAAAAATTATTTTATCAATAACACAAACAAAATATTTTAATCATACTTATCTGAGGAATGAAGGATAATCTGTGAGATAATATCACACTAAAATATGGCAGTAAAGACATAATGTAAAGGGACATATCAAGCTGAGAATATAAGGCAAAAGAGAGCAAGTGATTTGAGTAGGGCACTTTAAATATCACAACATGCTGTCCATTTCCACTCTAAAATGTGACACAATATGGCACAGTTAGTTTTTGATGCAACTGTTGGAGCTACTAAGTTGTAATTTTATTACCTGCAGTCATATACTTAGCCATGTCTAATAGGCATATTTTCCTAAGCTTTTCTCCATTGTAGCTTACATTGGTAAATGTCAGTAAGATCTAGATTTCAACATATGTGTTGTATATGTAGAAAATGAATGCTAAAGTTATCTTCTGAACATACATTGTGTATCATTCAAGGTAATACACTGCAGGAATTCTTCTGTGTCATTGTAGGTTGGAGTTGATGCATGAACTGTGTTAGGAAGACAGAATTGTTTTCAATGTAATCCTCAGGAAGTCCTTCAGAAAAGGGAAAACAATGATTTTGAAGGTTCATTTCAGTTCCAGCTGGCAGAGATCTTAAAGGTTATTCCATTTTACCCATACTACATAGTTATTTAAATGTCTCCATGTGCAACATATGAGAGGAATGCGTATTTAGAAACATTGGAATTTTAAAAATGTGTTTATAATGGCAAGAAGTGAAAAGCAGGAAACTATACGCTAAATACCACTTTATTTAGCCACATTGCATTAATATTATTGTTTTACAAATATTTAATCTATTTTCATTAAAAGATTGAACTCCAAGCCTGAGATATTTAGCTCTATCTTAACTGGCAGCTGAAGACCCACGTGGACATCTTCTATTGTTTCTATTTTCTACCAAATTAAATATTTATTATATGGGAGCCCTATTCTAAAGTCTAGATTCATTTGGTCAGAATAGGTTTGGAGGTGAATAAAGATATATTGAAAAGATGGGTAATTCACTTAAAAATAAGCAATCTAGGGCTTCCCTGGTGGCGCAGTGGTTGAGAGTCCGCCTCCCGATGCAGGGGACGCGGGTTCGTGCCCCGGTCCGGGAAGATCCCACATGCCACGGAGCGGCTGGGCCCGTGAGCCATGGCCGCGGAGCCTGCGCGTCCGGAGCCTGCGCGTCCGGAGCCTGCGCTCCGCAACGGGAGCGGCCACAACAGTGAGAGGCCCGCGTACCGCAAAAAAAAAAAAAAAAAAAAAAAAAAGCAATCTATTGAAGAAATCAAGTGTCATAAGTGGCTTTATTCAAGAAATAGTTCTTTAAGATTAATACAGATTCAGGATAGCATTATATATAATTTTACACTTACTTTTTAAAAAAATGTTCAAATGTTAAATCACCATAAATAGTAAGTGTACAAATAGCCTTCACTTTCTTTTTCCTTTTTTTTTTTTTTTTAATTTGGTCAAACAATATTTTGGCTATTCACTAGTAGAAGACATATATGAATGTTCCCTTGGCAGAGACAGCTTCATGGACATGCAACCAATGAGATTTCATAGGGTCTCATACTTGGTTTAATGCTCTGTTGCCATCACTTAGAAAGGCATAATAATTTATGAACAAGCAGTCTCACATATTTATTTTACACTGGACCTTGCAAATTAAGTTCCAAATTAATTCATCTACTCCAGCTAGATGAATTTGGGTGAAAGTAGACAAATGTATTTTAAAACAAACAAAAAGGCTTTTTGTTATATATAAAACAGTCTTGGTTATAGTGAAGATAAAAATATGACATTGCTTAATACTTAAACATAGAAAAATAGTTCAATTGGAATATTTTGTCTGCAAAAAATTTCATAGACAATATTGTGATGAAATGTGTTAGTACAAGAATTAAGCACTGAACGTGTGGGGAGCTTGGGGAGGTGACTGATGAGGCACAACTAACCTTCTGTGGAGTTTCACTGAAGAATATTATCAAAACAATTATAAATGCCTGTGATGAGAAAACTGGCTTAAATGCAGAATATCTACAATCTAGCTTGCCTCATAACTCAGTGGTATGTATACTTTCGTGCATACAACAGTATTCTTGGTAGATTTTTAAAATTTAAGTACCTGATTTATTGGATCAAGTATAAAGTCATAGCAAACTTTCATTTTTTTTTTTTTTTTTTTTTGCGGTACGCGGGCCACTCACTGTTGTGGCCTCTCCCGTTGCGGAGCATAGGCTCCGGACGCGCAGGCTCAGCAGCCATGGCTCACGGGCCCAGCCGCTCCGCAGCATGTGGGATCTTCCCGGACCGGGGCACGAACCCGTGTCCCCTGCGTCGGCAGGCGGACTCTCAACCACTGCACCACCAGGGAAGCCCCATAGCAAACATTTTTAACAAACACGTCCATGTGGTTCTGAATGAGGTTCATCCATGAATCATACTTGGAAAGATACTGATTAACTATCATAGTATTCAATTGGTTTGAAGATAAAAATTAATTTTCTACCCATTAAACAGTGCCGTCACTAGTTTTTTTTTGGTTTATTTGTTTTATTTTGTTTTGTTCTATTCGAGGCTTGGTTGCATTAGGTACACAATAAATGTTTTTGAAGAAATCAACATTTTTATCTGGGATTATACATTGGGTTTTACACAAAGTTTTCCTTCAATGAGAGGAAAACTCAAAAATCTTCAGTTAAAGAGCTAGATAGATAACGTAATGGGATAGCTATAGTTACATCTAACAGAAAGCATCTGGAGAACTTAATACTTTTCTTTATTGAAATTAGCCCCCGAGTTTCCAAAAAGCATCTTTTAAGACAAGTAATATTTGGAGTAAAATAAGAAAATGGGTAGATCATAGTGGGAACAAAACTAAGTCATACCGATAAGCAAGTTTTTCCATTGTCTATAAACAAGGCTGGATTAATTTAATATGCAATGATGTTATTAAAAAAATATGTTTAATACTTTGCATTTTTGAAGAAAGCAGCATTACTCAGATTAACATCAAGATTTATTTGGCTTTTCATATAAGTGACTAACACAGTTTTATTTTGCAATCAAGTGAAATTGCTATAGAACCAGAAAATATTCTCATGTGTGTGTCTTTTTCCTTCCTCAGCATCTAATTATAACCAACAGGATTATTTTAAGTATCATTCAACATTTGAAATGAAAAATCTGCTTTTTAATGGAGAATTTGCATTCATCATAAAGATAAAACAAAAAAAGTCTTTGGCAGAAGTTTTCTCCACAGAAGCAGACTATTTTTGTCCTGTACATCTAGCAAGTTGTAAAAATACAAATTCCAGAAATTATATCTCAAGAATTTAAAAGACAAAAAGAGCATACATGTAGGAACCTGTATTTAGTTCTTTCTATTATTGTTAGATAATAAAACTTTCAGGGTGACATTATTATAACTCCTTTTAATAGTCAATCATTTGTAAAGGTTTAATTCATAGGGAAGTTTAGAAGACAGTAAACAACAAATATAAGCAATGAAATGAGACCAACATTGTTCATTATTTGCTTATTTGGGGAAAATATGTGCTTAAAGGAGGTGATAATGTATAATAGGTAGATCCTCTGATCATGAAGTGAGGGGAAGAGAATATTTGATTAGTATTTTTAAAGTTGATGTCAATATTACTAACAATATTGTTTCCTAAACACATAAGATACCATGTTGATGATATAATGGAACAGAGAGTTTACGTTGAATTACGTTAGTCAGAACTTGAGAATAGTTTGTTGTTTCAGTAACAGTAACACGTTACAC
Organism: Tursiops truncatus; assembly: GCF_011762595.2. Lineage (NCBI taxonomy): Eukaryota > Metazoa > Chordata > Mammalia > Artiodactyla > Delphinidae > Tursiops > Tursiops truncatus. The sequence goes on along the minus strand of NC_047045.1, from coordinate 66,114,558 downwards.
TGTGTGTAAGAAAATGTCTTATCTATAACAAGGTGATAATCTGCAGAAAACACAAATATTTTAAGGATAAATTGTGAGCAGATACAACTGACAGCAAATTGAATGTGAATGAAAAAGTATTGGATAGTTTACTATCCTGATTAAAAATAGAATCAAACCAAGCTTATATGTGATTTTATGTTTTGATTCTAGTTGTATGTCAAATGATGACATCAAAACACTACTTCCCTAGTAAAACTAGTAATTTCTGCTACATAATTACAACTCAGAAATTTATATGCAGTGTTATTACTATCATAAAATATAAAATAAATACAAATAAAGTGACTAATTCATTCTACAGAAATAAAAAATTTTAACCATGCATGCCCTGTTAAACAGTTAACTCTGATTCTTCAAAGCTAAAGTAATTTCAATTCTTCCTTCACTATATGTCACATCTCCACCTACAAGAAAGAAAATGAGAACTCAAATGAAAAACTGTGTCTTAAATTTGTTAACACCAAGTAGTTCATTGACACATCAGTATAGTCTTGGTTGTATTTATGCGCAGTCTCCATAGCAGACAGGTGACTATCTTCTAGAGGGACAGAGCAGCAATGTTATTCTCTCTATTATTACTATTGTTATTACTGTTATTATTACTAACCAAACTCCAGACATTTTTTGGATGTCACCAGTTTTGTCATTATTGTCCTTCTTTCTGTTTCATGATCCAATCCAAGGTAACACTAGGATGTTTTAAATTGTGTAAATTTTGAAAATTATGTCCGATCTCTACTACACATTTCTCTCACTTTGCTTAGCCAATTGTTTTTTCCTGGGTCCAACTATAATAACCATTTCAAAGTGACTTTCTTCCAGTAAATCATCAACCCTTTGATAGAGCTCAGCAAATTGTCAACAATCTATGTCTCCATAGACTCTATTTTCACCTCAGAACCGTGTTTTCTGTATGTTACAAGTTCCTTCTTTGTAAATTCCACGTCTCTTTCTTGGAAGTGTCCTTTCTTTTTTTCAGCTTCAAATTTTGCACTTATATTTATCTGTAAATCTGTATCAGCAAATTTTAATCTCAAAACTGAATTCTAGGTGCATGTCTCCAACATTTTGTCTGGAATTTCATATTGCACATACCATCAATAGTTAAGGAAACTATTCAATTAATACTTTTCTTCTTAACATTAATATCAGATTTCCACTAATGGATCAATTTCTCCAAACTCAGACTTAAAAGCTTAAAACACCTCTGATTTTAGCCTTTTATCTCTCATATTCACCAATCTCAAAATCTCATCAAGTATTTCTTAAAACATCTTTCTTTCAGTTCTTTGCATTTCTACTGACCCCACTAACTCATGACTTTCCATGTTATTACCAGTTAGAAATAAAACCTAATCTTTCTTCATCAAAGCATTCTTCAATAATTCATCTACAGTTACAAGAATACATTTTACAAATCTTATTTTTCCAGGTTATTCCTCTAATCAAAATATTGAGGGATTTCACCTTATTCATGGGACAAAAACCTAAACTTTCAATACTGCCACTTAACTGCCTTCCCCTTTCCAGAATCTGATTTCAATTTACTGTGCCAGTACTCCCTAGCTGCTTTTATTATTCTACTCCAGCTAGCATATTCACATATGGAGCATCCAGCTCTATTCCTGTGGGAGATTGCCTTCTGGAATGGAGGGTGGGGGGGTGAGAATCTCAGTGAACCTGCCCTGCCCAAAAAGCAATGAAAATACTGACAAAATAGTAAAAGCCAACAATTTCAGAACTCTGGAGATTAACCAAATTTCACAGAATAAGTGAATAAGTGAAAAACATCTACTCAAGATATTCTACTGAACCGCAGCAACTACAGCAGGGACTGCAGGATTTTAACTTGGGGCTACTCCCCTTCTTTCTAACTCCCCAAATCAGTGGCATGGTGGGAATGAGAGCCAGCAGATTTATAGCCAACAGAAATGACTAATCTCTTTTGGGGAGCTCTGTTGAAAATCTCATCCCAGAGTACAACCTATAGTTTGACAAAACAAAAAGCTTTAGGAAAACCTCCATTCTCAGAGCTTTGAAGCAATTTGATTTAACTTGGAGCTTAGCTCTGAAAAACAAAAACAAGAGCAAGAGCAACAAAAAAGCACCTATTCCCAAGAATTACTGAAGACAATAGCATTTTGCTCTAACATCACCTAAGACTGTGAGTACAGTTGGGGCAGACAAAAACCTGGGCAAAAATTTAAAGGAAACCACTAAGTTGTTTATCTTCTCCATGGTTTTTCCTTTTCTGGAATAGCACATGAATAGAATCATATACTATGCAGCTTTTCAGACTAGCTTCTTTCATTTAGAAATATGCATTGAAGATTCATCCACATCTGTGCATGCCTTGAATACTCATTTCTTTTTATCACTGGAGAGTGTTCCATGGTATGTCATGCCACAGTTTGTTTTAATTCAACTACTGAAGGTTGTCTTGCATGCTTCCAGTTTGACAATTATGAATATAGCTTCTATAAACACCCACAATAGGTTTTTGTGTACACATACGTTTTCAGATAATTTGGGTAGATATCTTGGAGGGTAATTGCTATGGTAAGACTGTGTTTAGCTTTGTAAGAAATGCCTGTTTTCAAAACAGCTGTGCCCATATGGTCACCTTATCTCTTATAAAGGAGGCAAGAATATTCCATCAAAAAGACAACCTCTTCAATAAGTGGTTCTGGGAAAACTGGACAGCTAGATGTAAAAGAATGAAATTAGAACATTCCCTAACACCATACACAAAAATAAACTCAAAATGGATTAAAGACCTAACTGGAAGGGCAGACACTGTAAAACTCTTAGAGGAAAAAATAGGCAGAATACTCTATGACATAAATCACAGCAAGATCCTTTTTGACCCACCTCCTAGAGAAATGGAAATAAAAACAAAAATAAACAAATGGGACCTAATGAAACTTAAAAGCTTTTGCACAGCAAAGGAAACCATAAATAAGATGAAAAGACAACCCTCAGAATGGGAGAAAATATTTACAAATGAAGCAACTGACAAAGGATTAATCTCCAAAATTTACAAGCAGCTCATACAGCTCAATATCAAAAAACAAACAACTCAATCTAAAAATGGGCAGAAGACCTAAATAGACATTTCTCCAAAGAAGATATACAGATTGCCAACAAACACATGAAAGGATGCTCAACATCACTAATCATTAGAGAAATGCAAATCAAAACTACAATGAGGTATCACCTCACACCAGTCAGAATAGTCATCATCAAAAAATCTACAAACAATAAAAGCTGGAGAGGGTGTGGAGAAAAGGGAACCCTCAAACACTGTTGATGGGAATGTAAATTGCTACAGTCACTATGGAGAACAGTATGGAGGTTTCTTAAAAAACTAAAAATAGAGCTACCATATGATCCAGCAATCCCACTACTGGGCATATACCCTGAGAAAACCATAATTCAAAAAGAATCGTGTACCACAATGTTCATTGCAGCTCTATTTACAATAGCCAGGACATGGAAGCAACCTAAGTGTCCATCAACAGATGAATAAATAAAGATGTGACACATATATACAATGAAATATTACTTAGCCATAAAAAGGAATGAAATTGAGCTTCTTGTAGTGAGGTGGATGGACCTAGGAGTCTGTTATTCAGAGTGAAGTAAGTCAGAAAGAGAAAAACAAATACTGTATGGTTACACATATATATGGAAACTTAAAAAAAAAAAAAAGGTTCTGAAGAACCTAGGGGCAGGACAAGAATAAAGACACAGATGTAGAGAATGGACTTGAGGACATGGGGAGGGGTAAGGGTAAGCTGGGATGAAGTGAGAGATTAGCAGTGACATAGATGCACTACCAAATGTAAAATCGATAGCTAGTGGGAAGCAGCCACATAGCACAGGGAGATCAGCTCAGTGCTTTGTGACCACCTAGAGGGATGGGATAGGGAGGGTGAGAGGGATACACAAGAGCGATGAGATATAGGAATATATGTATATGTATGGGTGATTCACTTTGTTATAAAGCAGAAACTAACACACCATTGTAGAGCAATTATACTTCAATAAAGATGTTTAAAAAAAATCAGCTGTGCCATTTTTCATCTCAGTGAATGAGAGCTCCTGTCACTACATATCCTTACTAGTAATTGGTATTGTCGTTTTTTAAAAATTTCAGCCATTCTAATAGGTGTGTAATGGTATCTTATTGTTGTTATTTGCACTTCCCTAATGCCAAATGAGGTTTAGAATCTCTTCATGTCTATCAGATCATTTGCCCATTTTTAACTAGGTTGTGTCTTAGACAGAATAAAAACCCCTTCTACTCCCAATATGTGGACATCCAAATCCTTGAAACTCTTAGAATTAATTTTGTCAATACCAATAAGCTATTGATTTTGGGAGTATTGAGGTTGTTACCTATAAACTTGCAATAGTTGCTCATTAGTTCCAGGAGGTCTTATGTAGATTCTTTGGTGTTGTTTATATAAATAATCATGTCATTTGTGTAAAAAGAAAATTTTATTTTTTTCCTTTCCAATCAGTGTACATTTTATTTTTTTTCTTATTGCACAAGCTAGAACTTCTAGTATGATATGGAATTGGAGTGGTGAGAGAGGACATCCTTGCTTTTTTCCTGATCTTAAGAGAATAAGTGTCTAATCTCTCACCATTAAGTACAATAACAGCTGTAAGACTATTGTAAATATTCATTTTTAAGTCAAGGAAGTTCCACTCTATTACTAGTTTGCTGAGAATTTTTATCCTGAATGTCTGTTGGATTTTGTCAAATGCTTCTTGTGAGTCAGTTAAACTGATCATATGATATTTCTTTAGCATGTACATATGGATTATTAAATTTGATGATTTTTAAAATTTTGAGCCAGACTTGTATAGTTGAATTAAATCTCACTTGGTCATGTAATAAGTCATAGAATAAATGCCATAAATATGAGTCGGTCTGGTCACCCCTCTTTCATTTCTGATATTGATCATTTTTGTCTTCTCTCTTTTTTTCTTTATTAACCTGGCTAGCTATTTCCTAATTTTATTGATTTTTCCAAATAATCAGCTTTTGGTTTTGTTGTTTTGTGTGTTGTTTTCTAATTTGTTGATCTCAGTTCTAATTTTTATTATTCCCTTTCTTCTGCTTGTTGTAGGCTTCATCTGTTTTTTCTCTACATTCCTAGAGTGGAAACTTAAGTTATTAATTTTAGATCTTTCTTCTTTTCTAATATATGTATTTAATACTATAAATTTCCTCTAAGCATTGCTTTTGCTGTATCCCACAATTTTTGATAGCATGTATTTTCATTTTTATTTAGATCAAATTATTTTTTATTTCTCTTGAGATTGCTTTTGGACCCATCTGCTACTTATAAGTATATTTTTTATTTCCAAATATTATAAGAAATTTTCATTTATCTATATGTTATTGACATCTACTTTAATTCCACTGTGATATGAGAATATACTTCGTGAGATTTCCTTTTTTTAATCTATTAAGGTGTACTTTATGGCCCAGAATATTGTTTACATTGATGAACGTTTCAAGTGAAGTGGAGAAGAATGTATATTCTGCTCTTGTTGGATGGAGCATTCCATAAATGTCAATTAGATAAAGTTGATTGATTTGTGCAGTTCAGTTCATCTACATCCTCATTGATTTCCTGCCTGCTTGATCTATCAATTACTGACAGAGAGGTGTTGAAGTCTCCAATTATTATTGTAGATTTGTTTATTTCTCCTTGCAGTGCAGTTCTGGTGGTTTTTGCCTCATGTATTTTGATGCTCTGTTGTTAGGTGCATACACATTATGGATTGTTATGTTTTTTAAGGAATAGATTTCTTTATCATCACGTAATGCCCCTCTTAATCAATGAGAATTTTTTTATTCTTGTCTGCTTTTTATAAAATTAATATAATTACTCCAGCTTTCTTTTAATTGATGTTATCTTTATGACTTCCTTTAATTTTAACCTGTCTGTACATTTCTATTTACAGTGGATTTTATATAGACAACATATAACTTGGTCTTGTTCTTCTTAAGATGATCAACTAAATAAAACTATGTTTATAGAATTAAACTATGGCAGCTATGTTTCATCAAATGGAGAATTTCAAAAAATTATAGAAAAACAATAATAATAAACAAGTTTTTGGGGGGTTAAAATTAAAGTATAATATAGAGATTCTGGAGGTGAACAGTACAATAACTTAAATGAAAAATTTACTAGAGGTACTTAACAACAAATTTGAGCTGGCTGAAAAACAAAACTAGTGAAGTTGAACATAGAATGATGAAGATAATCTAGACTGAGGAACAGAAAGAACAAAGAGAACAAAGAAAAATTATCAGAGCTTAATAGATGTGAGGGACAACATTAAGCATGGCAACATATGAATAAAGAACCAGAAGAAGAGAACAGTGGTAAATCAGAAGAAAAAATATTTGAAGAAATAAGGAATGAAATGTTCCCAAATTTAATGGCATTTAATCTAAATATACTAGAAGCTCAACAAAATCTAAATAGAATAACCTCAAAGAGACCCCTGCTACTTACATACTTCTTAGTAAATCTAATGAAACTCAAAGATGAGGAGGAAAGATTAAAAGTATCAAGAGAAAAATGAGTCATCATATACAAGGATCCTGTATAAAACCAGCAGCTAACTCATCTGAAATCATAGTGGCCAGGAGGCAGTAGGAAAGGAAAAGAAAGAAAAAGACTTTCAGCCAAGAATTCTATATCTTATACAATTATCCTTCATGAATAACTGAGAAATTAAGACAACCGCAGCCAAGCAGAGACCAACAAAATTACTATACATATTTTTCATTTTATGTACTGTGTACGACAGTTTCTAATATATAATAGAATAATATTCATAAAAAAGAAACAATCTATGGATATTTTCTGTTACATGAATGAACTTCAAAAATATTTTAGTGAAAGAATCCAAAAAACCATATATTTTATGATTCAATTTACACAAATATCAAAAGAGAAACCCCACAAAGCTATAAAGATAGCAAGTACATTAGTAGCCACCCAGATAGAGGCAGGGAAGAGGAAGGATAAACAACAAGTGTGCACAAACAGAATTTTGTGTTAGGGTGCTAAAACGTTCTAAAATGGATTTATTGTGATGGCTTCACATTTAAACAACAATGTATTCATTAAAAATCATTGAATTGTATATTTGAAAAGAATGAATTATATGCTATGCAAAATATGGCTCAAAAAGTCATTTACATCAAACAAAGGGGAGGTAGGAATTGTGCTAGAAACTGCACATATAAAGATGGATAAGACAGGATCCCCACCTTTATTAGCAAACAATGTAGTAAGTCTAGAGAGAGAGGGAGAACCAGAAACCACTCCCCTCACCATCAAAGATTGAAAAGAAGAAAAAAATTCCATCAGTGGATTCCAATGGATTTGTTTTTGAAAGAAAGTTGAGTATTGAGGTTGCAGATTGTCATGTTTGAGGAAGTGGAAGTTCCTCTTATTTATCTTTTATAAAACTGTAGTATGATGTGGGCGGTCATGAGAAGTGAAAATCATCTGACAAGTTTGAAACAGAAAGACATCTTTTGTGTAGTGTGTAGAATCTATTATAACAGAAAAATACTGAAAACTTGCAGTAACGCATATAAGAAATGACAGTTGATTGAACTAAGATAATGGCAGGGACGACCTTAAACAGAGGTAGAAAATAAATAATATTTAAAAGATATACTTGCTATAATTTAACATAAAGTGACGTGATAATTATCTAAGAGTAAATTTAAGGCATTTTATCATGTTCAAATATCTAAAGCAAGATGATTCTGGAAAAAACCTATATTTGCAATAGTGCTTAATTTTTAGATTATGACTCAAGGATAAAAGTTTATGTAAAAAGTGTAAATATGCTGTTATACTGTACTTTGCAGTTGAGACTATCATATCTTCTTCTAAATTACAACAGTGGTTGATATTGATTAAGAGTAGTGGGTATAAACCCACAGAAAATCTTCCACAGAAAAACTCCTACTCATCAACACTTAAATATAAGCTACATTAAGTTAGAGATTTTTGTTTATTTTGTTTAATTCTGTATCTCCAAAGCTGAGAACAATGCCTATATATTGTAGGTAAGATATGTATTTTTGTTGAATAATTGGATATATGTAAGGAGTCAAGGGAAAAACCTCTTAAGCAGGAAGTCACTGAAGATATCAATGTTGAATGAATTGTTTGAAGTGAGATATCACAAATTGAAAATACATTCATGAAGAATTTGTAATAGAGTTAACCAGAAGGGGTCAGTACCATTCTACCTTGGGCCCAAACATGATGAACTAAACCTATACAGCTAGAAATATAAAATCCCTTCAAGAAGAAACAAAGAGGAATTTAAGTATCTAATCAGATGAAATATCCTCATATCACTCACAGAAACTCAGAGACTCCTATAACTGTAGTACTAATGAAAGCAAATAATTTAGTAAGACTTGTGAAATAATACATATGTCCTATGCATAATGCACTTGAGTAGCAATCCTGTCATTGCCTGAAGGCAACCAACTCATTTGGAATTGCAGGAGAGGGTGTGTGAAGATTTTCTGCCAATGTTTATCAACAGGTTTCACCATCACAATTCTCATGATGATTTGTTGAGACTTCCTATGGGCAATTAACTATTGTAAATTCTCCTTACCATTATCTGACATAATTCCAGCAACAATCTATAACGTTGTTGTACAGATGAGGAAACTGAGAATTTAGAAACATTATGCAGAATAATATAAGTTTCAGGATAGGAGGGATTCTTGTCTGTTTCATTCAGTGCTATATTCCCAATGCTCAACTGAGGTGCCTGTTATAGGCTGAATTGTGCCCCACCCACTTCTACATTTACACGTTGAAGCCCTAACCCCCAGTACCTCAGAATGTGACTGTATTTGGAGATAGGGCCTTTAAAAAAGGTGATGGGATAAAAATGAGGTCACTAGTGTGGTCCCTAGTCCAATTTGACTAGTGTTTTTTTAAGAAGAGGAAATTTGGACACACAGAGAGACACCATTGGTGCTCCTGCATAGAGGAAGACATGAGAATGCATGCATACAGAGGAAAGATCATGTGAGGACACAGCATGAAGTGACTATCTGCAAGCTAAGGAGAGAATCCTCAGAAGAAATCAACCCTGCTGACACCTTGCTGTTGGACTTCTATCTTCCAGAGCAGTGAGAAATAAATTTCTCTTGTTTAATTCACCTAGTATGTGGTACTTTGTTACAGCAGCCCTAACAAAATAATATAGTGCCCACAAATATCTGTTGTATAAATTAAATATTTTCCCAAATTCATAAAATCTAGCGTGTCTATAATCAGTCTGCAGATTCTAAACTGTTATACTTACCACTAGAATCTTCTGGCTTGTAGGAGCTAATCTTTTATGTTATTGCAGAAGCCAGATTCTTTAAGGGAATTCTAAATTAGGCACCTTCAAACTCAAATTTCCTTTGCCATAGGGATTTTTCTACAATTTATAAAAGGTTCATATTGTTTGTAGTCTAGATGTCTGAAACTACCTTTTCATGTTGCAAAGAACTTTATCATAGACCCAATTGCAAGACATATGTTCAAGCAAACATAGCATTTAATCTTCAGGATTCCCAAGAACTAAAGAATGTTCCCTCAAACCAAGAAATCAGCAGGCAAAATGTAGATAAAATTAAACTAAATGCTGATCCACAGATCCATAGAAACTTAAAGATAAACTATGTATTTATATATTACATATATATATATATATATATATTTCTATACAGCATGAACACAATTACAATGTTGGGACACTTTCTCAACCACAAAAATAGACGTATTTTAAAATTTTCAAGGCAGTAAAGTGTTAGAGTCATTCTAATTACTTTTACTGAATTTATCTCTCAAAGAGGAAAAGATTTGGTGGGCCAGATCTTAAACCTGACTCTACAGAGATGTTGTGGTTTAATAGTAGATCAACTCCATCTGAGCACAGAATTACCTGTAATCAGTGGGAGCACAGAGTGTGATTGAATCACTCAACTAAAGAATGCCAGGAAGAAAATAGATTTATAGGAGCAGAGACAGGTGTAGTAGAACAAGCTACACAGTAGGTCTCGGTGGCAGAAACAATAAAAAAAAAAGAAATAAAATACACAGTAGTATTGCCTGAATTTATTCCTGAACTAGCAGAGTTTATTTATTTTTCTCCATAAAGAATTAAAGCTCAACTCATATATTCTTTAGGAGAAGGCTGAAGGACATGGTCAATATTTATTCCCAGTTGTGAATGCAATCACACTTTTGATTCTGCATTCAGCTCACCTCACGGATTTCCTACAGGGAAAGCATTTAATAATAATTTTGTAGGTCTTTGCAAACATAAATAGCTTCTTAAATGTGACCACTGGATAGTACTTAAGTTAGATAACAAGAATCTCTTTCTAAAACTTGTATTCTGTTGCTTTAGGGGATTATAATGCAATATATTCAGGAAGTTTATGACCAATAAAATGTGTCACTGATCAAAGACTCTGTGTGTGTGTGTGTGTGTGTGTGTGTGTGTGTGTGTGTGTGTGTGTCTCATTCTTAGCCTCTGTTAGCAGCTTACCTGTTCTGATGAACTGGAGCAGGCTTGTGACTTCTATAAATAGCTTGCCAAAACCTCAGATTCTATTATTAGCAATTAGATATATAACAACTAATCAGTATTCACTATTCTAATTGCACTGCATCTGGTTTCTTCAAAGCCCCCTGCAGTTTTGTCTTTTAAGAGTGTAAAACGGGAAGCACAAAATCTACACTCTTATTTTGTACAATTTTGTCAAAATTATGATTTAATAACAATAGAATCTTCAACAGCTAGGTAATTTCCCCCTATTTTTATCCCAAAGTCACATCAAGTGAACCTGAGTCCGTGATGAATGTCTACATTAAAGCTATCATTGCTAATGGTATTCCATATCATTTGTCTTTGGTTCTGTGGGATCAAATTACAATCACCACATGACTGTAGCTTATCTTGTGATTAATGATGGTTTAACTAAGTCACTGACAGTGAAGCTTCTGGGAGGAAAGTGGTAATATGGTTTGAAATTTTAAATTGCACATTTAAAAAATCATTACCTGGTTTCAAAGAGGTGGTTAATTTGTACATGATAGGGGGTAAAAACTAGTTCTTTTAGCCACCAGAGAAAAGAATTTCTCAAGACAATTATTCCAATTTTTAAAGGTCATAAGTAAGATGCTATAAATAACAAGATGTATCCAAAGGAGACTCAAACATCTCTCAGACAGGATGCTGAGCGGTTTTTTTTCAGATGAATAAAATTTTAATTCACAAAAAGTGCAAAGACTCAGATTCACACCAATAGCAAATAAGATTGGGTGATATGTTAAAGAGTATTCTATATGCTATATTGTAGGTTCAGAAAATTGCTCTGCACCATTTCCTTGAGAGTCATTGGTGCACATCTAAGTCATTAGTGAAGGAATATTATCAGCATTCATTGGACTTTTGATGTTTTCTTCTAAATTACCTCAGCCTCAAAGCTAATATGAACTTACATTATCACTACGGGACTAATTGGCATTAGTTCACCATAAGCAAAGAGATTTTTAAATTCATTTTGCTTCAGGAAATAGATGGCCAATACCAGAGAAATTTGTTTTGATTGCAACTTTATCTCACTTTCTACATGAAATTTTAAACGTTTTTTGCAATAGTAGCCTCAGTTAAGTTCCATGATAATAGACAATTTGCAACTCAAATGCCTATAAAATAAACTTAAAACTCTGAAGATAAGTCATAAATGGTTTTGTCCTCTGATACTTTGGTATAAATATAACAGAAGAATCAACCTCCATTTCTAGTCCTTCTATGAGTCAATTGACCATATCTTCTCTGATTGAAATGGTCAAAATATGTCCATCTCTTAAAAGCCCATAATCATCCAAGTGAGTGCAACACTAACAATGCCAGCTTAGATTGTTATTTTATTTCTGTGCTTTTCATGCCATGTTAGCTACAGAAAAATACTTTTCTCTAGTAGTGTGTTGATTCTTTACATGTTCTTGGGCTGAAATATTTCATCTAATGTTTGATATGTATTGTCTGAAAGAATAAAAGCATCCAAGAATTGAAATTTTCTTGACATTATTGTTCTATACTTAAAAAGAGCGTATGATGGTGGCATCTGTTTTTAGTGAGACTCATCAAAATGTTGGGGGCCACATTGTTAAATCTGGGCAAGTGATCAATCCTACTTGTGCTCACTCTGCTGTTTAGAAGACTAATTATTGTAGCATTTTAGATGATTTTAATGTTCTAAGAGCACTTAATGAAGACTGTTAAACATTTATTAGAAGCATATTCATATGCTTCATATCTATGAAGGTTCATATCTATGAACCTCTAAAACAAGAACAGTACTGCATGCTAACCATTTATTTCTTAGTGATGCTGTTGGTGGTGCTTATAAAGCTATTTAATATTCTTGATTAATATAATCATTTAATGTGTTATTTCAAATAAAAAAGAAGATGGAATTAATGATGTAGTCTGCATGAGTGATGACAATCAACTCTTATGCTATAGTTTTTTTTTTTCAAAAGGCCAAGTTAAAGAGACATTTGAGGCTATTACCCAAAAGAGTAAAGGTAATAAAAAAAGAAAAGAAAAGAAAATGTATTTATTAAAGAACAGTCACTGGCATGATTGCATGATGAGCTCTGTGGACCCACTTCCCAGTGGAATAAGTGAAAACAAAACAAAACACAACCATTAAAATGTCTGGAAATGGTGCTAAAGGCTATAGCCAGTAAAGAAGTATTTATTTTTTAAAATCTACTAAAGTTCCATAATAGCAGTGAGAGACTATAGTATTTGGACAAAGACTGCTCCCTCCTTCCCCTTTCCCAGCTCAACCAGATGGAAACTCTACTAGAGATTAGTAGCAGCCAAGAACTCAAGACTGCCTCTATTCTCACCTCCCAATTGAAGGTCTACTTTCCCTGGAGGGTCAGGATGTCAGTCTTTCTCATGCTGCCCTACAAATAACTGAGTCTAATTTCTAGGGAAGAGGTGGGGGGGAAGGGCTCCATTTTTTGCCTAGCACCTACTGCTGTAGAGGAAAAAGAAAATCATAGAAGAGATAGCTCTTGGTCTCTTCCAAAAATAACAAACTACTTTTGCAATAAGGTGTGGAGAAATTGAAGCCTAAATATGCTATCAAAAAGAGTAGAGGGTGTGGTGAAAGTAACTTGGAAAAAGACTCATAAATTCATTAAAGATATAGGGTAAATTTGGCTAGCTCATTTGCCAGAGAGAACCTGGGAAAGAGAAACAGCTTGGAGGAGACTTCCTGGAGTCAGAACAAATCTCAAATACTGACCTCTGCAACCATTCCTTCAAAGGAACCTGAATTTGATTGGATTAGTCTGTAAAACAATCTGTGACCCAGATCACTGTTGAAAATGATAAAGTAGTCAGCTAACAATTAATGGATCTCAATAGTGGAGATCTCAATTAGTGGATATCAACAGCAATTAATGGATCTCAATGCTGTTCAAAGAGAGAGACAGCTAAAGAAAGTCCTGCAAAAACAATTGTTATTCCCAAATTGACTCAAGGTGCCCCTTAGATGCAACATCAAAGGCTTAATAAAGATGGAATGAAATAGACTTAACTAAAATAATCCAGCCAGACCCTAAATCAATAAACAAGCAAATAAAAATAATAAGCCTGGAGCAAGGGGGCAGTACCAGAGTTGCTACAATATAGTATCTAAAATATCCAGTTTCCAACAACATTTCTGGGACATCCAAGGAAATAAGAAAGTGTGACTCATGCACCAGAAAAAAAATCAACATGCAACAGAAACTGTTTGTGAGAGTATCACAATTTAGCATTTAACAGAAAAAAAGACTTCAAAGTAGACATTATAAACATATTCAAAGAAATAAAGGAAAACATGATTAAATAAGAAAAGTATTCTGACAATAACAAGATAGAAATTATTTATTAAAAAAGAACCAAATGTAAATTCTACAATTGAAAAGTGCAATAACTGAGATGAAAAATGCACCAGAAGGGCTCAAAAGTACATCTGTGGGCTTGAATTAGTGAACTTGAAAATAGATCAATAGAAATCATACAAGCTGAAGAAGAGGAAAAAAAAGGAAAAGAAGCAAAATTTCAGAGAAATGTGAATACCACTAAGCATACCAACATATGAATAATGTGAATATCAGAGGTAGAGGAGAGAGAAAGAAACAGAAAAAAATAAAGAAATGTTGGCTGAGAACTTCCAAACTTTGTTGTAGAACAACACTCTACAAATCCAGGAATCTCAATAGAGTCCAAGAAAGATAAATGCAAGGAGATCCACAAACAGACACATCATAATTAAAATATCAAAAGCCAAACACAAGGCAGTAAAATCTTGAAAGCAGTAAAAAATGACTCATCACTTACGAGGGAACCCCAATAAAATTAACAGACTCCTCATCAGAAAGAATGAAGGCCAGAAAGCAGTGGATTAACATATTCAAAGTGCTCAAAGAAAAACAACAACAAAAATCAAGATTTGTTACTAGCTGAAAAGAAATACCAAAGGAAATTCTTCAGGTTGAAAGCATTACAGGTGTTACAGATAGCACCAGTAATAGTAATTAAGTAATTATAAAAGACACTATAAGTGCACATTTTCCCCCTTTCTTAATTGATATAAAAAAGCAATTGAATAAAACAATGTGTATATAATGTTTTGTTGAGCCTGTATCATGTAGAAATGGAATATATTTGCCAATAACTGCAAAAATTGTGGTTGGGAGAAAATATTGAGCTAAGAAAATGACTCCATGTGGTAACTTGAATCCACAGAACAAATGAAGAGAAACAGAAATGGTAAATCAAAAGGTTAATATAACAAAAGCTACATATGAAAAAGAACATTGATGGTCTTCCTAGAAAATTTTTGCTGATTATACATAATCATTGAATATATAATAAAACTGCTTAATTCTTGGTTTCATTTACAGTATAGATATTGCTTTGGTAACAATGTGGCTTAAATTAGCCCAAATTAGTGAAACTTTAAAACATTATTTATTCTCTTAAATATCAATTTATTCAAATATTATTTTATATATTAACTAAACAGATTTCTATTGTTACATTAGAATAACCACTCTAAGGTTTAAAAAAAACCCTTTAAATTGCATTTGTGAAGATCCACAAACTAAGCAAGCCTTTACAACAAATGATTTTTACTTACAAAATATATAACATATACACTAAGTATAGTGTGTGATTAGTTCACCTGTGCAAACCCTATGGCTCTTAGATGATTGACTCTGATTTGAAGCAATACCTTTCAGATATGCCATATACATTAATTGATCTTAACATTAAATTAATAATAGCAAGAATTCATCTTGCACATATGCAAAGTTCATGTCGTAATTGAGACAAGAGTGAGAAAGCCTGGGTGTTATCATAGAGTCATCTAGTTCATTTTTCTGCTCCTAAGCAGACCTATTAAACCATCTCACAAATATGCAAAAGTGTAATATTTTAAACCACAACCAGGCTAAGAAAACTCCTTGAGAAACTTTTCCAAATATGTAACCATTATTAACATTAGAAACAAGTTTAACATGACCTAAATAAATCTATCATTAATGTATTTTTGGTTCATGTAGAAAAGGTTTCTTGATATTGTGATGTATCTATTCATTACTTTTAAAAGCAATTTTTCAAAGAAAAATTTTCAAAACAATGTTACAGAATGGAAGGGCAGGATCTCTATGTGTTGCTTTAATTGTAGATATTATAATTACTGATATATTTCTGTAGCCTGTCTCTCTGAAGTTCAATGCAGAAAAAAAAATTGAAGGTAGAACGCAATCTCGAGAAAGATTATACATCTTTCAATGTATCTTCCTAAATCAACCGAATTGTAATTAGAAGTTGAACTAGATCTTAAATATGGAGTATCTTATACATTTTGTAAGTGTCTGACATGTATTTGATGAAGAGGAAGGTATCTCACTTCCACATTTTGAAAGCAATGAAGTAATGGAGAAAATGAGTAATGGTGATTGAGTTAGAATTCATGCTGACCACCGTTTTCATAGAGAGTGTGAACTGTGCCAGCTTTACACTGAAATGCCAAAATGTAACTCTAGTTCAATCAGAAGATTTCATTGTTCCAGACATTTTTCTTCCTTCACCTAAAAGCCATATTTGAGAGCTGTCACTCACGAGAGTAAAAGGAAGCTTGTGTTACAAGAGGGAATCAATATGAGGTCACCCCTAAAGGAGGAACAGTTCAGATCTCTTCTCTCTGTATTCCCTTTCAACCTGCTCCTTTCTGTTTTTCCTCTCATTCTGACTTTGATATATCTTTCTATAACCTACTTGCTTTTCCTAAATGCTCAACTGAATAAACTGTATAAGGGGAGTGTGATATATTATGAAATCAAAAGGACACTCAAGCCAGTGCCTTCTGTCTGACAGGCTTTGCTTATAAACCTTTCTAAGGAGACACTACTTGACAGTTGCCAGTGCCTTGAAAGAGGACTTTTCACAGGACAGAGTTGCCTACCACATTGTAACCATCTTTACTGTGTTATTTATGCTATTTATTTGTTTTAAAAAATCAAGCTCTTATCACACTCAAACCAGAGATTATGGATATTCACACATCTTCTCTAAAGCACAACACTGATGGATATCAAACTATATAGTGAGTAATAGATGCCAGACATGTAACTGTACATACTGTATAATTCCATTTATATGAAATTGAAGAAAGGGGAAACTAACCTATTTGACAGAAAGCTTATCAGCAATTTTTTGGACCAGGTGTAGAGTAGAATAAACTGTAAAAAGGCACAAGGTTACATTTTGGGTGATGCCAATATTATATATGTTAATGGTGGAAATTACATAGGGTCCAATTATTTGTCAGTATTCATTGAACTACAGTTAAGAGTTTTTTTTTTTCATACTTTTTTTTTAAAAAACATCTTTATTGGAGTATAAATTGCTTTACAATGGTATGTTAGTTTCAGCTTCACAACAAAATGAATCAGTTATATATATACATATGTTCCCATATCTCTTCCCGCTTGCGTCTCCCTCCCTCCCACCCTCCCTATCCCACCCCTCCAGGCGGGCACAAAGCACCGAGCTGATCTCCCTGTGCTATGCGGCTGCTTCCCACTAGTTAAGAGTTTTTGTAGGTAAATTATATTTCAATAAGTTGCTTACAAATAAATAAATTAGGAAACTCTCTTTTCTTATGCTAAGAAAAAACAAATGTATATAACAAGGAAATGAAATGATTTGTTTCTTGAAAGCCTGGGAGACTCACTGGGAAAAATGGGCTTAGGTAACCACATTGGGGTAGTTGCTTTTCACATTATTCAATTTTCTCTAATAGATTTATTTCCTCCTTTACAAATATTTTGTAAATTTTTATTCTTTAGACAGTCATCTATTTCCTTATGACTTCTATTTTTTATTTTACAAATTAACAAAAAAGTGTCCTATTCCTTTAAAAGTCTTTTTCTCACCTATGAATATATTGCTTTTCTCATTTGCTTGTAAATGCTACAAGTGGAATTGTTGAGGGGTATAGTATATGCTTCTTTAATCTCATAGGAAAAAGTCCAAATGTTTTTTGAATAGTCACACCATTTTACACTTTTTGCTGACAATTTTTGAGAGTTTCAGTTGCTTCACATCCTTGCTAAGTCTTTCTAACTTTATGTCATCTAATAGGTATGTGATATGCCTCATTTTGTTTTTACTTTATATATCTCCATTACATATGCATATTGGCCATTCATTTATCTTATTTTGTAAGCTGTTCATTATTTTGTCTATTTTTAAAATAAATGTTTTGTTTGCTGTCTTAGTATTGAGTTCTAAATGTTCTTATATATATTTCAATACATTTGTTATGTATATATATATTTGTTTATTTGGGAATATGTTAACCTATAAAGGTCAGTTGCCTTCTTTCAGCATATAGAAATCCATTTCTCCTATAACCATTCATTGAAAAGACTATCCTTTCTCCAGTGATTTATTTCAGCACCTGTTTTGAAAAATCAACTGACTATTATACTTGGGCATATTTCTGAATTTTCCACTCTGTCGCATTGATCTATTTATCTATTCTCATGCAAATGCCACTGTATCGATTACTGAAACTTTATAGTAAATCTTGAAATCATGTGTTGAAACTTCTCTAACTTTTTACATCTTTTTCAGAATTGTATCAAAGTCCTTGTCCGCTAATCCTATTGTCTCTCACATTTCTAAGATTTCTCTTCTCCCATTTATTGGTCACATTTTCCTGCTTCTTTTACATGTCTAGTTATTTTTTGGTTGGATACTGAACCTACTGATTCTTACCTTGTTTAGTATCTGGATTCAGTTCTCAAATTAATGAAAGTTGCTATTTCGGTAGACAGTTAAGTTACTTAAGAAACAGCTTGGTCCTTTTGAAGCATGTTTTTAAGTTTCGTTATGATGAGCCTAGAGTTGCCATGACTGTGGGACTAGTTTAACCCTGTAAAATTTTTCCTTGTGGGTCCTTTACTGGAAGCCCTGGACGTTCAACAAGCTCTCTCCACTTTGGCTGCTGGTATCTCAACTATATGTCAGCGGTGTATTGACTCTAGCAAGTGCTCAGCTTATGCATCTCTAGTAGTTTCTTGCCCAGCCTGGTGTATCCTTTGGTATTTGGCGAAAGTAGCCAAATGGAGCTTGGGTATTTGACAAAAGTTAAAGAAAAACATATGCATATTTCTACAGCTTTTTCTCTGTATAGATTCTTAATCTTTTAGACACTAGCCCACAAATGCCATCCGTCACAACATTTTTAAACTCTGATCTTTGCCTCCTCAACTCAGTGAGATGACCATGCTTTGGTTGAGTTTACCCTTCAGGTCTTAAGGTCCAGAAAGTTCCTCCAGGCAGAATGTCAGCCTTTTTCTTCCTCTCAGGAATTATAATCCTTCACTCTCTATGATTCAATGTGTGGAAATGTTTGCTTATTTGTTGTTTGTTTTGTACTTGTCTACAGTGGGAGGACAAATATAGTAC
Source organism: Tursiops truncatus (assembly GCF_011762595.2). Taxonomy (NCBI): domain Eukaryota; kingdom Metazoa; phylum Chordata; class Mammalia; order Artiodactyla; family Delphinidae; genus Tursiops; species Tursiops truncatus. The sequence goes on along the minus strand of NC_047045.1, from coordinate 66,095,379 downwards.
TTGTTACCTCATCATGGTCAGAAGGAGAAATCTCTCCAATTTATTTTCAAGGCTTGCAAGACACTGCCAAAGCCTAAAAACAGAGCACAAAAATAAAGCAGAGCTCAGTTTTATTTAAAAATAGGAGCGCAATGATCTTAAATTACTGTCAAATTGATCCCAGCAATAAACTGAAAGATACTGCCCTAGACCAAATAACATTCGTTTCAAGGATTCTATAATAATTGAATGTTATAAAATCTTAGCATCACATCCATAAGTTAAAGAAGAAAATTCTTTTAGTTATCAGAGTAAGTCCCAATAAATCTTCAGAATACAATTATTAAAAATTAAAACTCTTAATATAATAAAGCATATCAATTTCAAGTCAAAATTCAGTATCATAAAATAGTGACGTAAATGTGAAATAATTTTCAATAAATCTATAAGGAATAGAAAAATGTCTGATGTCATCACTAATATTTAATGTTTACCTAGCACTATTTTGAGCACTTTGGTAGATACTAGCCACAGAAACTCTTAGAAAATACTACAGGTTTTTGGGTTTTGTTTTTTTTATTTTGCAAATTCATTCATATGGCAGTGATAATGTAAATGAAAGCTAGTAATGTCTAATATTTAAAATTCAAGGTAGTTCTAGGAACTAATAATTTTGGATTTTCCACTAAATGGCATTTCATCAATACCATAGAAATATTTTCCTATGTATTTGCCAATTTATGAGTCTGTTCTTTCCTTTTGCCTATTAACTATTTGCCATCTCCCATTCAAGATCAAGAGGGTAAGAATGTTATGTCTTATTGTCAGAACTATAAGAAAGATAAAATTTTTGAAAGCCAAAAGGGAGATTGCACTTAATTATGGGAATTGCATGTCAACCCTTAAGAAAGAACTATATAGTTTTCCAACAGTGATGGTACCAGTAGAGTTGGTCAATTTTTCCTTACATCATTAGAATGATGGGCAAGGAAGTCCCCATGACTAACATGTAGTACAAAGCTTCAGGCAATTCCATAAGGCAAGAAAAAGAAACAAGTTTTATTACTATAAATAATAACCATTGTCTTTAAGTTCTTTCTTCAAAGAAAATTGCAAAAGAAAGATGAGAAACTGGATGGAAAGGAAGAAGGAAATAAAGAAAGAGAAAAAAAAGAAGACTGTGAGTTATGAGTTTGTGAGGCAATCTACTTAAAAGAACCAACGGAACAAAACAAAAACAGTGTACAAGTCTTAAATAATATTGAAAGAAAGAAAAAAGTATAAGCCTAGCAGAAAACAGGCAATACATATATAATGGAAAAGATAATATTTTACTAAGAGAGATGAAAGTAAAAGTAGTATGAAGTATATAGTATTTGCAAAAGTTGTCTTGATTAAAGTTTTCAATTCTTTCAAAATTAATATATATTTTAAAGTTTTGAATGAAAATGCTAACGGAAATTTTTTTGTAAGTTCTTAAGAAAGAACAATCTAGAATGATTACAAAGAATAGAATGGACAAAAACATTTTGAAATAAATTATTAATTAGATACAACTTTCCTTACTAGATAACACAAAGTATTTTTAAAATACAGCCAATAAAACATTGCTGGTGCTAGAATAGACAAAACTGTAAACAGAACAAAAGAGAAAAGATGATGTACTCAGTGTAATATATTAGAACAGATGGGAAATTATTTTTTAAGTGAGGTCACTGCTACATGCTATATATCAAAATAAATTTCAGATAAATAATTTAATGTAAAAAGCTAAATCATAAACCTACTAGAATGAAATTATGGAGTATGTTTGTATAATCTTATTATCGTAACAATAAAGGTGCACCATTAGAAAACATAGCACTAGTTTTGACAATGTGAAAGTCTAAAATGTTTATATGCCAGAAAACATCATTAACTTTTTAAAAATGAAAATGAAAAAATAGGAAGTACATTTGTAACATATGCTGCAGCTTAATTTTCATGCATAAGCAGTATTGACAATCAATAAGAATTCAAATATTCAAATGAAAAATGTTCAAGTGAGAGAGTGGCATCAACATATATACACTACCAGATGTAAAATAGATAGCTAGTGGGAAGCAGCCACATAGCACAGGGAGATCATCTCGGTGCTTTGTGACCACCTAGAGGGGTGGGATAAGGAGGGTGGGAGGGAGACACAAGAGGGAGGGGATATGGGGATATATGTACACATATAGCTGATTCACTTTGTTATACAGCAGAAACTAACACAACATTGTAAAGCAATTATACTCCAATAAAGATGTTAGAAAAAAAAATGGTCAAGAGACACACATTAGCAAATCATAAGTTAAAATGTATTTGGGTAATAATCATAGGAAAATTTTCAATGTTATCAGTCATCAAAAAATTCAGAGAGCATAATGATTCAGTGTCTGGGATTCAAAGATGAACAGTCATAAGTTTGAGTTCCAGGTTTGACATTTACTAGATATGTGACCCACTGAATTACTTTATCTCTTTGAACATCAGCTTCCTCAAATGTTTTTATGAAGAGTAAGTGTTGTAACTCATTGTGGAACTCAATAAACTTGTTTATACACTACATGTTTTTACTTAATATTTATCTTGCATTAATATATTCAATTATATATTATTTTTGGAAACAATGAGGTATCTTCACCTATCAAACTGGCAAATATTTTAATGTAATGATAATGCAGCATGTTATTATGTAAATATCCAGGTGGAGTGGGTATGGGAATTCAGTATTCTCATATATTGAGAAGGATTTTCATTTCTAGACATTTGCCTTAAGAAATAATAAATTATGTCCACAAAAATTTTTAGCTATAAGAAAATAAAAAGTATTACTATTTTGTTTACAGTGTTAGTTGCTAAATCTGACTCTGCTATGTACTAACAGTGTGATGTTAGAAAAGTTAGTATACCTTCCTATGTCACAAGTTCTTGATTTTCAGAGGAGATAATGATAATGCTTATTATATAGAGATACTTTAGTCATTAACTGATTATTTTTTTAAGTGGTTAGTAAACATTAGTTATTATTTCTCTTTTCAGTAATAATGCTTTTCATTAGTATTTTTATTATTGTGAGTCCTCCAAACAGTTTTGATTTGTTGAAAAAACTTAAGGGATATCCAATCATTTGGAATCATAATCTATTATTAAACAAAATTATGCAGATGAATTTTCAAAGAATTCTTCATGGAAACCACAGAGGATCCTCAGGTAGCCATGAGGGGAGAGATGAACAGCAGCAAGATCAGGCATGTTACTCCCATTCTTCACTGCCATCAGAACAGGTCTGCATCTACTCTGGTACCTATTAGAGTCTTCCTTCAGATTTGTTTGTGCAAATAATTCTACCACTAAAATGTAAAAGCTACTTGTTTAGAATACATGCTGACACAGAAAATGTACATGACATATTATTAAGTTTTGAAGATCAGATTATAAAACAGGATATAACATGTCATGATATAGGAATAGATACCATGACTGGTTGTTGAATTTGGGTCATTGTTTTCTTTTGTACGGGTGGGCACTGTGTAATCTACAATGAGTATATTATTATATGAACAAGATCTAGGAAAAGCATTATAATTCAGTAAAAAAATAGTCTATAGAAAATATCAGGAAACTAATTTCATGGAGTTTTTTTACAATGATATGAGAAAATTACTCAAAATCACCATCAGAGATTTGTGAGGATTTGTAATCTGTTTTTATGTTGATCAGTGATGAACAAAAGCAAATAAGGTAACATATTTCCTGAGTAAAAATAACAATACAAGTTAAAAAATATATTCTCTAATCCTACGTATTTTATTTGTTATATTTTGAGGCAAATTTCATAACCTCTCTGAGCTTCAGGTTCCTCAGCTGTGAAATGTGGTTGAACTAACTGATTTATGGAGTTGGGAGACTGAAGATGATGTAGATAAAAGGCCTAGTTCATAATAGGCACAAAAGAGAGACTAGCATTTACTTTACACATTATCTACCTTAAGAAATAGAAACTTTAATAATACTCAAATCTCAATATTTAATTGTCTTTAAAAGTAAGGACAATGCCTAACTTGTAAGATATTTGGCTTTTAACTTTTTGTAAGCTGCATACATGAACTCAATATATAATGAAATTACAGTTTGGAAAATAAACATTTCTTTCAAATTATAAAATATTAGTATAGAGGATCTCAGGAGTACTGATTGTTGATTTTCATGAATTTTCCTTTTCTGTTTGACTTTCCTTTTCATGGACAGCTGCCTATGTTATGAAAGATTGCTGTTTGTGTTTAGTATAGATTTGTTCTTGTTAATATTTTATTAGTTGCTATTTTTAGTTTTAATAAAAGACTACTTCTAACTCTCATCTTTTTAGGCTTGAAAGTTGAAATGCTTAGGAAATCTATTGGTTGTGCACATTTTAAAACCCTTTGTAAAAGTGTTGGGGCTCAAGCTTCCAAGTGGCCACCAGGCTGGTGCACAGCATGTTGGCAGGATCCTACACACCTGTTTGGTTTGCTTGCATTCTCTCCCTCTTTTTTTCTCTCTCTTGCCCTTGATGGCCACCCCAGCTGAATGGTGACATTTACTTTTTAACTTTTATTAAACAGAAAATAAACCCTATCTTAACACTACCTCCTTCTATGATTTTTAAATGTGAGTTAAAGAGAACTTTTGCACGATAGCTCCAAACACATTTTACTAAGATAAAATGCCCTTAAAAATACTATATGGGGCTTCCCTGGTGGCGCAGTGGTTGAGAGTCTGCCTGCCGATGAAGGGGACACGGGTTCATACCCTGGTCCGGGAAGATCCCACATGCCGCGGAGCGGTTGGGCCTGTGAGCCATGGCCGCTGAGCCTGAGCGTCCAGAGCCTGTGCTCCGCAACAGGAGAGGCCACAACAGTGAGAGGCACGCGTACTGCAAAAAAAAAAAAAAAAATTCTATATGATAAATTATATTTGAGATGGCTCAATTTCTAAGTTGTGAAATATATATATACATTCCACTGGTAGTAATAACCTACAAATTACCTAGCATTGACTAGGTGTCAGCAACTTGGTTAACCTTTACTTGGTTAAGCGACATATTCTTCATTTTCCTTAGTTGTTCAACTCTGATGACAGGAATGGGTGTTACTAATGATTTTCATACAACTGTTTCCCAAAGAGATTCCCTTTTGGAAGTTAATTTCAATGATAGGAGTAAGAGAGTGACCAATTTAAAAATAACAGAGGAAGTATTTTAAAATAGAAACTCAGGTTTTATTTTGTTAATTTTTTTTTTTTAAACAGAGAAGCAGAGTGGTTTGCTTCATCACCTTTCAGCATCTCTTACTAGAGAGGATGACAATATCCCAAGACCTGGTGCTGGAGGCAGCAGCAGCTGGAACTTGGACTCACAAAGGTACCTAGAGTGGCTGAGTTCAATAACCATTTACAAAGTTATGTTGTATTTATATTATTTTATTTTTCTCCAAAAATATCCCATGCCTCATATTTAGGCAGGGTAATACAGAATGCTAAAGAGTTAAGGAAATGAAATAAGAGGCAATTAAGTTATGTTTATTAGAGAGAACACTGAAAGACAGTCTATTTTAGCTCTAAAACTGGCATTTTCTATCCTGCAAAGTAGAATATGATTAGTTACTACCAAATTTAGTGGGTGTTGCAAGCATTGCTAAAATTACATTTAAAAAAAATCCTTTGATCTCTTGAAAGCAGTGATCTGTATAAAAATAAGGTGATTTGGGTATTATATATGCAAAATTCATCATTGCAACAAAAAAAGACAATTAGCTTATTTCGATATTTTGGCTTGCAGTGAAGTGAATTTGTTCTGGGTAAAAGAGAACATGATCAACTATAATTTTGCAATTTTAATAGCTTATATAAATCCGTTTAATTATTAATAGTATGATTGACTCCTGAGGACAGAGTTTACTGCTCTTGAAGTGGGTAAGCAAATAAAAACTCTTATAATGTGTTTACATTTATCAGCAATATATTTATGCCCAGAATGGTGGTTGATTACTGTTGGGTCTCAACCTCCTGGGAAGCTTCCCAGTTATAATCTGAAACCAGCCCCCCATACTTGGAGGACAGGGAGAGACCACCGAAAGAGACAGACCACTCTAGGTTGGTAGTGGCAGGTTTAATAAGCAAGGGAACTTACTTATGAGGCCTGTCTTGGGTGGCTGCAAGACAGCCAATTTCCATACCCGCCGTTCAAAATCTTAACGTTTATATAGAAACCTTAACTGCGCTCAGTCACATATATCATTCAGATGCTCTCAACAGCTCATGATTATCTCAAGGCTGTATCCTTGAGGCAGCTTCTGAGAGTGGGGGAAAGCAAGTAGAAAGAACATTCCAAGGACAGGTATGAGGGTGAGAAGCCTCCAATTGCCCAGGACCAGTTTTAGGTCGAACCAGGGGTCATGTCTTCTTGATGACCTCTCCCAACAATTACACAACAACAAACCTTATTTCAAAGTTTATTGTATTGATTCATTTTCTTTGGACAATGGTTTTTACTGTATTAAAAAACAAGAGCAGAGATTATGATTATCTGTTTAATTTTGCCAAGGCATGTAGGTCAATAAAATAACTCAGTCCAAGATTAAGCAGATATTGGCGTGAGTTATAAAGTTTGATTTCACTACTTGATCAAATTAATTTGGAAATTGCTAACCCCCCTTCCTTTTTATAACTATCATTATATTTTTATGTCTGTACATTATTTCCTAGAACATGGGTAGTTAAAGGGAGAGGGAAATACGTTGACTATGTCAGTGTGCTAATTTGAAAAATGTCTTTAAATCAAGTTGTTTACTTGAAGTAATGTTTCTTTGGAGCAATGGAGAGAAAAACGATCCTATTTTATATCAGTGGATCAGATTGATTACTCACTAATAACTTTTAGTTTCATATAATCTGGGAAAATGCCTTTCACCTCTGACTTTACATATGCCTGTGAATTTGCATATGCCATGAAGTTTACTGAGAGATAGTTTCCATAAGTCAGTGGAGTCAAGAAAGACATACAAGTGGGGAAGGGTGAGAAGCAAATTTTAAGATAATGATGTAAACCTTAAAAGGCTGTACAGAGAGCAGCAAAGTGTAAAATGGTGATCCCGAAGAAGCATCAACAATTAAACTCATCTGGAGGTTGAAACCTTTAGTGCAACAGACTGATTTCTTATTACTCATCCATCCTTTCTCTCACCTCCCTTGCCATTGATATACTTTCCACCGAATTTTAAAAGAAGAGCTTGCTTTTAAGAAGCCATTTGCTAAAGAACTTAATCTATACCTTAAGGTCAGCTATATGTCAGCAACAAAATTTATAAATACCAACCATGCATTTTCTTTTTTACGTCATCTTATTAGGACTAAAAAAAGAAAGAAAATAAAAAAAGAAACTAAAAAAAAAAGCTAAACTAAAGTGGGCTACATAAGTAACCTACCTTTTCTGGACTCCAGGATTTAATTTGTTCTTATCATCTAAAAGTTGACTATGTTTCAGACAGAATAAATATCTTGTTTTCATGTTTTCATTGATATTGACAAATCCTACTAAAATCTTACTTTTAGTGGCTTCTGCTTTTTCAGGGTAGAGATGAACCAAAAATACAGTGAATATTGTTTTTCTTTTCCAAATTATTAAATCAGAAGTTCATTTTCTTGAAACAAAAAACCTTCAAGAACCTGAATTAAACAGGTCTGGGAGAGAATGAAATAGATTGTGGCCATCCTTTTCCAATGCTACTTTTAAAAGCTTTTGCTTGCAGGAATTACCTGATCTGAGTAAGAAGAAGAATTTACTCTTCCTTTAACTTTATCAAATTTCTGTTCTTTTACCTTGCTTTGAATTCTGGGGTGGCTCCTACATGCTTTATTTCATATACATATTCCTCTGTTGCCTCAGAACTTGAGAATTTCTATCATTTTTGATAAGGCATTACATCTAATTTTGTCTGGAAAATGTGTAAAATATACTACAATACCAAACTTCCCTTTTTGACAACAATCTTAGAATCACAGACTTATATGTCATGATAGAGTTTGAGCAGAAATGAACTGCTTTGCAAAAACAGGTTGTAGATGGAAAACAGTTCTCTATTTTGTTAATTAAGTTTTCATATAACATGGGATGGTTGCATATATTATGGCATATGACATAACATATATAAAAATACTTTGGAAGAAATGTTTGTGTTTTCATTTTTACCTAAGTAATGTCCCATAATCTATAGTACTACTGTGAAAAGACAATTTATTTAGCCAATAAAGAATCTAAATTCCAATAGGATTAAGTTAATTATAAATAAAATAGGACATTCTTCTCTGCATTAATTTTAATTGAAAAGTCCATGTTGTATTATTCATACATCTTTATTAATAAATCATTTATTGAGGATTTATAGAGTGAATATCATTTGTTTTATCATTCATTGAAATTATATGTTTTATAAAACATATTTATATATGAATATACATATTTAAAGAATTTACAGTTTATTTAATAGAGGGGGAAAACAGTGAAAATATAGCATAAATAGAATTATACAATATAGAACTCCACCTGCTTATTTCTTGTCTTGACATTTCCAGAGAATTGAAATCAAAATAGATAAAGCTGTATAGTGACAAAATTGTCCCAGTGCATGTCACATGATAGTCTAGCAACCTTTATCAGATGAATGAATTGTTTGTTAATTAATTAACAAGTAATTGTAATTCTTCTACAAGTCTTATGTTTCATTTTTCTTCCCCAAACCAATCTTTTCTACAAATATTTAAGATATATTTTGTTTACTTTGGATTGTGTAACCACTGAGAAATAACCTAAGTAGATATTTCCTGTGTAAAACAGTAAAGCTCTTATTTTAATTTGGATCTAACGTAAGCTATAAATAACATTTGAATCTGGAGACATCTTAAATGGCTTAGCATTTTACATATTTTTTTTCATCTTAGTAGGACTAAGAAAATGAGGAAATGCCAAGGAATGGGTATAAAAGGAGGAATTACTACACATATTATTCCTAGAGATTTACTTGTTAGTTTTATGAATAGTATTGAATTTTCTGAATTTATTTTGGTAACCTTAAAATACATATAATCATACCATAGATTGTGTGCATTGTCGACTTATGATCACGTTCTGCTGCTTTATTGCATTTCTAGAGTTTACATTTGCATTGGCCCCAAGTAAAGGACAAATTACCTCATGGCAAGCTGTGTAAATAAAGCTTTTACAGTAATTTACATAAAGATGAATAGTGGGGAAATTAAGTCATCAGATAGCACATGGTCTTTGAACTCTGCAGAACTCAATAGACCTGTACTGTAGCCTTCAATATCATAATCATTTCACTAGCAGATGTGTTGTTAGATTTAATTTTTATACAAGTAATTATGATAATATATGATAAATGATTTCACACTGCAAAACTTTGCTGTGTTTCATTGAATCCAATTCAATTCATTGGATCTTCAAAATAATTTCCTGATAGTTAAGACTATTAGTTTTCTAAAGGCCAAAAAAATGGTAATGATATAATTATAACTCAAATAATAGTCCAGCATGCTCAAAATAGGATGAGAAAAGTGAAAAAATACCATTTTATAATTTAAAATTCATAGATAATTGTGTTTTTTAAAAAAATCCTAAAATGTATGTCATATTAAATTAATGTTGTTAACTTGAAATTTATTGGTTTAGTGGGAAGTTTTAGTACTTTATTTCAAAATGTGGCTTAATAGAGTTTCAGAGCTACAAGTAAAATAAATTTTGTTTGTACATATTTAAGTAATGATATAAAAGTTAACAACACTTGGAATTAAAGAGTCCTTGGCTTTGTATTTTTTTTAATCTGAAAGGGCTCATAGATATGTAAAGTTGAAGAAACACTAGGAAAGAGAGTCCTAATTATTTTGCCTTTCAATGTAGACCAATGTTTGCTAATTTTTTGTTACTTGTTTTCTTTTTGTTTTCATAATCAGTAACAATAAAAGTCCATAAATATTTTTAACCTATGTGTATGCTCATTTCAGGGATAACAAAGAAAAGCAGAGGAAACAATATTTTCTTCTCTCTGCAAGAAGTTTAACAGAACCCAGTAGGTAGGACAGATGGTATCAGTAGAAGTGATGCAAGCAAGTCAAGTGATTTAACGTTATTGAAATTAAAAGCAGAGATATATGCCCTACATGTATTAGCAATGTGTTCCTAAGAACAAAATCAGTGGAGAACTACCATCTGTTCCCTGACCATACTATTTGAATGGCCATAATAACTTGCTTTAACTGTACCAGAACAGGGTTCTTTAAGACAGGACTTTGACAAGTTCTTCTGTAGCTTCCTGCGTAGGGAGCATGACTAATCACAGTAGCCTATCGACATCTCTCCAGCATAAGCAACAAGACAATTCCTCTTTTCACATGACTTTTATTCTCTTCACCACCTGTTCACTTCCATTCCAACAAATATCACAAAATTTCAAAGAACCTAAATTACATCCTACTCTAGAAATGGCAGACTAGAGAATTTTTCCTGAGTTCTGTCCCTCAAATTCAATATCTGTTGATAGATAATAATTTTACCTCTTTAATTAGCACAGATATATAATACAGCTTTTTCTCAGGATTGTGCTATTCATGTAATATTAAATGTTATATTTAATAACAATAAAGATCTGAAGGGGTGTGTGTTGGGGGTGAAAGACAGAGAGAAAAAGAAAGTGAAGAAAAACAATAAATATTGAAATATTCTTGGAGGAAAGATTTAAAGAATTTTAATCCTAAAGACTATATCATGGCCTCACTGATACTCCTATAAATTTAAAATAAGCAAAATAGTTTATGTATACCTATAACATCTAAGACTTTCTGCTGAGGTAATACATATAATATCGATGACATGCATGTGTGTAGAACTCTGTCTTATTTATATTTTCAACCTCTCTGTTTCATTTTGTGCCTGATATATGTAGGTTCTGTAATGATTTTTATGGTACTAATGACAGAGCTTGTGACCATAGGAGCTTATAATTTAGTACAAGAAAAAGAAAAGTACATATATGAAAAGTTTGAGAATAGCTAATTCGCTATTAGCGAATAGAGAAGAGATAGAGAATCTATGGCTAAGTGAATTAAAAGCCCTTTAAAACCCTATAGAGTAGTCTTGAGGTATGGCTAGAATTTTGACAGATAAATACAGAGTGATGGAATTCCATGTAGAAGGAATGTGAACACAATCAGAAGAGGTGATATATGGACAATTACTAAATCGACCAGTTGGACTAAGAAAAGAAAACCTGACAAATGAAAATTTAGAGTCGAACATATTTGGGTGGTCTTAAGTGTAAGGGGAAGGGCAGGATATTTACCTTGAGAACAATAGACTATTGAAGAAGGATTTTTCTTCAGGAGTAAAATACAATTAGGTTTACTCTTCAGACAAGTATGTTGGGGAGATGTAAAGGAGATTAGAATGGAAGAGAGAAGGTATAAGAAAATGGGAAACTGTACATAAATGAAGAAAAGTCATGAGAACATAATTCATGCAAAGTCAATGAAAATGCCAAGGACCGTAAGAATGAAAAAGACTATAGAGACCAACAGCATAATTTAGCATCTGGCCCTAAGTGATGAGTGAAAAGGAGTTGCCACAGATGTCTCTGTAGGTTTTAAGAATAAAAAACTTAGAAAATGACACAAGCATTAAATTTTAAAAGGTAGGGGGGGTATCAAGTAAAAGGACAGATGAATTTTCATTTGAACATGTCCAGTGTAAAACATTATTGGTAAGCCATCTGGAAAAGTCCAGCAGAGAATTTGAAATGACTGTCTAGAAATCAGGCAAATGTTTAGGATTTGATCACTATATCAAGGAATCAATTACTTGACATAATTCTTGAAGATGGGGTAGTGCTTGTTCTCCCCAAGGGAAAGACTAGAATCAAAGAATATTGTTTAATCCAGTGTATTTAATACTCCTTGCTGCATTTTTTATTTACTTACTGTGAGGGGAGCCCCACTCCCATTCCATATTTTTACATACTTCCATACTTTCACTCACCACACACACGAACACATTTGTCTGCACAGGCAGACACATGCACACACATGAACGTTTTCATCACCTTATCCCTGTTGGTACAATAGGCAGTATGTTTTGTGCCTGAACTTACAGCACATTCTGGAATGCTGCATAGTTATATGGGGTCAGAATGTCAATTTAAATTAAACTCACAGATGAGATGATGGACACCACCCCATCTGTCTCAGGCAGGATTTTGCTTCACCAGAGAGAATCTGACAGCTGTTGTTTAAAAGAAGCCTCACTTCCACTCATTTCCTTATTGTGACATGCCAATTTCCTTCCTGAGACTTTCTTCCAAGTTCCTGATCCCAATCCTAGAAATTTGCATATATAGTTCCCCAGGCAGCTATAGTATTGAAACAGCTGCATGATTAGCCCAGCAATCATTCTTCCACCTTTCTGCTCCTATAACACCTGCACTTCTGCTCCTTGGGCAGCTTTCAGCTCATACTGTCTTGCAAAAGAGCTGTCTTTGGTCTTATCTCTGCTACTAAAATTGTAAACACTGAAAGGGCAGTAGCCTTCCTCGTGCTTAACATACAGAAGGGACTTAAAAATAGTACATACTTGACAGTTGAATAAATGACTAAATGAAAGGATAAATTTATCTGTGAAGATTTTTTCAATTGTTTGACATTGTTAAAATAACTACAATGCCTTGGATATGCTCTGAACTCCATAGGGGTATCCAAAAGTCAAATGAGATTCACACATCTAAGAAACCTAACAGACAAGCAATTGCAAGAGCTTGCATCTCTCTAGGGCAGCCTATTGAAAGGTATACTATATTCTTTTAAAGCTTAAAATAGAGAGTGAAGAATAAATATTTTTAAAATGTAATAAATAGTGAATAGAGTCAAAGTAATATCTTAAACTATGTTTTGTAAGTTAAAAAGAATAGTGATAGAATGAACACGTGTGTACAAGACAGTAAGGTGAATGCTAGAAAAAAAGAAAACCACTGTAGTTCCCAGTGTGTTCTTCCCCTTTCATCCCTTCCCTTCCCAATAAACCAAATTTTATGTTCATCATTTCCTTTTTTTTTTTTGCATGCTTTTACCACAAAAAATTTGTATTTCTAAGCAAAATGCCACTTCTTGTGAATTTTAAAGAAGGGAATTGTGCACTGTAAATTCTGCTGCAATTTTCTTTCTTCCCTAATCATTATGTTTCTAATATTCATCTACATAATTGCATGCATGTATATCTATTTTTCTAACTTATGACTTTACCATGATATACTTTTCATGCTAACACTGATGAGCATTTTGGTTGCTTTCGAATATTTGCCATTATATGTGCTGCTGAGAATATTTTTCCATTTGTCTCCCGGTGCACATGTACAGGAGTGATATTCTAGGATCATAGATTATGAACATTTTTAAGTGTTCTCTACGATGTCACATTTTCCCCAAAGTGCCCAGTGATCTCCATTTCCAACAGCAGTACCTAAATGCTCCCATTGCTCCATATCCGCAGCATTTGATATTACCAGACTCTGGGTGTCTGCGAGTCCCATAGGCACAGACTGGGGCATCAGGTTGTGAATTTGCATGTTCCTGATTACAAATCAGAGTGGAAATCTACCCACAGGTTTATTGGTTATTTGTGTTTCCTATTATACGAAGTGTTTATTTTTACATTTTCTCATTTTTATCAGATTGTGTATTTTTACTTGATTCATAGGAGTTATTCACTCATTCTGGATACTTACACTGATTACTTCCATGTGCTGCATGTATTTTCTCTCAGTTTGGGGCTTCTCTTTTTACTCTATGGTGGTTGATACTTAACATATTTGAAATAATCAGTAATGTTTGGTTTAATAAATTCTTCTCTATTTAAATTCATGAAGATATTATCCTAAATTGTCATCTAAAATATCGCTATTTTTACCTTTCAGTCATAAATATGTATAGATGTCAGTCAGAGGACCAATTTTGTATTTTCTCCATATAGGTAACTAATTGTGTCAGCAGGATTTGCTGAAAAATCTATTCTTTTCAACAGATCTTGAATGAAACAGTGTTATAAATCAAGTGTCCATATATGTGTAGGTCGTTCCTTTGTTTGATTTTCCTATTTGTATCAGTACCATATTGTGTAATTAATTATAACCTTATAATAATTCTTGAAAACTGGCAGGGAAAATTCCACCCACCTCACCCCTGTGATATTCTTCTTCTTTAGGAGTATTTGGCTGTTCCTCCATATCGGTCTAGAATCATCCCCTTAAGTTTCATATGCAAAAAGAACAGAGAAAAAGAGAGAAAGAAAAGTAATTCTGTGGGTTCTTTAATTGGAATTGATTTGGATCTATGAATAACTTAGGGTAGAAATGGGAGCTACAAGTTTTTATCCTATTATATATTATTTTCACAGTTTTTTCTACCTGACTGAGACAAGTGTATATAAATGCAATTGATTTTGTACTTTGATTTTGTATCCCACAGCTTTGAAAATTTTGCTAAAACTTTCTAATCTCTTGTAATAATTTATCAGTAATTTATGTTGGTTTTTCTACATAAATAATCATATATTCACTGAGTGCCCTTCTTCCATTTTAGTTTTATTTGTTTTTCTTGCCATTAGTATCTTGCCATTACTATACTAGTTCCCAGAACTTGGTATAATGCTGAAGAGAATAATGAGATCAAACAGCTTTGTCTAGTTTCCTGAACACTTTCAATGCTGTCACAATATAAATGTGTGTGCTACATGCATTTTTGCAAATAACTTTGCAACATTAAGGAATTTCCTTCTACTCCTAGATATATAACTGATTTTGTTTTGATTATTGAATTTTGACAAACATTACTCTTCATCTATTAAAATAATCATAATAATCATTAAATGATAATATATTAATTTATTTTAAAAATGTTAAATCCAACTTGTAAGCCTTGAACATAATGTATTACCTTTTATGCAATGCTTGCATTTGGTTTACTAATAATTTGTTGAGAACTTTTCAATCTATTTTCATGATAATGCTGTGCTAGCAAGAGGGTTTATACTACACTTTATATGTTTTAAGATAGGACAGCCCAGCCTTTAATTCCCACATGTATCATTATATGTAGCTTATAATTTTAATGTTCCTTATTGATCCCTCCTACTTGCAGTCTAATAGTTTACTATATCTCATAAGGTTTGTTATGGTCCATGACATATGTAACTGGTATACTAAGTGGCACGCAGATACAGCGTTGTCCAATATTTCATTTTATCAGAGAGCATATAATATGTTGTCATCGACAGGGGAAATATTAGTTGCTTTTTGCTGAAAACAAAACAGAGATGGATCATCAGTGTTCTTCCACATGCAAGAATGAAGTTCTATTTACTACATGTATCTTTCAGACTCCTAGATGAGGCCATGGCAGAAGCGGCTTATATTGATGCAATTATTAATACTACTATCACATTGTTGGATGCAAAACTCATAGTAAATTCTAAATTGGCACTATGCTGGATAAACTGGAATGTATGATCACCCTACTTTGATCCAGCTTGTTATGTGCCAGGTACTGTTCTAAGCACTTTTCATTTCATTTCTAAGTTTCTTATGTTTCTAAGAACTTTGAATTCTCACATCAGTCTTGTGACATATGCACTATTATTTACTCTTTTTTTTTGTAGCTGGGGAAATTGAGGCATAGAGCGGTAAAGTACCTCGCCCAAGCCCTTAGTGATTATAAGTGATAGAACTGGGAATCAAGACGAGTCAAGTTTTGGACTTTATACTCTTAATTCCTATTTTCTTTTATATTTTCTTCCTCTGTTTGCTTTGAGTATATTTTCATTTTATTTTCCTAGGTTCTTAAAATAGAAATTTATTGTTCTGAGGTCTTTCTTTTTCCCTAATATAAGCATTTAATACCACAAATGTTCTCAAACTTAAATAATACGTCACTTTTAAAAAGGAAAAAATTTTGTAAGGACCAAATAATGACTAGTTATTTTATTACAGCATTACTGAAGGGTACAAACATACATCAGTATGTGGCATTCTTATCTTTAAATCTTGTATACAACTTTATCCAAAACAAATGAAGAAAATTAGCAAAATTCAAATAAATATATTAATTTAATGTGATAAATGAGGATGTGTTTTTTAAATGAAATAGCTACTCATAGTAAGCATACAAAATCAAATGATCCAAATAACTGTGGTGTGCTTTTGTTGGGCCCCATATGCCTATATTACACAGCACATTATGCCATGTGATGACTCAGCCCTCCAAATACGTTTCTCTATGAGAAGATTCCTTTGTTCAGCTGGCCACGATATAATTTAGCCCTCATTTGACAGGAACATCATTTATGTTTTAAGTCCAATTGAATCTTCTTAGTTAAGTGCATACCACAAAGCCAAAAAGATAAACACAGGAGGCATTGAAGTTTAATATATGAATGTATAATTGTATAGCTCATTATCAATGAAATTCAAAAGATCCAAACTGTGCGTGTGTTGTGTTTTGGTCCATTATGAAAGTGAAGACATTTTTAAAAAGGACATCTTCTGTGTGATTCTCATGTCTCCTTGCTGTGATCCTCCCACCACTCAATGACATATATCTTTGAATTTGTAGGAGTTCCTGACTCTCATTATGAGAATAATTCATCTAGTCTGTAAGCACCTCTTCAAATTCATCAAACTACATTCCAAACTGTCATCTTTTCTAGTAATCTAGAATCCCCTGTGTGTCTACATCTGCCAATGTGGCAGATAATCACTGAATAATCGCCTCCAAATGTGTCTATATCATAATCCTAGGCAATTGTAAATGTTACCTTACATGGCAAAAAGATTCTGCAGAGGTAATTAAGTTAAGGATCTTGGGATGAGAAAATTATCCTGCATTAATGTGTATCCCAATGTAATCACAACAGTCTAGGAAGATTCAGATAGAGAGAGGAAAAGTTAGTGTCATGACATGATGATGGATGCAGAAACTGGAGTGATGCATTTTGAAGACGGAGGAAGTGGCCACAAGCCAAGGGATACAGATGACCTCTAAAGGCTGAAAATGACAAGGAATAGAATTCGTCCCTCAGAGACTCCAAAAGGAGCCAGCGCTCCTGACATCTTCACTTTAGCCCAGAGAAACTACTTTTAAATTTCTGACCTCTAAAACTTTAAGAAAATAAATTTGCGTTGTCCTAAGGCAACAAATTGGTGTTAATTGTTTACAGCAGCAATAGGAAACTAACACACTAAGACTTTGCAATGCTCCTTCTCTCTAGAAACCATCTGCTGTCCTTTGCCTGATTAATTATTGATTCTCCAAGATTGACTCAGTCTCCCCACATTTGTTCCTCAGGAAATCCTAGGTAGGAATTTATCTGCTTTATTGCTATCTGGCTGCATGGATATTATATTAAAAATGTTGATATTGCTAATGCTTAAGGATGCAAACACTAACTCCGTGAAAGGTTTTCTGTATAATCATTGTTTTCAGATTTACAAGCACTAAGATATTTTAAACATGTGTACATGATGGCATTTTTATGAGAGCATTCTGATTATTTGGATAATATTTGCAGGAGGAATTTTAAGAATGTGGAAAGAGGTGCTAAGGGCATTGTTTCTTATTTGCTTATCTGTGTATTGTCAAATAAAAGTGTTTAGAGCTAAAATTGTTATTTAAGCTCCAATTTTCACATATACAAAATGTTATACCTCTGTATCCTACCCTAGAAGCTGCAAGGGCAGGCATCTATCTAATTAAATATGTTTCAAAGGGACTTGTTTTCAATACCATCTTAAATGCACAGCATGGAAATCCCCATTCTTGTTTGGCCCATAATAAACCATTCTGTTTTAAAAAAAATAAAAAACACTATTAGATTAAAAATTAGAACAGTGGAAATGAAAAACTCCATCAGGAGCTGCAAGAGGTTCTCTTTAGCCTAACTTGGGAGATTATATATATAAAATATATATAATCTGTAGCCTAGTCTGTATCCTAACTTGGGAGATTATATATATAAATATCAACTTTAAGGTATTTTCCACATTCTGAGATGCAGACAAGAAAGAGAAATACGCATTTTTAGTGGAAGTCCCCAAACTTCAGCTTTTCCTAGGAACCATAAGAAGGAAAAGTGCATTTGATCTGAGTGTGATGGGCTGGGGAGTATTATGAGGAACAGAGATTGAAGGGTGAATGCATGGACCCTAAAGCCACTGCAGCCACTTGTCTAGAACCACTTATATCACAAAGGAGTTTACCTGGCAAACTGGTGTAATTATTTTGTGAAAATTCTACGTATCTGTCTGCTCATACTTCAGGGGAGAAAGGAGAGAAGGTATGATTCTACATCTACAATTCAATTAGCCAAATTAAGGAGAAGTGATAGACCCATCTGCTCCTAAATGCAGGAGCAGAGCATTCAAGTTATAAGATGAAAATGTCAGTGATTAACTAGGTTTCATTTTTCCCTCCCTTTTAATCCTCCATCCACACTCCCCAGGTCCACCCCACTGAGTTTTCAGAATTTACTGCTTCAGGATTTCTATTGAGGGGAAGACACAAAGTTTTACAGAGAAAGTGAGATTGGCTCTAGACTTTGTGTTCCAAACAGTCCACTGAAGCCTGTAACAAAGATTGTAGTTTTATTAAAGTTCATTGTTTTAATATGCAAAAACAGTTGATAGTCTGAAAATCATGTTGTTGAATTTACCTGTGAAGACCATTCACGACATTCCTCCATTATACCTTTAATCTATGTTGTGGCCTGCAGTGATATATCCTCATTCAGTTCCTGATATTGGTTATTTTTGTTTCACTATTTTTCTTTGTCAAAGTTGCTAGCAGTTTACCAATTTTATGGATTTCAAAGAACCAGTTTTTGGTTTCAAGGACTCTCTTTTGATTCTTTTTTTGTTTGTTTTAAATTGCATTGATTTCTGATCTTATCTTTATTATTATCTTTCTTCTGCTTGCTTTGGGTATATTTTGATCATATTTTCCAAACTTCTTAAAAGAGAAACTTAGATTATTGTTTTGAGATCCTTGTTGTTTTCTAATGTAAACATTTAGTGCTATAAATTTTCCTTTAAGCAAATTATCTTAATTAGTCAGGACCTTCACAAAAATGTTGATACAAGGTGGAAATAATGCACACCCTTGTTTGGTTTCTTATTTTAAAGGGAATATATCTAATTTCAACATTAACAATGATGTGTAGGTTTTGGAGACAAACTTTAGAAGGACAAAAATGTTTATTAAACTAACAGTTTGTACCATATGTGGGTGTGGAATTTTATCAACCGCATTTACGGCAATTTTTATATCATTTTGTTTTTTCTCCCTTAATTAGTAAATGTTAATTATATTTGTGGATCTTCTAAAATTAAACAATACTTATATAAACCTGGGCATAATAACACATACCTTTTCACTCTTTTTTTCTTTTACAATTGCTGGATTTAGATTACTAATATTTTATTTATGACAGTATAAATGTGCATGAGTAATTCTGAGTTGTAATTTTCCATTCTTAGACTGTCTTTGAATGGTTTCGGTGTCTTCATAGAATGGTTTGGAGAGTATTTGCTAGAAAAGTTTTGTGTAACTTGGCTATGAGATTCCTTCAGAATTTTTGGAACTCGTCTGGAAGGCAATTTTGACTTCTTTCTGGGAAAAATGGTAAATTCAACTTAATTTTTCTATTTTTCTTCAGTTTTTAGTTAGTTATATTTCCTAGATTTTGTCCATTAAATCTAAGTTTTCAAATTTGTTGATATAAGTTAGTAACTTTTTAGTGGGTGTTATATTTATAATTTTATCTTCAGTTTAATTTCTAATAGAATTTATTAGTCTCCTGCCCCCCCCCCCCCACATATCTCTCCTCTCTCTCTTTCTCTCACAACGTTTCCAAAAATTCCATTTTTGTATTTTTTTCTTAAGAACTCACTTTTGGCCTTGTTGTTCTGTTTTTTGGTCTTTTTAAAATTTGTATTATTTTTTGTTTGTATATGTATCTTCTTTGTTTTGCATTCCGGTTTTATTTGGTTCTTTTTCTAACTTTCTAATTTGAAACTTAGGTCATTAATTTTTAGAAAAAAATTTTTTTCAAACATAAGCAGTTAACACTAGAAATTTTCTGAAGAAACACTTTCACTCAGTTCAGTTTTATACATTTGTGTTTTCATTCAAATTCAAAGTAAAATTTGATTTCCATTATGATTTCTTCTTCATTTCTTGGCTACCTATAAGTGTGTTGTTAATTTTCAAACACATGGGGAGTTTTTATGTCCATTTTTATTGGCATCCGGCTTATTTTTTGTATTTGTTTTATATGCTGGTTTGTATGATTTCATAGAATATGGCTTCTATGACCACATAGGCCTAAAAACAATGTTTATTTGCAAACTATTGGCTGCTGGGTTCTATATATTTCTATTGAATGAAGCAAATTCACCCTGTTGTTCAGGTCTTACATATCTCTGATAATTTTTTTTCTTAGAACAATCATAAATAAGAGAGCAACACTTTAATCTCACAATATGATAATAGATTTTAACATTTTTCCCTGTAATTCTATGAAATATTGTTCAACGTAATTGAGGCTACTATATGATTAATAGTTTAGGATATTATATATACTAATAACTCAAAAATGTTGTCATTATGTAGTGACAGGCTCTATGTTTTTTTCACTTTCCTTTGATTAGCTTTTTCTTGATATATCTATTTTCTTCATTTTATTTCCCACAGTTTCATGTTTTTATGTTTTAGGCCTCTATTAAATAGTGTATAGTTGGATTTTAAAAATCTGACAATCTCTGGCTTTAAACTGGTAAGTTTAAACAACTTGCATTAATTTTAATGGTCAGTTTATATTTTCTCTTATCTTACATTTTTGCTTTCTTTTGTGGATCTCATTTTTTGCTTTTTTTTTTTTTTTTCTTCTTCCATTGACTCTTCACAATTGATTTAGGGGCATTATATTGCCATTTTTTTTCTCATTCAGAAATTTTACAGTCTAATTTTCTAATTTTAGTGGGACCTTTGAAAATTATAATGAATATTTAAAAACTAAAGTTATCTTACATATCTTTCTTAGCAACATGAGGAAATTAGAACATTTTGACTTCAATTACTCCTCACCAAATTTATATAGTTTTATGTTCTGTATTGTAATTCTGTCTTTTCTTTAACTTTGTAATATTAGACATTAGTTTGGGTGTTATTTTATATGGTTTGCTTAGGTCTGCTTAAATGTTTGCCAATTTATTTTCTGAATATTTTTCTTATATTTCAGTATTCTTATCTAGGATAATTTGTATTTATACCTGAGGAGTGTTATTTTGGTATTTTTTCAGTGAATATCTGTTCTTGATAAAATCTTTCAATTTGTATTTATCTCAAAATGTACTTAATTTGGGCTTCCCTGGTGGCGCAGTGGTTGAGAGTCTGCCTGCTGATGCAGGGGACACGGGTTCGTGCCCCAGTCTGGGAAGATCCCACATGCCACAGAGCGGCTGGTTCCGTGAGCCATGGCCGCTGAGCCTGCGCATCCGGAGCCTGTGCTCTGCAATGGGAGAGGCCACAGCAGTGAGAGGCCCGCGTACCACAAAAAAAAAAAAGTACTTAATTTGCTTTTGTTCTCAAAATATTTTTGTTCTTATTAAATAGAGAATTCTAGATCCACTGTTACTTTCACTCAGCATCTTAAAGAAAGTATAATTATATCTCATGGTTCTATTGTGGATGTTGTGATGACTGTTGTCAGGATGTCATTCCTTTAGAGTTGTTTCATTTTTTTCTCTCTAATTGTTTTAAATATCTTCTTTTTGCTTTGGTATAATTAATTTAAAAATATTTAATTAAAATATTTTCCTGTTTGGTATACATTTAGTTTTCTCTATCTATAAATATATTTATACCTGGAAAATATCTGGAAAATTCTCAGAAATAAACTCTTCAAATATTGCCATTTTTCTCTTCACTCTATTTCTTCCTGGGAAAGCCCAATTAAACAAATAATAAAAAGTTTCAGTTCACCTTATCTATCTCTTATCATCTTTTTCCTATTTTCTAACTCCTTGTTACTATCCTATATTCTGAATATTTCTTATACTCTAGCCTCTTCATCTGGGTCTAATTTGTCTTTATGTCATTTATTAAGGTTTTATTTCAAATCTGTATATTTTTATTTTATGATCCTTATGGTGTGATTTAAATCTGCCCAGTCAATTCCATATCATACTTTTCTGCTTTGACTAAGTAATCAGTTTATTTATTTCATTTAACTTTTAATATATTAAACAATTAATCCATAATTAGGTTATATTTCTAAACTAGTGACTTCATTTTCTAATGTTCTTGAAAGTCTAAATCTGTTTTGTTTGTTTGTTTGTGATACATTTCATTCAAGATGGCTTATTTTTCTATATAGAGATCTTTATTTATAAGCTGGTTTTTGAACTTTGGGAGACCTGAAGGTCTAAACTAAAGCTGTTTTTCTACAGAGGGTGGCTGGGTTGGGGTCAGGGAATAGGGTTAGAGTGTGTTACCAGTGTCCTTCAGAGTCTCAAGTTTATTGTGGAAATGGTTATCAGATCTTGTTCATTAGGTTGATGCTGATATTGGCATTTGCTTTCAAAGTGACCAACATATTGTGTTTTCTTAAAGTTATCCATCTGTGCCAATTTGTAAGTTTTGTTTGTTCTGGGAGAGTGTATCCCTTACTTCTCATAGACCCAGCAATGTATTAAAGTTAATGCATTAAACTTTATACATTTGTAAATAAGTACACTCTGGGTCACTAGTCTGCCATATTTCCAGGACAAAGAGATACACACACACACTGAGAGAGAGAAAGAGAGAGAGAGAGAGAAGGAGGAAATTATGCTACATTGTGGCTTCAGGAGATTTGCACGTTTTGTTCTTTCTCTTTACAATGTCCTGAATCTCCAGTCTTCCTCCCACCCCCACCAGGCACACACACACACACACACACACACACACACACACACACACACCCCTCATCTCCCAGGACATTTCATAGTCCTTCCCCGTATTTTCAGACCTCTCTCACTACCTGTACTAGATTAGGTTCCACCATTATATGTTCTCATTGTAACTTTTCCTCCATAGTATGCAAGACTGCTGTAATTAGATAAATGATAGGAAAAAGGGAGCTCTTTTGTCTCTTTAACATCATCATGTCCTCAGTGAGCAGCTTTGTTCCTGTCCTCATAAATATTTTTCAGCGAATAAGTTAAAGGAAGTGGCAAAGAAATGTAACTTATAACAAGTAGAGGTGGAGTTTCTGTCAATACCAAATTTGAGCTCATCAAAATTAGATGAATCTACTGAATTTGAAAATTCTTCTCACTATTGAATGTATAAAGCACACTTAAGTTCCAAAATGCCTTGGAAGCCAATGTTATTTAAAATCTAATTTGACTAGCTTAACAGCAGTTGAAACTGGGAATTCAGATATAAAAGGCCATATTCAGGTTATTCCGTAAAATATTCAAAAGGTCTATATCCTACTACAAACATTCCTTGAATATATCTCCTGGAGAAATAGATACCTGATTTGTAGAGATTTAATAAATAACAGATATAAATAGTTACTATAAATAATAACACTGATTATTCTGGGTAATCAAACCCTTCACCTGCTGAGATATGCAGTGCATTTATGCAGATCAGCTGTAGGCCTTTCATCCATGAAATTATAGAATGTATAATGTGATGGGCCATGATATATTCACTGTAATTGCTTATTTATAAAAAGAGCTATCAACAGCCCACTTTAAATAAATTCAGAAATCACTGTAGGGCATTTAGAAATGAATATTTTATATGACATTTTAAAAAGATTATGAGCATTTCTTTGAACAGTAAAATTAATGGCTGTTTGACTGTTTAAACTCATCCAGTGTAGATTTAGGATAATAGCATATAAACTGTAATTACTGTATTTGTGTTTTAATTAGGAATAACCAGCTACCTTTCTAGCAATGCAAATCTTTTATCTAAAATATGAATAAAGGGAAAACAAATTAATAAGTGTTAAATTTCCTCATGGGTCTTTTGAGAGTAGAGTATATTTAATAGTAACTGTATGCTTATTTATCTATCTACCTACCTACCCACACATCTATACACACATCTATACTTTACCACAATAGTTTTAAGTAAATTTATATTTCCCATAAATAATCAAACATTTTGAACCTAGAATGTAATATTTAAAAATCTAAAGCTTTTAACATAATCAGAAACAGTGCATGTTTTGTGTAATCCTTAGTGTAAATGAATTTTACAGGAGTCTGAAATGCATTATAAAGTTAGAATTAGCTTTAAAGCCCCGTATTCCCAAAATCAAGGTGAGGGAAGGTCAAGAATAATGAGCTTAGTCCAGAATTAGCTAAAGGATATTATATTACTGAATCATTCACAATGGTCACTGTCACAGCAGAGAAGAAAGGGCACATTTAAAATCTGTGAAATACTGGATGATAGAAATAGGTGTTCTTATAAAATAACTCATCAGACATTGATTAAAAAGCTTCGGAGGGCCACAAAGTTATCTACATATTCCCTTTCATTCTTTGAACAAAAAATATTTCCAGTACATTCTTTTGTACGTTTTTTTTTCCATGTTGACATTAGAAATCATTAAAACAAGAACAAATGTTTTTTTTTTAAGTTGCCAGTTACATTTTTTTATATAAAATTATTTATTTACTTATTTTTGCTACGTTGGGTCTGTTGCTGCGTGCGGGCTTTTCTCTAGTTGCGGCGGGCGGGGGCTACTCTTTGTTGTGGTGTGCGGGCTTCTCATTGCGGTGGCTTCTCTTGTTGCGGAGCAGAGACTCTAGGTGTACGGGCTTCAGTAGTTGTGGCATGCAGGCTCAGTAATTGTGGCTCCTGGGCTCTAGAGCACAGGCTCAGTAGTTGTGGCGTATGGGCTTAGTTGCTCCGTGGCATGTGGGATCTTCCTGGACCAGGGCTCAAACCCATGTTTGCATTGGCAGCCGGATTCTCAATCACTGCGCCACCAGAGAAGCCCCAAATGTCTTTTTCTATATGTTAAAGTTTTTCTGCTGATCTTAGTATGTAATCTCATACATAGAGACTTGGTTATCACTCTTAACAGTAAATCCAGTGCTATGAAGGATATAAATGATACAGGAAATAGTGTCTGAGGATCTCTTTTGGTCCTAAAACAATTTCTACATTTAGAGAATCTTTGGAAGTTTTCTTTAAAAATCATGGAAGTATTTTCTCTAAAAGTAATCGATGTTATGGTGAAGTATCAAGTTTGTATTGTCAGGATAGGCTAGGAAGAACAACTTGGAAAGAATGATCGAATTTGTACTATTTAATATTATATTAAAACTAATACAAGAGATAAAGGATGAAGATACAGTGAATATGAACCCTAAAACACATGGAATTAACATTAATTTTGTGAGACTCCAGAAAGACGGGGATTGGGAATGAAATCTATTTACATGAGATGTATGACTTCTTTTTCATAAAAAATGCAAGTGTTGACAAAATTGCATGGTGTACCAGTTCTATGATAGTTAAACTTGTCTATCTATGAATTCCATGAGAAAGAGCTAAGATCAAGCCAATTAAAAGTGAACACATATAGAGACAGGGATTTTGAAACGTGTAGGTATTAGCTGTTAAGCAATAGTTTAAACTAATCTCTCTAGATATCATTCAACAGTGAAAGTCTCAAGTCCTTTGGTTGTATGGAGGCTTAAAGGACTTCCAAAACTCTGGAGAAACTGGGGAGTGAATGCTTGGATACACTTGTCTCAGTCTCCCCTGTCCCTATTCACATACCATTCAGGGTTATTTGGCTCATTTGGAACTAGACCTATCCATAAATGGGAAGGAAAAAAGGAAAAAGAGACATCTTCTCCTTCAATTTGAATTCTTAATATTCATTTCAACTTGGCATCTCTTTTCTCCAACAGTTAAATTCAAGTAGTAAAGAATGCCAAAATGGGAATTAATTTCATATTATTAAAAAATAGATAAAAATCACAGTGATCCTATTAATTTCATTTTCTCTATACACATTCTAAAAAACACTAAACACTTTCTTATTTTCAACCCATTAATTTATATAAGCATTAGGAAAATTAATTTTATGATGTTACTTTTTAATAATCTGTTCTCAAATATTATAGAACTTTAGGAGCTGAGTAAAAAGTAAAGAGATGTATGAAAAGGTAATGGTGATGCATTTACATTGGAAACATTTAGAACATGTTTCTCAGTATATTTATATATTATGAATTATATTTGAGTTCAATTACTGGCAAAATACTGATGCAAATGAGAATATTAGACGTTTGCTCCAACAATGGCACCTAAGTATTTGAAAAGATTTTTTTTGAATTTTCCATTGTTGTAGATTACCTTAATGATAAAAATCATATAGGAAATTAATGATGAAGTCTTTTAACTCTTAGTCTATTAGGGAAAACTGTATACTATCATATTTGAAAATTTCCTAGTTTATGAACCAAAATGGCAATACAGGAGACTCCTTAATTTCCCTTCTCTATTGAATCCACCAAATACACTGAGCTGTATATTTCACCCTCTGAGTGAACTCAAGAAAATAGATGAGTGAGTCCTACACATGAGCAACAGAAAAAAATACCCATATTGAAACAGGTAGGAAAGACTGAGACATATTTTCACCATAAACCCCATTCCTGGTACAGCACCACACAATCAGGAGATTGAGAAGCAAAGGGTTGGACCACACATCTTATGCCCTAATTTTTAATTCTGTCTCTGAAGAGATGCACCCCCAAATCACCCATATCTGAAAGCCACTGGGGCTTGTGTTCATGTGTCCTGTAGGACATAATAAACAAAGAATTTTTAAATGGGCACAGGAGCACCTCTCATGGTTATACACCAAGGTTCAGTGCAGAGAAATCAAGCAAAATTCCCCATCTCCCAGTTTCTCCCTAGAAGGAATCTAACTACATACTTCTGTAGCTGCTGCCTGAGGGTCTGGCTTCTACTATGCTTGCATCTAGTGCTGACTGAATCCTCCCCAAAATGGATGGGTCTTGGAATACCCTCAACTACAGAGAGCCACTAAGAACAAAGATGATGGCTTGGACAATCACAAAGGTTTGAGAGGCAAAAGAGGTCTGGTCAGGCTGATTGATGTGGTTCATCTCATATAGGAAATCGGTCTGTCAAAAGTGGAAGAGGTGGCTATTTTATCTAATACACAGAAACCAACAGGAAGAGTAAAGGAAATGAGGAAACAGGGGAATATGTTCCAAACAATAGAATAAGATGAATCCCCATTAACCATTCTCAATAAAAATGGAGATAATTAATTTACCTGATAAGGTATTCAAAATAATGGTCATAAAGATGCTCACTAAGCTCTGGAGAGCAATGCATAAAAAATTAAGAATTTCAACTAAGAGACAGAAAATAGAAAAATGTACCAAACAGAAATCTTGGAGGTGAAGATACAGTAACTGAAATGAAAAAGTCAGTAGAGAGATGTGACAATAGATTATACGGAAGAAGGGATCAGTGAACTCGAAGACAAGGCAATGGAATTCATTCTATCAGAAGAGCAAAAAGAATGAAAAAGAGTGAATCTAGTTTAAGGGGCATATGGGACACCATCAAGTAGACAAATATGTACATTTTAAGTGTCTCAGAAGAAGAGAAAAAGAAACAGAAAGTTTCTTCAAAGAAATAAAGGCCAAGAGGTACATGAAAAGGTGCTCAACATCACTAATCAGAGACATGCAAGTTAAAAGCACAATGAGGTATCACCTCACACCTGTTAGGATAGCTATTCTCAAAATGACAAGAGATAACAAATGCTAAGAAGGCTGTGGAGAAAAGGAAACTTTTGTGAACTACAAGTGGGAATGTAAACTGCTATAGACATTATGGAAAACAGTATGCAAGCTCCTCAAGAAATTAAAAATAGTATACAAGCTCCTCAAGAAATAAAAATAGTATTACCATATGATTGAGCATTCCTACTTCTGGTTATGTACCCAAAGGAAACTAAATCATTACCTCAAAAAGATATCTGTACCCTCAGGTTTATTGTAGCATTATTCACAACAGCCAAGGTATGGAAACAACCTGTGTCTATCATGAGATGAATAGATAAAGAAAATGTGGATATAATATAATAGGAAATCTTGTCATCTGTGAATGACATGGATGAAAATGGAGGGAATTACTCCAAGTGAAATAAACCAGACAGACAAAGACAAATACTGCATCATGTCACTTACATGTAGAATCTAAAAAACAAAGTCAAATTTATAGAAATAGTGAGCAGAACGGTGGTTGCCAAGAGCTGGGGAGTGTGGGAAATAGAAAGTACAATTTTTCAGTTATAAGATGAATGAGGTCTGGAGATCTAATGTATATCATGATGACTATAGTTGATAATACTGTATTACCTAACCGAAATTTGCTGAGAGAGTAGAACTTGTGTTCTCAAAAGAAAAAAAAATATTAAATATGTGAAGTGATGGATGTGTTGATTAATTCAACTGTGGTAATCCTTCCACAATGTGTACATATATCATCTCTTCACATTATGCACTTTAATCATATTACAATTTTATTTGCCAATTGTAACTCAATAAGAGAAATTTTCTACATTTTCCTTCCTATTGATAAAAGGGAAATTTTCTATGAAAAACTAAAGGACAGTACATTCAAACTTCAAGATTATATCTAGAAGGTTGAAAAATACTATCTGACCAACGAACATGGAAAGAGGATCTTTCATTTTGCAAGTTATAATGTGTTCACAGATTTGTTTCTTATTTTAATATGCACTTTAATCTCCTGTTTCTAGGTGCCTGGGGGGGGGAAATAAGTGATTTGTGAAAGAATGTGACATGGAATGAAACTTTATTTAACTCCTATTCACACATACACACACACACACGCACACGCACAAAGTAAACTGTATTTGACATCTAATATGTATTTTTCATGTAAGAGTAACTTTTAACCTGTGATTTACACTAACTTCTTTTGCCATACAAATACTACAAGCATCAGAGAATTCAGTAAAAAGTGACCTCTTTTTTCCCAAAGAAAGTATCTTTAAAAAACAACAGAAATAAGAACACCTTGCTTTTGGCTCAAGGAAAATGATTTTAGATTTCTGGCTTCCAGAAACAGTGAGAGAATAATTTTGTTGTTGTTGTTTTAAGCCACCAAATTTGTAGTGTTTGTTAGAGTAGCCACAAGTAACTAATCCACTAGTTACTGTTACCCATAAACCTTTGGACAAATTTAGGTTGATCTACAATTTAATGCTTTAAAATTTTAATCCAGAAGATATTGTATTCATTCCTTTAATACAGTGTCTCACATTCACTTTTTTGATGAAGTACTGAAATTAGTAGTTCGTGTTCTAAAGCTCAGGAACATCAATAAAGACTTCAGATCTAAAATTATACATCAGCCAGACAAGACAAAGTCAAAATTGCTCACCTTGTATTAATGGGGAAAAAAAGCATATTCAATGTCCCAAAGAAATTTCAAAATGAAAAATATATAACACTTAAACATAGATGTGTGAATGCACTCCTTTTGCATCTAAATCTGAGGGGATTTTAAAATTCCAAATCATGCATTTTAAAATGTTTCTTTTATAAAAATATAAATTTAATCTATAAATATTTATTTTATACAGTTTATGCATTGTTTTATGTCAAATTTAACACATTTTCTGTAATCTATTAAAATAATTTTGCCATCAAAAAGAAAGTTGTATATTTTTCTACTTTTAGTAATTAGGATAATTTCTAATGAAGACAAAGCTTTTCTAGAAAGGAAATGAAAACCACATAGTTTTCACCACTGACAAGAATGTATTTACTTGAACTCATTTATCTTCCTTATGAGGAATTTCTCTTCCTGAATGTTCTAAAATCTGTCAGCAGCAAGGACTTGTAGAAAGAACACTGTATGAGGCATGTGGAAGCCTGAGTTTCTAGCTCTGGTTTTAATACTCTTTACATGCAGACTAAGCAACCTCAATCTTTTGGAATTTCTGCTTGAGATCTATAACATACAGATACCACTTTTATCTACTTGTAGGGTTATTATAAAGATCAAGTAGGCTAATATGTAAAATCATTTTAAAAACTTTATTAGATTCTACAGAAATAATTATTTTATGCTAAAATACCAATGTACTTGGATAATTATCTATCAATTAATTATTATGTAAGACAATGACCATATGACACTTTGAATAAAGTAGCACATTACAGCATATTTAAAAATTCTTAATGGATCTCTTTTTATTTGCATGGCATTGGTGCTACTGCTGTGGGAAAATATGATAGCATGCTATTCTCAGATAAATTTCTCATACTTATGCTGATTGAATGGTATTCTAAAACTTTACTTTTTAAGATGTAAATACATTATCACTAATAGAATCTAACTTAATTTAAAATCTAGTAATAAAACATTTAAAATCTAACATAATAAATGAAATTATATTATGTCAAGTGTTTTTCTTAATAGAATGGACAATTCATTTCCAGGTTTTTTGGATCTGATGTGATAATAGACCCTTACCTTACACACCTTCACTGGGTAAAAACACTGTTTACTCTTTCAAGAATAATTTTTTTCTAGATCATACCATGGTACACTCTCACCTCCTTCTGGTCTTGACACATGGGTCTCCTTCCCACTGAAGACTTGCCTTGCCCCAGTCTGAATAAAATACTCCATTCCTGACACTCACTTCCCCTTTATTGCTGTATTTTCTATATTTTTTGCTGTCTGGTCACCAACTAATGTGCTCTATGTTTTACTTATTCACCTGCATTGAATATTGTTGTATTCTCTTAAGAGAATGCAATGTCCACAGAAACAGCCTTTTTACAAAAATATTTTTCTTTGTTGTACCTACAATGGTTTTGACATCCAAATAGTTTTGAGTAAATGAATTAATAAATATTGATGCATGAATAAATGTATGATTGAATAAGTAAATGAAGGAAGACAGTAGAAAGTTCCACATTTAATATTAACTTATTTTACCAATAAAGGTCTAAATGGTATCTCACATATGCTTAGCTCAACAAACAGTGATATAAGGATAAGAGTGTTATGAGGATAAGAGTTATATAAAAATAGGAGAGGTAAAATAAATACCAAATGATTTTCTTATTGGGTGCTTAAAGTAATTCCTTCTCTTTCTTTTCTTAAATATACTAGGTGATGCAGATATAAGTATTCTTCTAAACTAAAGAAATAACCAGAGATGTAAATTGCAATGAAAATATGATAAAATATAGTAAAAAAAAGAGATATTTTATTATTATCATTTTATGTATCCAAAGGTCATTTGGATTTACCCTCCTTTTGAGCATTTGTTTTTGTTTTTGCTTTGTTGTTTTGTTTTGTTGCTGGTAAAATGAGTAGTAAGACTCCAAAACAGAGTTCATAAGATAACTTTCTTTCTGTCTAACACTTTTGTTTTGTTTTGTCTTTTAATCTAAAAAAAAATCTTGATTAAGCCCTCTTCCTTAGGATATCTTCTTGGGTATAGAATTCTACATGGAAGTTATTTTTTTTTTTCAGTATATTAGTACTATGCTTTTACTAGTTTCTAGCCTCCATTGTTGATATAGAAAAGCCAAATGACTTTTGAACAAAATTTGCATTTTTTTCTAGATGCTTTCAAGATATTTCTATCTTGTTTTTTGTAATTTGACAATGATATTTCTAGTTGTATTTTTCTTTCTTTCTTGGAATTCTTAGGTACATTTATTGTATAAATTGATAACCTCTAAATATCTGTAAAATTCTCACTTGAATCTGGAAATAGTCTTCTCTGCTTCATTCTCTCTCTTCCTTTTTGTAAATCAATTAAATATATGTTAGAATTTCTCACTGGATATTCTGTTTCTCTTAACTGGACATTTTTTCATATTTAATGATTTATTTTTTAGAATAGTTTTAGGTTCACAGTAAAATTAAGAAGGAGGTACAGACAGTTCCCAAATATGCCCTGCTCCCCTACATGCTCAGCCTCCCCCATTATCAACACCACCCCATCAGGGTGGTATGCTTGTTACAATTGATGAACCTACATTACCACATCATTATCACCCCATCCATAGGTTACATTATGTTTCACTCTTGGTGTTGTACATTCTAGGGGTTTGGAGAAATATATGACATTTGTTAATCATTATAATATCATAGAGAGTATTTTCATTGCTCTAAATATCCCCTGCACTCTATTTATCCCACTCCCCTCAAGCCCTGGCAACCCCTGATCCTTTTACTGTCTCCATAGCTTTGCCTTGTCCAGAATGTTATATAGTTGGAACCATACACTATGTAGCCTTTTCACATTGGCTTCTTTCACTTAGTAATATGCATTTAAGGTTTCTCTATGTCTTTTTGTGGTTTCATAGCTCATTTCTTTTTAATGCTGAATAATTTTCCATTGTCAGGGTGTAACACAGTTTGTTTATCCATTCACCTACTGAGGGATGTCTAGATTGCTTCCAAGTTCTGGCAATTATGAATAAAGTTTCTATAAACCTCATTGTGCAGGTTTTTGTATGGATATACACTTTAAACTCCTTTAGGTATATACCAAGGGGCACAATTGCTAGATTGTATGTCAAGAGTCAAGAGTATGTTTGTAGGAAACCACCAATCTGTCTTCTAAAATGCGTGTAACATTTTGCCTTCCCACCAGTAATGAATAAGAGTTCCTGTCACTTCACATTTTTGCCAGCCTTTAGTTTTGTCAGTGTTACAGATTTGGGGCATTCTAATATGTGTGTAGGTGTGTCTTGTTTTAATTTGCATTTTCTAGATGACATATGAAGTGGAGCACCTTTTCACATGCTTATTTGCCATCTCTATTTCTTCTTTGGTGGGAAGTCTGCTAAGGTCTTTGGTCTATTTTTGATTGAGTTGTTTCTCTTATTTTTGTTGAGTTTTTAAAATTCTTTGTGTATTTTAGAAAACAGTTCTTTATCAGATGTATCTTTTGAAAATATTTTCTACCCATCTGTGACTTGTTTTTCATTCTCCTGATGTACTTTTCATTCTTTGCTAACTCCAGGATACATTCTGGACACTTCTTACTGACCTATTATCCAGTTTCTTATTTAACTCCTTAGCTATTTCTAATCTGTGGTGACATCTATCCATCAGATCCAAAATGGCTTCATTTCATTACTAGAATTTCTATTTGGTTCCTTTTGAAATCTGCTTTCTGTGTTCCCTGAAAAAAATTTTTTTCAAGATTTTCTTTTATTTATTTAACTATAGAAATGATACTTGTTTTACAGTCTCTGTCCGATACATTCAAGATATGATTTTTAAAATTGGTTATGTTATATGTTACATTTTCTATGTCTCACTCATGGTGTCTTGTTTCTACAAGAGCCTGGTTTTCTTTGCTTGTGGGAGTCATTTATTTTATTTTAAAATATATTGTAGGAGTGAAATGTATAAAATGTATTATAGGAATAAAAAAGTTAAGAGAGTTCACTCTGCCTTCATGAAAGATAATCTTTTGTTTCTGTAAGGGAACTGGAGATGTTACTTGTTTTACTTTAATTTATAATCAAGGCTTAAGATTTCCTTCAACACCCCACCCCCCAGCCCCCTGCAAGAGATACAGTGGTGAGCAATGGACACTGACGTACTTTAGGTCTCTTTCTTTACTCTAAAGGATCATCCCTTTGTGGTCACGGCCTATTATTTCATTTTAGTTTACCAAATAAACTAAAATTGTTAATATTATCTATTTTATAAATAAAGTTGTCAACTTTTATAAAACTTGGGCTTTTACATTTTAGCCATTTTCACTTCACTTTTTAGCCATTTTCATTTTATTTTTTCATTTAGCCATTTTAATTTCACTTTTTAGTCATTTTCACTTTTTTTTGGCTGAGCTGTGTGGCATGGGGGATCTTAGTTCCCCAACCAGAGATCGAATCTGTGACCCCTGCAGTGGAAGCATGGAGCTTAACCACTGGACTGTCAGGGAATTCCCACACAGCTCCTTCTTACTAATTGGCAAATGCCCTTAGAATACAAACAACTTTGTTTGCCCTTGTCTTTCCCAAGGTTTTGGCCTAGAGAGTCCTCAACGTCTTCAAAGCTCTTAAACTGATTTTTTAAATGATTTCATCCAGCTCTTTTTGTTGTCCTAAGTAGAAAGATTGGTCTTAATCACCTGGCCCATCATTGCAGGAAGCAGAGTCTGTTTTATAGAAAGATCACTTGCTATAAATATATTCACATGTGTACACTCTGAAATATGTTATAGAAAATTTGACATACAGATAGATGTAGGTAATGTTGGCCTTAATCAGAATTAATGGCAATTACTATTAGGCAAAGATGAGTTTGTTTGGGCAAGCAGAGAAATCACAGTTTGGGACAAGGAAACTATGGTGACCTATGGGCAAATCTGAGGGGACACAGGGAAATTTAGCTTTTATTAGGTTCTGGGAGGAAATTAGGGAAGACTCTCTTGAACAAAAGTTCACTGGAGGAGAATTAGAGTTTGGAATTGTGGAGTTTCACGATGGTTGCAAGTGATGGGCAGTTTGCTGTTACTGAGGAATGCAGAAATCTTCTTTCTTCCTGCTATGTAAGTTGATATGAGGCGTATATGCATGAGAGCTCTTCCTTCATGGCTTCTTGACTCCACTTTAAATCAGATTTCCTTTATCCATTTTCACATTTCCCCTTTCTGATCAAGATCTTTCTCTGAAAGCATCATTGATCAAGCATCAGGTTATTTGTTTTGGTTGAAATCTTTTTTGTCTGGTTTCCTTTGTGCCAGGAAGGACCTTTCCTGGAAGTCATGTCCCACGTGGAGGGGGAAAGAGCAAGTAGCAGTCATAAGCCATAGGGGCCACAAGGAAGGTAGAAGGAGGGGCTCTCAGGCATCTGTCATTCTTAAGTTCATATTTTGTCAAGGTTGTAAGCATTGGAGTTCATCTCAAAGTGATGAGCTAACATCATTCTGTTTGGTGCATTATTTCTGCAGATATTTGACAGGTAAGAGATACAAAGATTAAAAATGATTATGCAAAGCATAATTAAAAGTAATATGGAAAATCTAGTTTGTATAATCGTCCTGAGCCATGAACCTAGGCTTGTAGTCAGCCAACTGAACAAATCAAAGGACCATGGGGAATCAAACAAAACTTGTAACCAGAATGTTTGTTTCCTGATTTTATACAATTAAGTTTCTGCTTCCCCAGAGGAATTTATCCATGTGCAGGAAGTGGTGTTTGCTAGCATGCATACACCACCTTGTTCTTCTAGGAGGTAGTTAAGGACAACTTAATTACCAATATCATCTTAGCTAAGGAATCTAATGACTTGTTGGGTAGCTACTTCTTTAGCAGTAGAGTCAGCTATGTTACCTAGGATAGTGGATAGATTTCTAACCATGCACTCATTGGCGTGTACGTCGAGCCAAGGAAGGAGTAAAGATCTGCCAAAGGAGGCAGACCCAGAGTCATAGACCCTATTGGGTGGCTCACATTTGGTTTTTTGATGTAGGCCTAAGTGGTTGGCCCAGTGATTGGTCCAGATCGATTATGAATGGACAGTGGAACAACTAGGTATCCTAACAAGTATTGTCCTCCTATTCACCAACTATCTAGACATTAATAAGCCCAGGGATGACACCACCATCCACAAAAGATGAAGCCAGGTATGGTGCAGAGGACTTCAGCTAAGTTTGTATTATTTATTTAGATATCTGCTAAAATGGAGTTATTTGCAGTGATCAACAGGAATCAGGTCCAAACCACAAATATTTATACAGATAGAGGATACACCTTTAGAGTAGCCCATGACTTTGGAATATTATGGAAGTAGTGAGGTTTTCTTAAGTCTAATGGAGATAAAGTTTTAAATGGCCCATATGTTCAAGATTTATTAGATGTCGTACCCCTACCAGCAACTTTGGCTATATTAAAATTCCTAGAAACTCCAAACTTGACCCCCCTGGAAGCAAGAGGGAACCACCTGTTGATATATCTGCCAAAACACTACTCTCAAAGGAACCAACAACCAAACCTCTGTCATGGTCCAAAGGGATGTTCTCCCACATGATAATCTAGAAAATTGACTAAAGATGCCCAATAATTGGGCATAAAAGGAAAAACAATATTGGAAATCTAATAACTGTTGGTTTGATGAAAAGAAAAAGCTCTGCTTTCAGCAAAGTAATAATCCAATTCTGCCAGACACTCTAAAATCCCTGTTAATGACTACTTGACATGCATTGAACAATTGGTTTACTGATAAACTGATAACCTTTATGAATCAATACTGGTGGTTAAATATTAATAAAGCCATTAGAAGTGCCTACTTTGTTTGCCCCACCTGTCCAAACCACAATCCTGGAAAACCTATCCACACTGCCTCAGGACACTTTAAATTGTCCAATGGACCATTCCAGGTTTGTTTGGCAAATTATTTATAATCTTTTGCTGTCTCACAGATATAGATATGTTTTTGTAATGGTTTATATATTTTTTCACTTGACTGAAGCTTTCCATTATAGACAGGCTACTGCCTCTTCTATAGCTAAAATTCTATTAGAAAAGATTATCTTTACATGGGGAATCCTCCTCAAACTTCATAGTGACAAGGGAACTCGGTTCATGGGTCAAGTGTTTTGCCAACTGTACTGCCTGGCCAGTTCTACAACACTTTCACTGTGCTTACCCCCCTCGATCCTCAGTGCTAGTTGAACACACTAATGGCACCATTAAAATTCAATTTGCAAAATTTATATAAAATACCTTGACCAAAGACACTGCCATTGTTCCTTCTAGATATTAGGTCACCTCTTTGGGAACCCATAAACTTTCACCGTTTAAGATAATCACAGAATGCCTCATGTACCTAGTTCCTGCTTCTTTTGACCTATATAAGGGGGAAAATACTTCAGTATTGTAAAGGCTGAATTGTTTCTACTGAAAATAACCATGCTTAATAGAACAGTCTTTTCACAGCATGCTCCCATGAGATGAAGGCCTTAAGCATCATACCTTACAACCTGGAGATTTCATTTGTTGGAAGAGACATCTTCAGAAAGATTCTCTCCAGTGTCACTGGAAGGGCTCTTACTGGTGTGCTGCCAACTCCAGGACACTTGGATCCATGTGTCACATCTAAAGAAAACACCAAACGCTGCCTGGATCTGTACCCCAACTGGTGACCTGAAAGTAAAGATTTCTAAGAATTAGAGCAGATGACAGCTGAAGGAGACAGCTTTTCCAAGATGACTAGACCAACCCTGTATAACTTTTTTCCCACTGCTGTTTCTTACTTTATTTTCTGTCTGCTTTCTTTGAAGGACAATGTTTTTGTCCACATTTAGCAATCTGTTGCAAAAGTGGGAAGCTAATCTGATTGTTGTGTTGCCACCTGAAACTCTGATCTGTACATGAGAGCAGTGACCCTTCAGTCCATCCTGTAACTAATTTTTCACTTGTCCCTAATATCACTGCTAATTTCACCTGATGTCCGCTTGATGTCAGTTGCAGATTAAGACTCTTGAAGACAGATCTTCCAGTGTCCTGTTTCTGTCTTCAGTTATCCTTGTAAAGGCTCAGCTGAGCAAAACCTTTTTTGCTAATAGAACTATACTTTTATACCCCACCTCTTTTTTTTTTTCTTCTTTCCATACCTTAATGCTGCCCCTCCAAATGCACCAAAAGAGAACACCATAGGGTGTTCTAGGGCTAAATTTCGTAGAGCCTTCAGAAAAGACCCTTGAATCTCCTTGAATGCTCTGAGAGAGGGAGTAAAGTAGATTGAGAGATGAAGAGTTGACTTGGTGAGAGAATGAGAGAGTAAATAAATGTGACAGAGAAATAACAGCTCTAGTTTAAAAGCTGGAAAGCTTGGAGTAAATCATATCTTGAAGTGAAGGGAATAGAAATTCCAGAGTCATCAACAATGCAAAATCAAGCAGAGAGATCAAGGTTTAGAAATAGCCATTAGATTTATCAATTAATAGGTATGCTGTTTTGTGTTTTGGATGTACTACAGTTTAAGGAATGTGGTAAATAATTTGAATGACTAATGCAGATGTTGATAAAGAATTCCATGTTTACAATTATATTAATTTGGTAGGGTTGCCATAACAGACTGGGGGTTGAAACAACAAAAATTTATTTCTCACAATTCTGAAATCCAGAAGTTCAAGGTCAAGGTGTCAGCAGGTTAGGCTTCTTCTTAGGCCTCTCTCTTTGACCCTCAACTTCTCATTGAGTCCTTACATGGTCTTTCTTCTGTATGCACATTCCTGGTGAGTCCTAATCTCTTTTTATAAAGATATCAGTTGGATAGGGCCTGCCCCAAAGGCTACACTTTAACTTTATCACTTCTTTCAAGATCTCTAAAGAGAGAGTCACATTGTGAGATACTGGAAGTTGGGGTTTCAACATATGTTTTTTGCGAGGACACGGTTCAGCCCATAACAATGATCTTAATTCAGATATGTCCAGATTTCTTAGCAATCTTGTAGTCATTAATCTCTTCTATCAAATAAAAATACTTTCAACTGTTGGGCTCGATTCTTGTTCTGGTTTCTGATGGATTATAACAAAGTCATTCAATTCCTATCACTGTAACTATTCAGTTAATAGGGATTAAGAGACCTCTGAAGTGATCTTGTAAGAAAGTATCCTGTACCCAACACATCTTATAAAAAGGCCAAAATACAGTACCTGAAGAGCATATACAGAAATTGCCATATTCGCTGTACTTCTTCTTTCCAAGGTATCTTGAAGTCCCCTTTTCTGTACCACGGACATTTATTTTCTTATGTTTGGATGACATATTTGGTGTGAGAGTGTGTCAGGGGTGGGGCATACAGATAAAGCATCGTTAACAGGTGTCCTGAGGTATCCAGAGGATTGCCCTGCAGTGTAGGACATTGAGGCAGAGGAGAAACTATACATCATTATAAGTTTAGAGCCTAAAAGCACATCGCAACGGAGTCAAATTAACTTCCCATTGTCATGTAGCACATGGTATATTGACAGTTGAATAAAAATATTAATGGAAATAATGTATTATATCAGCTTGGCTAGGACTATATAAAGATTTAATTTTAGGTTCAAGGTCTGGATGGGAAAATAAATGTAATTAGAGATTAATATGAATCTGCTGGTAATATTCTCATAGTTACTACTGTCAGAGACTAAAAGAATATACAATAATTGCTTAAGTATGCATTTGAATCCAGAGGTTTGAACCTGAGAAGAATTTTTCCCTAGTTAGCTCTGATTTTCTGAAGGTCAGAGAAGATTTGGGCTGACTGCATGTACTGGATTCCAGACGAGTCATACACTAGTTCTTGAAATGAATAATAAGTGTGCATGTCAAGAAAGCCTAGCCAGCCAATGGAAAGAGAAGGAAAGTGTGAAGAGGAGGAAACAGCACATGACAATTCTGAGGCAGGAAACTGGAAACATGAAGTATTTTTAGATACATAATACGTTAAAATTATGTTAATTTGTTGAAGTCACCCTCAAGGATTTTATGATTCAGAGAAGAATAATATCCCTCCTCTTTTGGTACAAGTGTCAGTCAAACCTGAAAAGTAATGTTGACCAGTTGACAAGGTAGTGGACCCTATATTCTAGGCCTCTATTGTTTTCTGTTATTCTTCTCTGTTATTCTTCTGTCTTCTCCATTATTTTTCAGTATGACCTTAGGCAATTTACTTAACCCTCCTTCAGCGCATTTTCTCTGCCAAACAATAATTACTCCAATTGTTCCCTCTGAATCCTAATTTTCACTTATAATATTATTAGGTACCTTCATTGTCTATTATGCATGAAGACTATGGAAAAGAAAACCAACCAAAAATACTTCCAAAGCAAATTATATCATTCTCACTTACAAGAAGTTCATAGTCAAAAAGAGGGGAAAAAATACAGATCTGTACATATTATAAAAGCGTCGTCCAACAAACAATGCTGAGCAGAAACAATTTCTGCCCAATTTCAAATGAAATGTTCTTGATATGTTTATTGGTTGGTTTTCTTTTCATTCTTCATTTATTATGTTAATTTTTTGACATCTTATTATGTCATATACTCTCCTCTATATTTCTCCTTCAGTATGCAGACACCATGTAAGCCAGGTATTATTATTTTCATTTCATAAATGAGGGACTAAATTCTAGAAAACTTAGTTAACTTACTCAAATTCAATGGCCACAATTGCTCTAACTGGGAGAGAAAAATATAAACAAACAGACAAACAAAAAACAGTTTCTATAACCTGTTTCTTAATGCTTTGGTTAGAATTTGTGGCCTTACTTTCTTGTTTGGCAAGTGCTAAACATGTATCAAGTCAAATACTTTGGGCCAGCTCAAATTTTTTATATAACTGGACCATACCTTTTCAGTATTTTTAAATGAATGAATGGAGATGAATTGACATAAACGAATGCATAGTTTCCACCTTCTATCTCTCAAAAAGAAACCTCTCTTTCTCTGTCTTTATACATTCTTTGCACAAGGATGAAAAAAGAGAAAAAGGAAACTCAGTAATTTTAGAATGAAATGCATTTCTTAACTCTGTCTGCATACCTTCCAAGACCAAGTTTTTCCAGAAGTTAAATAAATATATACATAGATAGTTTTGTATTCCCAGTGCCTAACAAGAAGGGGAGGAAGTGGGGGAGAGAATTTAGATTCTCCCTAAATGTTTATTGGATTGACTCAACACCAATAGAAGGTTGAAAGAAGATGCCAAGGAGTAGAAAAACACAAATATAGGTAAGAAGACATGTGCATGTATAAGATAATAGTTTCCAAGTACTGTAAATACCATATAGAGTGCTGCTTGTACTAAATGCAAGCTGATGCTAATCTCACCATCACCACCACTGTTTCTTATTTTCAACTCAGTCAAGCAGCTTTCAAAGGCAAGAGGAGCTTCACAGCTCCCAGGGAGGAAGTGCAGGGTCATAACTTCCTAGCACAGTGGTCTAACTACACTGAGCATCTGACAAACTCCAGACCATTACCACACCAACCAGGCAGTCGCCAGTCATTCAGAGGGAAAGGAAAGAGTGTGGAGAGTGGGAGCAAAAGCTGAATGTAGCCCTGATCTTTGCATAAGCCTCTGGGCTTTGTTGATGTGGCTCCAACATACTGTAGAATTCAGATTGTTCCTTCTTGCCTTATATAGACATGGCACAGTTTCAAAAATAGCCTGTGCTTTTTTAGACCTTTAAAGACATCATCAATCATTGTCTTCTATGGTAATGCTTCAATTACCCAGGAGGAAAAAAAAAAAAAAAAAGCAGCCATGGAAGTGACGTCCTGATGTGCTGAAAATTCCAAATAAAAAAGGGCAGTGTTTGCATATTAGCCATGTAAGCAGCATAAGAACTGTGATGAATCATTAATAAGCCTCTCTCATGCTTTCTAAGTATTCAGGAAATGTGCTGCCTGACAGGCCAGATCTTTATAGGATTAGCTTAATGCTTTGTCACTTTCTGCCTTGCTTGCTGCCCTTCTGCCTTTTTTATGCTGAACAATATTGTACTGAGCATTCTGGCCACACAGAATTCTGTGGCCATACAAGCCTAGTGTTTCTCCATGATAAGTGCCCCTATTTTAGGCACTTACAGCTCATCCATGTTAAATGACGTCCAGCAAAAATGAAGCCCAGGAGTCATTACCCTCTGTACAAATCTCATCCATTTCTTACTGCCAAGGTGGTTTCGAATCGGCCACTTCCAGGTGATCACCTGGAATGATGAATACACAGGGGTACGGCTCCCTCCACTCCACACCATTTGTATCTCTGGGAAACGAGCACATGCACCACACCATGTCAGCCTGGAGAGGCACACAGGTGCAGCTTGCTTGAGCGCAGCTTGTGTGAGGCTCCCATTTGGTAGCCAAGGAGTTCCAACACATGTTAGGAAAAAAAAAGCCGTATGACAAAAAAAAAAAAAATATATATATATATATATATATATATATATATATATATCTCACATTGAGGAGCTTGTGTGACCCACTTCTGCAGCAAAGAAATATATGGGCTTTTATTATTAAAACAAGCTCTTTTTCTATAGCTTCTTATGCAAACAAAAAATATTCAGTGTCTATGGGAAAAGGTTAATGGAGGTTTTGGATATTTAATGAATATGAAATATTAAGAGGGCAGGTTTCATCTATTACTATTTTTATTGATACATTTGTGCATACCCACAAAATATACATGGTGGTTTTATTTGCCATATGAAAAGTTTCACATTGCAGTAAGCCTTTAATTAGAGTTTTCAGATTATCAGCTGTGACTGCTTTATGTTAAGTACACCAATTCCCTTGAAACATTTGAGGTGACTACTGCCTGCACCACTGATTTTATGAAGGTTCACAATCTGTGAACACCATAGAATTTAAACTTGCTTTATATGCCATGCAAACCCCTCATATATACCACCACAAAATCACATGGGATTGCTCCTTACTCCTGATCACACATATACACACGTTATTTATAGCACTTCAGGGGTTCTTTTTCAACTGTTTTAATTTGCCTCAAGGGATTGATAATGGGATAAAGAGCTTTTCACCACTCAATCACATATTACAAACCTAGTTTGAGCCTGTGATGACCACTAATGCTTAGTTTGAAAATATTGTTGTCTGCAATCCATTTTCTCTTTGAACTGCTTATGTTTCAAACAACCTGTTTTTTGAATATTATTAGGTGTTTTTCATGATAATGACATTTTGAATTTTAATGATTGGCTGGAAATTGTATAGTGAT
Organism: Tursiops truncatus; assembly: GCF_011762595.2. NCBI lineage: Eukaryota > Metazoa > Chordata > Mammalia > Artiodactyla > Delphinidae > Tursiops > Tursiops truncatus. Next base: position 66,052,410 of record NC_047045.1, on the reverse strand, counting down.
GATTCACTCTATTTTAGACCTTCAGGGTTTATCCTCTTTAAACTGTAAAATTAGAGTGAGAATTAATTCGTATTATATAGCATATATATCACTAAGATCATTTGACTAGACAAAGCAAACCACAACTCAATATCTATTCCAACACCACGTACTACGAACAAGCTTAGTTGTCTACTAAAACTAAAGTACTAAAAGTCTGCTAAATACTAAACTAGTTTTTGAATAACATTCAAACAAGTCAGTACTAGTTTAGCAGCGGACTGCTACAAGAGTTTATGATCACATCGCTTTTATATGACAATCAAAATGTATTTCAGATAACAGAGACTGATGCAGATATGGATATACAGAAATAGATGATTAATAGACAGACAGAAATACACTATTCTTTCATGATATTGAGATGAATAAAGCAGGATCTGGTGGGAGAAAATCCCAAGATTCTATCACCACTTAAATATTGTAGAAATAATGACAATTTAAGATTCCATCATCTACTACAGAATGCATCTTAGTGATTTCTGTTAGATTCACAAGTCCTTCCTTGTGTCATCAAGAAAGACACTTTAAGGCCGGGTTGAGAAAGGAACGGAGAAGGGAAAAATTTCCTACTTATGGCCCCACCATAAGAAAGGGAGACTTATTAATATAAATCTGAAGCTTGAGAAATATAGCTAAACCTTTGTCAAAATAGAACTGTCTGTAAAAAGTGATACTTTGTAATTCTCATGTTATCACATCTCCACATGCCACATTCCATCTCACTCAGTGTTGACCTGTCAATGGACAAGAAAGATTCAGATGGAAGATTAAACTGGGAGCAAAAAATGATGGACATTTAAAAAAAGATTCTAAAGATAGGCAAAAGTGGAAGATGATATACCAAAACAAAAACAAAACAGTCCATGGGTTGCATAATTAAATCAGAAACTCAAAAAGGTTGCTTAAGGGACAGAAAGTGGTAAAAAAAGTTGTGCATCAATGCTGTTGCTATTTGTCTCATGAGTCTCTGGTATGAAAACTGGGTCTTCATCAAAACAAGAGCTACTTCACTTTGTTACAGTATGGGATTACAACTCATCATAAACATTCAGTCACTAAAAAATGGGGGCATTCATCGTAGACAGAGGTTGGAAGGAATGTGACTTAGTAGAAATGGCCAAATCAGGGAAATGAGAAAAAGGGCAATCACAGATCCTGAAACCACTGTAAAAATCTGTGAGTGAATTTAGCGGTAGCCAATTCATGTATAAAGGCCATTCATGGAAAAAAGATAATTTTTAGACACTCAGACATTAGTGGACTTTTCAGTACTGAAATGCATTTTACTTTACTTAGACATCCAAGTTATTTTGAAATGTGTAAAGTTTTTAAAGAGTTGATTAGAGCAGCATGGCATTATGTAAATAAGTAAATGAATACACACACACACTTCATCTCTAATCAACACCACTGTTTCTTAAACTTTCTTTTTTCCTTCCTACTACCAGGTAAAATTTCTATGACTACTGGTTGATAAAATGGTCAACATTTCTTCACCAAATTTTCCAATGTTGAAAATGCACACTTATGCAAGCATGTCTATTTCATTCTAGTTTCTAGCTGGTTGGACATTTTAATGGTTTACTGGTTTAAAAGGTTGGAAGGGTCTTGACTAATCTTTTCCTCAAGATAATTTTCTAGATAACAGTCATGGCTTAATTTTTTAATTGTAAATGTCTCTGCAAATCAATATAAAATAAAAATAATTTCTTTACAATTAGAGAAAGAAAAGAGCTACCGCATTCTTATTCTAATTTTGAGGACACTGGTTTTCTATTTAGGCTCTTTCCCTCAGTGCCAGACATCCAGGGACACTTACAAAAATGTTTAGGGTTGATATATATAGCACTGTGTCCATAGGCCCCTCAGAGGTCAAGAAAGTTATGATAATGATTTTCCCAGGGTTAGTTCCTGTACTTAATGTTCATCAGCTGATAGATTTTTTTATTTCTTTGGATTTATTGCTTAGCTTCTGGTGGATTGTTTTCTGAGTTATCCTTTGATCACAAGATGAATTAGATTTGTTTTCTAGTTTCAAATATTATCCATCTGTTGCATGAAACAAGTTATATTAATTCACATGTCTCTCTTATTCAAAAACTTGATGTCCTTTTATAAATTGTGCCATTAACAAATTATTTAAGAACACAAAATCTGCGATTGACTCTCAGTTTAAAAGTTTCTATGTTGAAAATGGAATATTATCACTGTCTATACCGTTTGGCCAAATATCTTTTCCTTTATTGTTTTCATTAACATTTATGAGGGCAAACAATGTAAGTAGATATCTAGTATATCATAATATTTAAATAGAGCTTTATTTTACAGTATTTATTGAAGTTAATAAAAACACATGCAATTAAAAAATTTGAGTATTTTTAAAAATTTGTCCTTGTGCTAGAAATAAGTTGAAAATAAAGTTGAAGGAAGATCTGGAATGCAAAGCTTATGAAACAAGAAAACGTTATTATTTTTAAATTTTATTTTATTTTTTTTCAGAAGTAAATCTAAAAGAAACATTTACCTAATCTGAGATATGTAGATGTGAATTATCCAGAGAGGAAAGGACATTATAGACAGTTTAGTTTATATTCTTGATTGTTGGGACGTGGTCCTTTTACTCTTTTTTATGCTTCTAGGTTCTTTGTAAAATACTTAATATGCATGTTATATGGGGCAGCTCTCTGTCCTACCCTCTACCAACAGTGTTTGGTATAATTGTCTATTCATTGTTTTAAATCATGGGATATATTTTGAATAAAGACACAGTCTCATTTTTTTACACTGACCATTGGAATCTGTGATATTTGGAACTCTAAGAAATACATACAAAAACTGATCGAGTTTATTTTTTTCTTCATAATGGAGTACATTAATTCACATGTACACACAAATCAGTCACCTCTGTACAGAAGTTACTAAGACTATCAGAAAATAAACCTATACATTTAAACTGAACTTTGTTTCCACATGCTTTAATCAGTTGAAATGTTACTTAATTCAAAGAGTTCTTTCTATAGAATTGTAAAATTAACTCTACCTTCTTTTATGCTGTTCAGGTAAGCTAACACCAATAGTTCTGATAACAATTTATCTATAGGAACACTAACATGATTGAGAATATAGATGTATTTATTACTTTTAATTCTTTAAATTTATCCACTGAACACAAAATCAATTAATACAAAGTTAGATTAGGTAAAAGAACATTTTACCATTTTTGTACTTATTGTTTAACATTCTGTACTTTTTTTTAAAATTTCTTTATTTATTTAGACTGCTCTGGGTCTTAGTTGTGGCGCGTGGGATCTTTTAGTTGCGGCATGTGGGCTCCTTAGTTGTGACATGCATACGAGATCTAGTTCCCAGATCAGGGATCGAACCCAGGCCCCCTGCATTGGGAGCATGGAGTCTTACCCACTGGACCACAGTTTGATAAAAGAGTATAAAATCTCAGTCTTCTGAGATTTTAAAATCTCAATTTTATAAGCTCTTCTTGGTACTAAGCAACACCTACAGTAGGCTTCCATGATACAGCTCATGGGAAAACTGATTTTACATCTTCACAGTAATACAACTAGAGAAATGACCATGCTTAAAGAAATATTGGCTAAAACATTACTGCTTAAAAATATTAGGAACATTTTTGTTTCTAATTGGTGTTTCAAAAATTAGGAACATCCAATATTTTGGAATCTTCAAAACAATATCTATAAAGTCTAAAATTTTTGAGTCTCTCTAATAGGAAATTTAAAAATATGAATAACTTTAAATGTGGTATTACCATGTTCTCAGTATGTATCTAAGATGTCCCAGAAGTTTGTTTATTAAAGTAGTATTAAAATTCTTTTGAAAACCTCAAACCAAGGACTGGTTTGGGCTTTCTTGGAATTTTGATTGCTTTGGGAAAAGAAGAAAGATGTAAAGGTTATAGCCCCATGAGTATCCATCTCAGTCTATATTCATCGCAGGACAGAAGAAGGGTTCTAAAAGGAACTTCTAGCATATCAGATTTTTCTAATTTCTCATTAATTTGGAATGTGCCTTTAATAAACATATTCTTGAATATTATTGAAATAAATGGTCTTAGTGAATTGAATATTCATTAATTTGAACATTATATTATACATGTGTTTGTGTTATAATATTAACACTCATGTGCCCCATATTCTATGTTTCATCATTCAAAAGGAATTGACAATTTTAGATATAAAATTTATATCTTCACCACAGTATTTTTAAATGGAGTATTAGGCAAATCATTTTACTTTATAGTTATTTTATATTAATATCTGCTTTCATCTTCACAGGACATGACCATACCGTAGTATGTAAAGGTGTTTTTGTAACTGCCAGAAATGATATTCATTGGAAGTAATACACATTCCTGTTTCCTCCATTCAATCCATTTCAATTTCATAAATTGTATTGCATGTACACTGGGAGAAAGCTCTGCTTTACACATTAGAATACATGGAATAACCTTCACTCAATGAACTTACTATTTTATATGCGATTAACTTATAATTAACTAAGCCCCCCACATAATTGTGATAAAATGTAAAAGGAGGAAATGCCCAAACAGGTCGAACCAAAATGCTAAAATAATTTTTTGAGAAGGGAAAATATTTTCTGTAAGCGTTTCAGAAGGTTTCATTTAAAAAATGGAATTGATCTGATCCTTGATTTTGAACATATTTTATTGAGGTACAGTTTACATATTTTAAATTCAGTAAAATCTACAAATATTAAGGGTATCACTGGATGATTTTTTCTATATGTATACATTAACCATGTGTTCACTAACCAGATCAAAGTATAAAACAACCATCACCCTCCTCCCCCTTGCCAGCCAATGCCAGTGACAATCACTATTTGATGTTATTATTATTTAGAGCATTCTGCTGGCTCCACAGCTTGCCTCCACTTGGTATTGCTGGGCTTTTTAAATAAAATGTTTGTGAAATCACATTTCCTATTATTTTAATTTGTATATTCCTGATAACTAATGATGCTGAGTGTTCATATGTACCTTTCAGATACATTCTTTGGTGAAATACTTGTTCAACTTTGAATCCTCTGTCAGAAATTAAAGATAGATAGAAGGTAGATAAAATAGGTAGTTAGATGATATATAGATATATAGATGATATATAGATAGATAGATAGATAGATAGATGATAGAATGGATGGATGAATGCATGGAGAGACAGAAAGAGGTATAGATAATAATTTGCTATAATGGAATATATGTATCCCTAATAATTGCCGTGCTGTGCAAAAATCACAAATAAAAAAAACACGAGGCTGGGCTTCCCTGGTGGTGCAGTGGTTGAGAGTCCGCCTGCCAACGCAGGGGACACGGGTTTGTGCCCCGGTCCGGGAAGATCCCACATGCCGCGGAGCGGCTGGGCCCGTGAGCCATGGCCGCTGAGCCTGCGCGTCCGGAGCCTGTGCTCCGCAACGGGAGAGGCCCCAACAGTGAGAGGCCCGCGTACCGCAAAACAAAACAAACAAACAAAAAAACCTAGGAGGCTTATGAAAAAAATGGAGTTAGGGAAGTAACATTCAGAAATGTTTTTAGTAGAGCCCACATACACACACACACACACACACACACACAAACAAAAACCTATTAAAATGATAGCACTATTTTCCACATATGAAATGATTAAGAAATGCATAAATATTACAATAAATTTTGTACTTTTTTTTCCTTGAAAAAGACCAGAAGTTTGCTTGGGGAAGTGAGCATGAAAAGGATTGCGGCTTGTGATTATTATGAATTGGTAGAAGGAGGGTTATGTGAAATATGATGGAAAGTTGTAACACCAGCTGGGGAAGTGTGGCTCACAGCACACACAGTGATCAAAAATAGCTGGTAGAAGTTTGAGGTATATGAGTGTATACGCTGGTATTCCTATATAGCTCAGTTCAGCTGGGAACAGGTTTGTTGTTGTTTGTTTGTTGTGTTTTTTTTTTTCCTGTTTTCAGGTAGTGTTTCTTGCAGAAGACATTGTACATAAACAAAAGTAAAATTTGCAGTATGCTCAAATTGTTCCTTAATATATCAAATGTATTGGAACAAATCCATGTTTCCAGAACAAATTTTGGAGCACAATTGACTTCATATTCTCTTGAACATAATTTTCAAGATTCATAGGTAATCATGTAAAACCTTAGAAGAACTGGATACCTAACTGAAGCGTTGGCAAACTTTTTCTGTAAAGGGCCAGATGTTAAATATATGTGACTTTCCAGATTACAAGGTCTCTTTTTGCAATTTCTTAAATATGAGTAGTCGCACAAAAGAATCCACAGTCAATGTGAAAATGAATAAGCATGGCTATCTTAAATAACACTATAAAAACAGGTGACAAGCAAAAAGTTTATAAACGTCTGCTTATCCATTTTACATTCTATAGAGGGCTATAATTTTGGGAGGTGTTAATAAACTTGGATTTTTTTGTCACTTTAAGCAATTACAAAAAGGATGCACATGACTGGCAAAAGGTTAATGCCTACTATAACATTCTCTGGTTTGCTGTCTATGCTTATGCAGGATAGAGAGTTTACATTGTATCCTTGTTTTCTCTCTTAACTAGACATTAAAAGTTAATTAACGGTGATTGAGGCTACACCAGAAGCAATAATGATAGAAAAATACAGATATTTCTATAAGGTAATTGAGTGATTTTTTTCAAAGGAAAAAGAGAAATTTTGACCAAAAATAAAGTCTCAATTTATCCAGAATACGAAAGAGCATAGCAAGAGACAAAACTTGAATGTTTTTTAGCAAGTTGAAGAGGGATTGGGGACATGCAATTTCATTTTCCTTCATTTGTAATACTTGAGTCTGAAAAAAGGCTATGAAATATGTTTAAATTTTGGAAAAATATTGCTCCAATTTACTTGTTCGCAAGATGATTATGTGAAAAAAATGGAGAAATTTGTGAAACATTTACTGCAAGGTACTATGTTAACCTTAATAGAGAATTTGTCTTTTTCTTGTTAAAATAATAAATTAGTGTTAGAAATGTTAACACGGGCTAATGAAAAATATACTTTATATTCTATATAATATGCTGCTATCACAGAAATTCCAAATCTTACTTGGATGATTTCTTTGTTTGGTGGTGAATGTTTCAAGAGTTTGTTTATTACAAAATATAACAATACATTTCCAAATATTTTAAAATAACAACGGTTTCTCACTCGTGTTAACATCATGTTTATTTTAGAATATTTTATCGCCACTTTGATTAAGCAAATATCCAAGTCATTATTTCTCAGGTCCATGAACATATTTTCATCTATCATTCAAATCTCCTATCAACTCTTCATTTAACTTTCTCAAGATCAGGACCTAAAAAGATTAAAATTAAAAAATAAAAAATAAATTCATGATATCCTTTACCTCTAAAACTATCTTTAAGATTTTCTAAAGAGCCTATGGAAAAATCAAAAAGATTTCATATTCACTTTAAAAAATAAAAATGGTAGAAATAGTTTGATTTGTTTGGTACGCTTCATATTTCTTCATTAGTTCAACAATATACTAATATCTGCATCGGAAGAATTGTCAACTCAAAAGAGATGCTCAGCCTCAGTCTTCCAAAGATTAAGTTTGTACAGGCAAAATATCATTAACATGAATATTTCAGATATTGTATTTTCACGGGAAGGACCTGTAGGTTTGTTGATGGCCTCATTGTTAATAATATTTTTACCCCCAGGGTAACCGTTTACCAAACCCTTTTCAAATAGTTACATATTATACTCAAACAGAAAATTGCAGTCTCCTCCATTCTGATATCATTGGTTACTGTAATAAATTAACCACAGCTTTTCAGTCTCATGATCAAACAGGCTTCTACTTATCTCTGATTTTTGCCTGAAGGCTCTGCAGTAAAAACACAGGCTAGAAGAATAGGAGATGTTAGAATAGAATGCAGACTGTGACAAAAGAAACCAACTTCATTACGAATGTATAAAACAACCTCACCAAGGGGGCTACACGAAAATTCAGTTGACTTAAGTAACTTTGGAAATGACAGATTACTGCAAGATTCAAGATGAAAGGAAATGTCAATAAGAATCGCTGGTAATATTTCTTATAAGAGTACGAGTTAACAATTCTGGAATTACTGTTTATGTTTACTGGAAATGAACAAATAAATAAATGAATGATGGATGATAGGAACAAGGTTTCTCATCTGTTGGTGTGTGAGGTTACAGATAAGTAAAGAGGAAGACTGGAATGATCCATGGACTAGAGTTGGAGAAATCAGTAGAAGTATAGTTTTTAACATATATAGAGATGGATAAATATAGGACTGTTTAACTTATATGTATATAAGTTAAATATATACATGGATATACATGAGTGAATATGTACACATATATTTCCTTACTGTGTCAACTGAGAGGCAGAAAAGCAACAACACCCAGTAGCCATGAGCATTCCTAGTGACCAGATCTTTGTTACTAACACGATTCTCCAATGAAAGGAACCAGGGATACTTGGATAGATGGATGATTCTAGGTCTAGAGCAGGAAGCATACTAGGTAGGCATGGAGCAACTTGTAGTGCCTAAAAGTAAGGAATTCCTACACACACACACACACACACACACACACACACACAGTGATGGGGCTGTGTCACAGGGACAAGGAACCAACTGAAAGAGCTGGAACAATTTGGGCAACAAATCAAAATGCTGATTAAATATATACAATGGAATATTAATCAGCCATTAAAAAGAATGAAATAATGCCATTTGCAGTAACATGGATGGACCTAGAGATTATCATACTGAGTGAAGTAAGTCAGACAGAGAAAGACAAATATTGTATGATATCTCTTATATGCAGAATCTAAAAAATAAATGATACAAATGAACTTATTTACAAAACAGAAACAAACTCACAGACTTAGAGAATGACCTTATGGTTATCGGGGGGAATGGGGGAGGATAGTTAGAGAGTTTGGGGTTGACATATACACACTGCTATATTTAAAATGACATATACACACTGCTATATTTAAAATGGATAACCAACAAGGACCTACCATACAGCACAGGGAACTCTGCTCAATATTATGTAACAACCTAAATGGGAAAAGAATTTGAAAAAGAACAGAAAAAATAAAGATCATTAAAAAAATAAAAATAAAAAAAAATTAAGTATCCAAAAAAAAATCAAAAAATCTTTAAATAAATGGAGAAGCATAGTGTGTTTCTGGATTGGAAGGCTCAACATAAGAAAGTTCAGTTCTCCCTAAATGGGTATATGGGTATATACAGTCCCAATGAAAATCCCAACAATATTTTTCATACTTAGAGACAAGATTTTTCAAAACAAAATTTTATGGAATGCCAAAGGAATTTAGTTTAGTTAAACAATTATGAAAAATAATAAAACAAGAGAAATTAATCCATGCAGTTTCAACTTATTATATATCTATAGTAATCCAAACAGCACGGTACTGGTGGAAGAGGAGGCAAATAAATAAGTGGAACTTGACAGAACCCAGAAATAGACCTGAACAAATATACCCAACTGATTTTTGGCAAAAGTAACAAAGAAATTTAATGGAGGAAGGATGGGCTTCTCAACAAATCGTGCTGGAACAACTGGATACTTATAAGCAAAGTAAAATAAAATAAACCTCAGCCTAAACCTCATACCTCATACAAATATTAACTCAAAATGGATCACAGAACTTACATGTAAAACGTAAAACTGGAAAACTTTTAGAAAAAAAACATAAGGGAAAAATCTTCATGATTTATATATAGACAGAAAGCACATACTGATACCAAAAACACAACCCATAAAAGGGAAATATATAAACTGGATATCATTAAAATTAAACACTTTTTTTCTAAGAAAGACATTATTCAGAGATGAAAATATGAGCTTTGGACTGGTAGAAAATATTTTCAAGCCATATATCTGACAAATATCTACTATCAAGAATACAACTGACCCTTGAGCACAGGTTTGAAATGCATGAGTCCACTTATACACAGACTTATTTCAATAAATACTATAGCAGTACACGATCTGTATGCAGTTGGTTGAATCCAGGTGGAAGGTCGACTCCAAAGTTATCCATGGATTTTCAACTGTGTGAGAAGTGGAGGCCCCTAACCCCCATGTTGTTCAATGGTCAACTGTATTTAAAGAACACCCAAAACTCATAGTAAAACTATCTAGTTAGAAACTGGGCAAAATAAATGAGGGGATTTTGCACCAAAGAAGATATACAGATGGCAAAAAGCACATAAGAAGATATTTAACATTATTATTCTTTAGGCAAACGCAAATTTAAGAAATAATTATGTATCACTATACACCTAACCAGAAGTTCTCAAATAAAATATAAGGACAACACAAAATGCTTATGAAGATATTGAGAAACTGTATCACTCATACGTTGCCAGTGGAAATGTAAAATGTTCTGCCACTCTGGAAAACAGTTTGGCAATGTCTTAATAAACATACACACCCACTCTATGATCCTGCAATTGCACTCCTGGTCTTTTATCACAGAGAAAAATGTTATGCTCACACAACAACTTGTAGACAAATATGTTCATAATAGCTCTATTCATAGTAGCCCCAAACTGGAAATAACCCAGGTTCCTTCAATGGGTGCATGAGTAAACAAACTTTGGTATATCTGTGTCATGGAATAATATTCAGCAATTAAAGGGAACAAACTGTTGATACATCAACTGTTTGGATAAATCTCCAGATTATTTATACTGAGTGAAAAAAATCTTTAAAAATTAAATACTGTATGCTTTTTATATAGCATTCTTGAAATGACAAAATAATAGATATAAAGAATATATTAATGGCCAGACATCAAGTAAAGGATGGAAAAGGGAGAGAACTGATTGTGGCTCTAAAAGGGCAACATGAAGGACAATTCAGATATTGGAAAAGTTCTGTATCTTGCTTTTATCAATGTCGATATCCTGGTTGTATTATTTGTACTTTTGATTTTCAAGGTGCTAGACTGGGAGAAACTGGGGAAAGGATGTATAGGATTTCCCTGTAATATGTTTTAATATTGCATGTGAATCTACCTTTATTTCAAAATCAAATTTAAATTTTAAAATGATGTACTATACAAGAAGCGCTGGTAAAAACTACCTGCAGTAAACATTGAATATTGGGATTAATTACTAAGGAATAATGGTTATAGAACACATGATCAATGTTACTTTAACAAAGTATTAATAATCTAAGCAACAGAATTGGAAAATAAATTAAATGGAAGAGGGAGAAAAATAACAGTGGCTATCATGTTATTTCTTAGAGCAGTATTCAAAAAATTCTGTAAAAGTAGTTAAAACCCTATTAGGAAAACCATTAAGAGACTGAATCAGTTTTCTTAATATTAAAAGTTTCTTTCAGAAATTATATCTTTCTAGGTGGAAAACATTAATGTGAATTTCTAATTCGCTTCAGACTCACTTCAGGTTGTTTGCTATTCCTTAAAGTAAAACTAAAATATGTTTATTAAATATGAATATAGTATAACTCATTATTATAAAATCTCTATATGCCTATAGAGCAAATTTTAGATTGATGTTAATAAAATATTTAAAGAGGTTATTTGTAATTGGCTTAATTTTGAATTTAATGTATTTATTTGTACATTTATTCATGTACCGTTTCCCCCTTTATAGTTTTATACAAGTATGATTTGAAATTTAAACACTGGACTTTTTCTTTAAAACAAAATGTTTAAAATAAATTAAAGCAGAATAAATTCTGCTTTTTGTTATTGATACTTTTAAGATGAATTGAAGTAGAAGGATGATACTAGTATGAGAATTGTGTCTGTCTTTCTCCTCCCCTTCTATCATGAATAGTTTCCATTATATCAATATCAAAATATGCCAAATATTAGAATTTTATTCTGAGATTCTTTTTCCCTGTGCAATAACTTTCATTCCCTGGAGAAGTATCAAGCATGTCACCCTGTCTCACTGAAATAGGAAGATCCATTCGTATACCCAAAGAAATAGATATACAGTTACAATTACATAATGGAGTAGGTTCATATCTTAATACTCTCTTTACAGTAAAAAGTTCTTAAACTCTCCATTGGCTTTCATCAAATTCCATTGACATATATCTCTATGGGGAGTAAAATATTATAAAACAATATTTTGCTGGGAAAAAATATTTTTAAAAATTAAGAAAAAACTAGTATTTTCTAATTGAGATAAATATTGACCCATGTCACACTGCATTTTTACCATAATATGATGCTCTGTTTGGTTTTGGTTTTTATCTTTTAAGAACTATATGTTTTCCTAAAATACAATTATTGAGAGGGCATTTGATCATGGTTTTCTGTCTTTTAGGCAAAATTGTTAGCTCTATCTAGTCCTTAACTATACATTTACTTTCAAGCCTAAGGTTTTTGCCATTGCTTTTCGTAACCAAAAGTAATCTTGTATAATAGCTTTTAAATGTTTATGTAAGAGTCCTAGTTAACACACTTATTACTGTTTATACTTATTTATATTCTTTACAATTCATTTGTTTATGGTCTAATGTTAGGTCTAAGTATCAAATAAGTTTTAAAAAGTTGTTATGAAATCTATTACTTTTTAAATAAACATTCTACTATATCTACCTAATGTGAGATATATTTTTATTTGTTTATATTCCTGATAATTTTTAAAGCTTAACATCTAAATGTCATGCAGATTACAAGAGAGTACAGTGGAAAAGACAGTGGAATTAGTAGGTTGTAATATCAATTTATTTAATAACTATGCTTCCTTGATTACTTCTACTTCTGGTGTTTTAATTGCCTCAATTCTAACATTGACATCATTAATCTTCCTTACAGTGATATACGATTTAAGAACCAAAGACGATGCTGTAAAAAAGCATTTTTAGGGCTTCCCTGGTGGCGCAGTGGTTGAGAGTCCGCCTGCCGATGCAGGGGACACGGGTTCGTGCCCCGGTCTGGGAAGATCCCACATGCCGCGGAGCGGCTGGGCCCGTGAGCCATGGCCGCTGAGCCTGCGCGTCCGGAGCACGTGCTCTGCAACGGGACAGGCCAGGCCACAACAGTGAGAGGCCTGCGTACTGCAAAAAAAAAAAGAAAAAGAAAAGAAAAAAGCACTTTCAGACTATATATTCAATATTAATAGGAAGTATTACTTATTATGCTCATAAGTCTCTACTATTGGCAACTGTGATATTTTATAAATTGAAAATAATATAATTCTACACATTTTTTCCTTCGTAGTTTGTACTACTGCTGCTTTCCGGGGCAGTTTTTCTGTTTAATACAGGATCAGGCATTTAAATAGGCCAATTTGATGTTGCTATAACTTATTTCATATATAAATAAACTCAATTTTCCAGACCCGGAAATGTACTTTTCTAATGAAACATTATTTTTTGTCTGATATTCCCAGCTTTATTTCTTAGTCTACCTAAACTCTGAAGGAACTTTAAAAAGCTTGCAGGTGTGTCAGGGAATGATGCCATTTTATCATGTTTGGAATGAAATTGTTGTAACGGTTAAGAGCAAAAGAAGAATGAATTGAAGTCCACTCATTCTTAATTACCAAATATTTTAGAATGTACATAAAATTACACTCATCTAAAGTCATCAGTTTAGTGGTCAGTTTTGATACTTTTTTCATTAATTTCACCTGGGAACAAAAGCACAAAACTAGTATATGCTCAATTCTACAAGTGAGTTCAAAGAAGTAAAAAAAGTAATTTATTCATAGTGCAAAGTGAGTTTCTGCAAAGAAAAAATTTATAATTGTTTTTGAATCTCTAGTACCTAGGTAATATATAAATATTACATGCAGCTAGAAGGGCAACTCTATCTAAGAGTTGCCATAGCACATTTTAGGGTACAGAGTATCTGTAGTTCAAACCATTCCTTTAAAGGGGGGGTCTAAACAGTGTGTTTAGCAGACTGATATCATCTCTCACACTTTTAAGCATCATTACAAGAAGAAATCCAGCATATGTTTGTTAGCTTCAAGGTAGCAGGAAAATCACTATGGCTCACTATATGAAATCACTAGCATGTTCCACTATAATCATTTCAAGTGACATTAATGGCTTCCCAATGAAGAATTTAAAAATTGCAGTGTCTAGAGTTTTAGAATTTCAGATTCTCATCTAAGCGCTGAAGTGATACCGCTCTCTGTCCTCAAGGAGATCATGCCCCACGGGGGGGAGACGGACACGTTAAAAGTCAATTCTGAAACATGAAACAGATGTTAAAATGGATAGACAGTCAAAGTCCTGCGGGAATGCAAAGCAAAACAAATTCTTAAGGGTTTGGTGATCAAAGTCATCTGAACAGTGTGTAAATTTTTAAATGGTTAAGAAACCCATCCCACTAGATAAGTAAATTGTATGTGTGTGTGTGTAATACAGAACGAACTGTACACTATTCAGCAAGTAGCCTTTTTGCTTTGTCACTAATGTTGGCCTGTTTGCTACCCCTGCTGTAAAAAAATTTCATTATCCTTTTCAAAGGCTGCATTTCTTCCCTCCTCCCCCTTAGGATCTTCTGATAGTACAAGCTGTTTGCAGCAAAACCCTCTAAGGAAAGATGGCTCCTAATGGTTTTCTCCAGTCTTGGAGGTGGTACACAGCTTCCAACCCTCTATGGACCCTTTATCCACAAGGTTCTCTTGGCTCCAAAGTAAAAAATATTCTAGTTCCTGTGTACTATAATGAATACTTTACCCTATACATGGAAGCACATTCTTTTTTTCCCTATATGGACTATCTTTCTATAAAATTATGTAACACCCAACTGTTCCCCAGTTCAATTATTTTTACTGCTAGATGAACCAGGAGAGGTTATTTTCTAGAAAGAACAAAATTATTAAATAAGCATTATTGTAAAATTGCATCATAATTTGAAAGGAAAGAGGTAGGGTACTTTATTAACAACCTTTTCACCTAAAGTTCAGGAAAAGTACTTTAGTATGTGTCAGATGCTTTTATATTAAATATAACCATGCATATTTTATGGAATGGTGTATCAGCAGATGGGAGACTACAATATAAATACATGACTAGGATATTCATTCTAAATGAATGGGGAAGAAAGATATGAAATGAATTATTTGAATATGACAAGACAGTCCCACAGGATTTTTTTTTCTTTCTTATAATTGAAGTACAGTTGATTTACAATATTGTGTTAGTTTCAGGTATACAGCAGAGTGATTCAGTTATATACATACATATGTATATGTATATACATATATATTTTTTCAGATTATTTTCCATTATAGTTTATTACAGGATATTGAATATAGTTCCCTGTGCTATACAGTAAATCCTTGTTGCTTATCTATTTTATGTATAGTAGTTTGTATCTGTTAATCCCATACCCCTAATTTATTCCTCCCCTGCTCCCTATCCCCTTTGGTAACCATAAGTTTATTTTCTTTGTCAGTCCACAGGGTTTTTTCTGTGTGTGATACCTCCAGAGGTCTTTACAAAGAAAATCATGGCAACTTTAAGAACACTGAGGTGTAAAAAGGAGACATGAGCTAGGACCAGTAAGAGGAGATAATCTAAATCATATTACACTAATGACAACCAAAAAAGTCAAAGTTAGTGTTTAAGATATATACAATCATGGGGGAAATAAGAACTGTGCTCAATAAAATACACAAAGGGTAAAAATTGATGCCGCAGATCTGGTAAAAATTGGGCAAGTACAAGCATATTTACTCTCTGTAGTATGTACTGAAAACAATAAAAATAACAGAACCTACATTTTAAAAAATACTAAAACATGCAAATGATTTCCTTAAAAAAGTCAAAACACAATTAACCCTTTTATGGATATTGTCTCAATTCTGTGAAGATGTCAATGATCTCCTATTTATTTATTTGTGTATTTATGTATTTATTTATCTTTAACTCTCTTTGGAGATAATTCTTATATTTAATCTAGGAAAATAAACTGATGAGAAAAACTGAAAGAAAAAGATCTGAAACAAGAGATGAAGGACAGATATTGCCAGTCATAAAAGAAAGTATAAATTTATGTTATTACAAACAGTATGGTATGGGCAAAGAAATAACCAGAAAAATAAACTGAAGTTTTTAGAAAGGAAAGCCTCCAAATTTATATGGGAATTTGGTATCTAATAAGATGGCATTTCAGTAAGTGGAGAAAATTTGGATTATTCATTACAGTATTGGGAAAACTTAGTAGACAGGAAACAATATAAATTTCCTTACAAGAAATAATATTTGAAATGGATCACTGATTTTAATGGAATAAAGCAAAATATGCTAAAAATTAAAACAGGCAAATAAAAGTGCCCAAACACAACTGAGGTAAGTAAACAAACCCTTTCAAAGAAAAACACTGATTTATAAATATGATTAATGTATCTCTTAAGGTTCTTTGAATTATAAAGAACAGAAATATGACTCTTATATACTGCATTTAAACCAAAAACAAGATATTTGGGGATAAATTTTAATTGAAGGGAAAGCTGAGCAGCTGGGTTGAAGGACAAAAGAGAGAGTATTTGAGAATTTTAGAGATTCTCATTCACAAGACTCAACTGCAACAATTTCCAGTTTTTTAATTTAAATTTTATAGTTTCAGGGGAGAAAATCTAAATGACCCAGTCTCAGCACTTTTTCATAAAGTCAGCTGTGGCGAGGCCAGTGGGGTCCTCTAGCTACAGATGAGTCCCATTTGCTGGTGCGATTGCCTTGGATGCATATCTTTGTGAGCCAGGATTCATCATGGGGGCCTAGAATAACTTTTAAATCATCAGCAGGACAAATAAATACAATGAAAAACTCAAAAAAACAAATCAAACTCAAAAAATCAAAAAGGGAGAGCATAACACAACAAATATAGTGACTACATTTCCACTTTTAAGAGAGAACACGTATAAATAAAATTTTCAAAAAACAAGACATGAAGGGAAGAAGATAGAGATCAATAAAGGCAGGGACATTGAGTGAGTTACATGAAAACTCAAGCAAGTTTCTTTCCTTCTAAAGCATCTGTTTTTTCACCCGAGCAATAGGGATAAAAACGATACACAATTCATGCGGTTTTGTAGGCTAGATTAAATAATCCAAGCAAAAGATTTACTGTAGCACTCAGCATGGAGTAAGTGCTCAATAAATAATAGCTATACTTGCTTTGATAAATATTATTATTAACCCCCTAGAAATGGGGGGTTTATGTATATAAAGGATTAAAGGTAAAAAATATAAATGGTCAATAAACCTATAGAAAAGAACGCTAGACTTTATTCATATTTAAAGTTTAAACATTTTTGAACAATTAGGGAAATTTCATTTGCCTGTTAGATGGGTAAATGTCAATTAATATCAAATATTACTGAGGGTTTTCAGTTGATCCTAAATAGCTATAAGCTTTTTGAAAATAATTTATTGTTAACTCCCAAAGTAAAAAAAAAGACACATCACCTCTTTATTGGTAAGTAGAACTATATTCCTTCAGAAGTAGGAAGGCCCAGGGGCCTGCCTGCTCTTTGGTCTGTCACCTTGCCCCATCTCCTGTGTGTTGTGATCATTTTTCAGGGCCAGGACAAAAGGCAGGTGGGGCATGTGCAATGGGATTGCCATCCAACATGGATCTAGCTGGATGTACGTCCAAGTTGGCAAGACCAACTCTGTCATCAAGTGGTACTGGGGTCTGGATAGCAATGAATAGAGGGAGATGATTATTTGGCTTCAAATTCCAGGCTTGTATTTCAATCTAGCTTTGCCCAAGAACCCTGGATTTGTGGGGTCTGGGACATTTCCCTTTCATTAATAACCCTTTCTCTTGATTTCCATTTGCCTTCATGCTTCTCTTTACCATTGGTTAAAACACATCAAAGAGGCAAACAGTTACTATCCCAAAGCTCCAAGTAAATCTATTTCTATACGTTTATCTACAGATGCATTCACATAGATGACTGAATGTATTTGTACAGAATCTTGCTTCCAACATTGTTATCATAATAAGGGAAAAGAAAATAATGTTTATTATTCAGGAATCAGTGAAATAAATTATGACATATCTTTAAAATGGGATATTAGGTAATTACTTTAAAAACATAATATAAATTCATAAGTACTGATATTAAAAATGTTCATTACACATTACTAAGAAAAACAGCAAGGTGGAGTACAGGAAGTGTTTCATGATTTTTACATTAAATACAAACATGTACACACACGCACTCATACTCTAATCTTACTTGTTTGCCTCAGGGGTTGCAATTCAACTGCTGTCCCTCAAAGACTAGGCAAGTATTATCAATATCTGTTGTAGCTAACTAAAAGAATTAGGAAGCAGTGGTAGGAGGGAGGATGAATTTCACATTTAAATGCATTCAAATTTAGTTTTTAAAATTTTAAGTACCATATTGCCCAAACAAACCCAGAAATGATTTGCCTCAAACTGCTAGTGGGTGAATTCTAATACAAACCTTCATATTCATTGAATAGCTCTAGGAGGCCGCATGAAAAATTCCTAACAGAGATTCATATTTTAGAGTGGAGCTACGATGGTGAAAGGTGACCTTAATTTTATACTTCATACTCTTCCGTACAGTTTTACATTTTTGTTTTATTTTATTTTATTTTTTTTGCGGTATGCGGGCCTCTCACTGTTGTGGCCTCTCCCGTTGCGGAGCCCAGGCTCCAGACGCGCAGGCTCAGCGGCCATGGCTCACGGGCCCAGCCGCTCCGCGGCATGTGGGATCTTCCCGGACTGGGGCACGAACCCGTGTCCCCTGCATCGGCAGGCGGACTCTCAACCACTGTGTCACCAGGGAAGCCCCAGTTTTACATTTTTTACTGGTCAGTATGTGTATCTTTATGCTAAAAAAGCTTACATAAATAAAAATGCATGACAAATCAATGAAACTGCTTTATTAATATTTGAAATATATACAACATAAAATTTTTGATAAAATAGGAAATATTCATGTCTGGATACTCCCACTCCAGCAATATCTGATTACATATATTTTATTTTATTTTTATATATATTTTTTATATATAATATATTTTATTATTATAATCAGTGTTCTACTGTAAAGTTTTATTGTGATATTATAATGCTCTATATTATATGGATATCTTTATGTTATATGGCTTTGTACATATACTTTCTACATGATGCTACTTCACCTGGAATTTTTTTCCCCTCTCCACCTCTTAATAGCTGGGAAACATATGTTCATTCTTCTCGACTTGCTCATGATGAGTGGCTTATATTATTCCCAGCTTTCCCCTCCCCCAATCGTGGTAAATCACTCATTGTCCTCTACTCCTCCTTTATGTTACATAACTTTCATCAAGTACACATCATATGAACTTATTAGTTATTTGAATGTGTATTCTCTCTCTTTTGTAGTCTGAAATTTCCTTGAGAGCAGAAACAATGCCTTTTTTTTCTTACTATCACCAGACCCATGCAGAATGCCCCAAACAAAATTGTTCCCAAACTTTTCAAAGTAAACTGAGAGAAGGAATTTTATTTTGTAGTCTGTAAATCATCCTTAGAGTCTAGGATAGAAGGAATAACTGCTCTTTTCTGAGGGCTCACTGTGACATTTCTTAAGCACTGGATGTGTACTATCACATTTAAAACTTACAGAAACTCTATAGATAATTAATCTCATTTACCAGAAGAGGGGCTTGAGGTTTTGAGTCATTAATTTTCTTGGCTGAACTTTAAGATGTAAAACTTGCATATGAAGTCAGGTATAAGGATTTGAATAAAGAGAACCATAAAATTTTTCTACAAGGGAAGGAAGCATAAAATGTGAATAATGCTTTAAATCTATTTCTTCACATTTAAAATGGATAGAACAGGAATTTTGCCTTAACAGCACGACAATGAGGATTTGGAAATAAATTGAAAATCACAATGTAGGAAATATCTTTAGATGATTAAAAAATAAGTAGAAACAAAAACCCAGTGAGTACAAATGAATAGGCTTGCAAAGGTATGTAAAAATATCTCAGCATCATAACATATACTATAATATATTAATTAATTATTGGACCATGTATATTACAAAATATAGTTTGCTCAAGAAGATGGTACAAAAGATAAGAAAAGCAGAAAACATTATTTTTTCACTCTAAAGGGATGTAAATTCATAAGAATCAAAGTTATTTCAAATTATACTTTTCAAGGAGAATCACAGCAGCCCTTAAATAGAAAACATAACATAAAGAGTTTATAAATATTACTGCAATAAAACATTTAAGAGATTACAGAAAAATAAAATATCCTAAAGCAAGAAGAATAAGCAAGTGATTACATCTTTGTGTAATATAAGAAAAAAAGAGCAAAACACTTAAAATTTGGTTTTCTTAGGGCACTTTTAGTAATGAAAATATATATTTTAAATAGAATGGAAATTCTCACATTAAAAAATGCCTGCAATCATAAATCTGTGTTTAAAAAGTAGGAAAAAATGTAGGAATTGTTTTTACTCCCCACCCCAGTATTACTAACTAAAAATATAGTTTCCTTAGGTTCTCAAAAAGAGTATAAAATATTACCCAGAATAGGAATTCATATTCTTGAAGTTGAATCATGAAATTCTCCTCCCTGCTTTAAAAAGTGGTTACAAATTTATCATTTCCTATGTCTGTAATGATCCTTATTGTGATGTAGAGTTATAGGCAAAAAATGCATTGACATTACTTGCTAATTGCAAATATAAAGACCTGTAAGGAAATTCAAGAGATAACAAAGACTTCTGTTTCTCAGTGTGTTTATGTAAGAAGAAAGCACCCCTTGAAAAGGTACCGCTTTATACCAAATGACCTGCTTTGGGCCTTAAAGCTCATGGTCTCCAAGCTGTTTAGTGGCCTGTGTCAAAAAAATTACTTGTTTCAGTCCATTTTCTCTCAATTCAATAACCCTTAAGCCTCTCAAAACAAAGCAAAGTTAAAATTATTTTCAATTGCTTTGGACTGGGATGTGTCAGGCAGTCACCCACATTTCATGGACATCAATAGAACAAAGCACTCACCCTGAAACTTTTCTCTTTTTCTCATGAATCAAAATTCCAGTGAGCTGATTTCTGTTTTAGTCTAGGAGAGATTTATGAGAAATGGGATTTTTCTGACTCATGGCTTTGAGCGGAGTTCTCTGGATATATATTCCTGAAGAAAACAGCATAGCTAATCATCTCACTTAACTCTAAATAATGCACACTTGATTATGGAGCACATTCCAAAAGTCCAGCAATCAAGAAGCTTGACAGAAATGAGAGCATGGCTTCCCGTCCTGGACTCTATGTTTTAGTGAATGACTTTCCCCAATATGGTTTATTTAGTCACACATTCTAATATCAGTTCATTGTGTCAGAAAGGTAAAATCACAAGAATTAACGATGAATAATTTCACTTAGCCGCCTGTTGCCACCTGTCAACTTTCTACCCATTCATCACCTAGCCTGTCACACTTGACATAAGCTTCTGAAGGGCTGGGCGAAGAGGGGGCAGGAGAGGCTGGATAAATGTCTTCATGATCATCTTTAGCAATGTCAGTAGCTCAGCACTCTAAGTATTTTAGACTTGCCTGTGACAGCTTTTCCACCAGCGCTGAAGCTGCATTCCAAATTGATATTTGTGGCGGCTTGGATTCTGGGCTAGAGCAATGCCTAGGGCAAGCCAATTTCTGCAGTTTGATACCAGTAAACAATACGATCTCTCTTTGTGTTTATATGGATGAGCTGGAGTGGAATGAGGGAAGGATAACTTCAAATGACAGTTGCCACAGGTGATTAATTTTTTTTTTGTCTTTTACAGATTTAATCTGCCTACTCTAATTTAAATTGGTGTTCATAATGATCCTTTCATTTTTCATAGAAGAGATGCTTTCACTCATGAAACAAATATGCAGGCAGGATGCCATGCACAAAGATGGTGTTCCTGACTCACTGTAATTTTAAGTGTGCTGGGAGATGTTTCCTCTCTGTGGGTCCCCACCTGACCAGCCCACTTGTGACCAGGATATGCAATTGTGAGGCAACTTATTATAGAGAGGTGTGGGCACAAGTGATGCTCCTAAGGTCAGGGATGAGGTACTGTGAGGTCCAGAGAGGCAATATGATATAACAGTGAAAAAGCTCACACACAGCTAGACAGAGAAGGAAATGTTCTAGCTCCACGTTTTTAATTATAAGCAGGGAAAAGTAACTTAATCTCACTGGGGCTTCAATGACCAGAAGGAAAAATGAACAGAGGATACTGCACAGAGCTATCATGAGGCTAATACAGTGTGTATGAAAGTGTTTTAAAAGTTACAAAGCATTATTCAAGTATTAGTTAAGTATCATTAATAATTATCTCATATCAGAGGAAAATCAACAGGCTGATAATTGAGCCTTTAAACCTGGCCTTGGGAATCCGAAAGAGTACAAAATCTCATGTTTTATTAATTTTGCTCTGTTTTGTATGGTCTATAATTAGTCATCTTTTAGTTTTCCATTTTGGGTATATGTAAACACGAACGCAGTAGTATTAGTACATATCAAAATATTTAAGTAATGCATATTTAGAGAAGCTGGCAGCAGAGAAATGAGCAACATCTCATGGGAAAATTACAACATAGAAATAAAGTAGTGCAGTGCTAAAGAAAGCCTTTCAAGTATAATGACCATCCAAGCCACAATTCATTTTTATGGGTCATGGATTAACAAGTAGATTTTTGAAAACGGGTGAAAAACTCACGTTTTCCTTTTATTGCAGAAATATCCTTAGGATGTGTGATTCCAATGGAAAATATCAGGATTTTTTGCCTTCTCTTTGCTCAGTCAATAGTCAGAGGCTGTACTCTGATTACCTGACATACATCCAAACAAAGGTGAGCTCCCACATTGATCTATTGCTCTCTGGAGAACGGAGCTCTCAGAAGCTCTGTTTCTGAATAACAAGGTGAGAGTGAGCCAATACAAACTTCCTTTGAAAGAAAATGTCAGATTTGGAATAGAAAAACAACAGAAATATCACAGACTTCTTGATAAGATACATAGGGCTACAATTGTTAAAGTACGTCCTGTAGGCACACACCCTTAGAAAATCTGATGAGCGTGTATACCCAAAATATTTATGCGGGCTAACTGCCCAATCAATTCCCAGAGAAAACAAACAGAAGCACCAATAACTCTAAACTGGATCAGAAATATATTTCTATTTGAAACCCAAAGTTGAGCAGTGATTCCTTTGTTCTAACTAGGCAGTACCTCTCTGCCCTCTGAAGCAGTGCATGGCATTTATTCTGTAGGTGAAAACTCACAGGGTAAAAATATCTACAGGAAATAAAATAGCAATTGATTATTTTTTTCTCCAGAACATTATCCTTTTTTGTATCTCATAACCTCTTAGCAAGCCCAATATTTTACCTAATGAACTATCTGCCTCCAGCCTCTCCCTACTCCAATCATCATAAGACAAGTGTCACATTTGGATTTCAAAAGCCCACCTCTGATCATGACCCTTGTTCCCCAAGTCTTTAATGGCTTCCTATTGCCACCACACACACACACACGCACACACACACACACACACACACACACACACACACACAAAACCTCCACAAGGTGCATTATGACATGGCAGCAATGTTTTTATCCCTGTTGCCCATTAGTCCCCCATATAGTTATATTGCAGTCAAACGGGAAGTTCTTATAGTCCTGCTAATAGTACTTGGTTCTTCCTCCTCTGCTCACAGTGGTTTTTTGTTGTTGTTGCTGTTTTGCTTTTTTTTTTTTTTTTGCCTGGAATGTCCTCACTCTTCTTGCATCTCTACCTGGTTGACATTTTAGATATCCTTCAAGTTCTATGTCAAAAATCACACCCTCAATTTGCTGCTTGAATATCACTTCTCAGCGTCTCAAAATACCCTTAAAATACTTAAGAAGACTCAAAGGCTTACAGTAGCCTTTGACAATGATTTTCTATTTGAACCCAAACTGCAACCAGAATCTGGGAAGGATTTTTATTGTTTAGAAGATATATGAATCCATATTGGTGATTAGTACTGACTTGTTTGCTATCATTTGAGGAACTCACACTGTAGAGCTGATGGAAAACAAGTCTGTCCCAACCCCTTTGCCCATCCTCTAGTGTTAAGACCCAGGCTCTTAACTTAGTGTCTATTGCATTCTATTAATTTTTAAATGGCCAGATATTTTTATTACATTTTATTTTCATAAATGAATTACAGTTCCCAGAAAATTTGGGGGTCAGGAAGGAGAGATAGGTGGTGAAGTGGTTTCCACAGCAGGGTAATTCAAACAAGACAGAGCTTGTGGGAAAAGCTGGAGGAAAGCAAAACCAAAATGATATTTCTGTGAATGAGCCATGTTATGTAATCCCTTGGTCAGAGTATCAGACAAAGAGGAGGTCAGGAAGAAGAAATAGATAGATAAAGATATAGCTATAGATACAGATCTCAACCAAGCGTAAAAACACTAAATGAATATTTGTGAAAACTATGGAAATTGACCCAGGAACTATGTATATTAATCTGTCTCTCCCAGCTGTAGGTATGAGAAAAAGAGCATATCAAACACCCACGTGCAGGTGTCTCTTGTTCTGTTTCTTTTAAGTGCATGATAAAAATAGTTTAGCTTTGTTTTTGAGAATCAATGATATTGTGTGAAATGAATTGTGTGCATCTATTTTTTGCTTACTCTGTAGGTTTACAATATGCATTATAATACAAAATTTATGCTTGTGCTTGATATTGTGAGACTTACTACATTTCTGCTGATATTGTCTGACGCCCCTCCTCAAGTGGGTTGAATAGTGAATAGGGGGCTAAGGATATGCCAAATATCCTAAGTTTTTGTCTCCATCAATTCCTGATGGGGTTTTCCTGCTTTCAGGATAGGTAGAAAAGAAAATACCTTGCACGAGACCTATGAAAAATACTGAATAGTCAGTGAGATAATGTCATAAACACCTTGGACATGTCCAGCTCTGAGTTATAGGGAAATATCTGAGAAGTTAAAAACATTAGTTCTCAAAATAAACTTTGGTTGGTACACATTAGAAATAAGATGTTTTCTTATAATGTGCAACTTACTATGGATGACTAAAGTAATGCTCTCTTATCAAAGGGCTTTGGAATAAGATGTTCTGAAATAAAACAATAGGGTCCAATAGCATTCCAAGAAAATTAATTGATTAATAAAGGGAGTTCTCAGTGAATATTAGCAACATAATATATTAGTGTATTAGTTCCTGGGTCTCATAAAAGAAGGTATGTAAGTGAGCCATAAAAGGTAAATCACGAAAGCTTTAAGGGGAGCAAAAAAATCCCATGAAACCATGTCAATAAAAGCAATCAGTGGATATACTGAGACTCAAAAAATATCATTGATAAAATTATGTACCAAAATGTATTAAATTTTTTTTAAATCTGGGATCTGGGGAACTGTTTTGTCATGGATACAAAACTAGCTTAGAGACAAGATGAAAGGTTAGGAATAAGTAGGTACTTTTCTAAATAAAGAAGTGTAACACCAATGTTCCTCAGGGCGCAGTGCCAGTATATGTCTTATCTAATGTTTTCATAAATGATTTAGAGGAAAAGTGCATAAAGGAATCTCAAAGTTTCTGGAAGACTTTTCTGTATAATGTAAAGTCTTATTGGAGCTAAATGATCTCAGGAATATTTTGTAATTTGGCTTATAAATGGCAAATTAATTTTTATTTGGGGCCATTTACTTAGGAAAAAATTCAGTTTATATGTAGAGGATGCTTAACTTGGAAATATCAGTTTTCATACAGATTATGGACCTTGTAATTATTACAAATCATATCTTTCAAGACAGCTGGAAAGAGGGATTGCTGTATTTAAATATAATGGTAACAAATGCCCATCATCACTAAGCATGCTTTTTGGAAGCCTACTAACAATACTGTCCTGCATTTACACTATACCCAGAGCCCACATATATATGGAATCTTAAAATCTCCAGGCAACTAAAATTTCCCAAGGAATGAAGGAACTGCAAATTCTAAAAGAAAAGGCTAATTCCTTCTGTCTAGGCTGTGAAACACATAACTTTCTTCCTGACCAATACCCACTACCATATTTACCCATCTCCTACAACTTCAGCAGTTCACCTGCTCAGAATTTGCTTTCCCATCAATATCAGTATATAAGCCAACTCTGAGAGCCCTTGTTGCAAAGCCAATGGGCTTTCAAAATCCAATCTAGCTCAAGAAGGAATATTGGGCATATAAATTTGTGTCTGTCATCGCCTAAAAGTTTTGGAATAATAGGTACACAACAAACTAAATACATTTTCTGTGTATATTTGTGGAGCTTAAGTGTGGATATAAGCAGAATAAGGATTTGGCAAATTTCTGAAAGACAAAGGCATGTGGAAGAAAAGTGGCAAAAATTGATAGGGGAGATGAGGGCCAAAACCTATATATCCCCTAATGAAGTATAAATGTTAATAAGAAGATCTTAATGTCAATTAAATTATCAATGAAAAGTGAGAATGAGACATCAAAATAGTTTTTGAAAGCAAACAAACAAAACTAAATTACAGGATGATTCCAGTAAATTAGGCCTAGAAATTGGACTAGATGATTTAACAAAGAATAAAAATATTAAAATAGGGCTTCCCTGGTGGCTCAGTGGTTGAGAGTCCGCCTGCCGATGCAGGGAACACGGGTTCGTGCCCCGGTCCGGGAAGATCCCACATGCCGCGGAGCGGCTGGGCCCGTGAGCCATGGCCGCTGAGCCTGCGCGTCCGGAGCCTGTGCTCCGCAATGGGAGAGGCCACAACAGTGAAAGGCCCGCGTACCGCAAGAAAAAAAAAAAAGTATTAAAATATAAATATCTTTGTAACATGGTTAAAAAGATGTGTTTATTTTCTTAATAAGAAAGATGAATGCATTTTGAGTTAATGGATCAAAAACTAGAGGTATAAACAAATTATTTAGAAACACGGAGGTACTTTCCTAAAACAACAAAAATTGGAAATGATCAAGAAGCATTTTACTTTGTTTTGGAAGTGGATAAGTTTGAGGAGGAAAAGGGAAGGGGACAGGAATAAAGCAGGTATGTGAATGGACCATTGGAAGTTATTATTTAATTTAAGATGTCTGAATTTCTCAGTAGCATTCAGCACAGTTTAACATTGTCTTTGGAAATACTTTTTACCTGAAATCGGAGATATAAAACTCTTCTAGTTTTTCACCCAACTATCTGGACTATCTCTTAAAGTCTTTATTACCATCTTTCCCTCAACTTAGCTGCTTCAAAAATTGCCAAATTTTCAATTACCTGGATTCCATATAAGGCCATTTTTCTTCTCCTTCTGTACCCTCTACTTAGGTTAGTGGCCACTACTCTAGCTTTAAATACCATAAATATGCAGAAGAATCACACATTTTATTTCCAGATTCTCTTCTAAGCTCTGGAACATACATCTATCTGATATCATCACTTGGATGTCTCATAAATACACAAATACAGCATGTGTGAAACCAAACCCTCAGTGCCATCCCTCAAACATATTTCTTTTACAGTGCTCCTCATGTGAGCAACGAACATCCAGTACTCATGGCAGAAACCTGGGAAGAATTCTTGAAACCACTCTCTCATTACCCACCTTTAACCTATCTCGACTCAAGTGAATTTCTATTAAAATCTTCCCTTCTTCTCATCTTACTACAAGTTACTCTACCTATTTTATTTTTAATTTTTATTGAAATATAGTCAATTTACAATGTTGTGTTAGCTTCAGGTGTACAGCAAAGTTATTCAGTTACACATATATATTCTTTTGTACATTGATATATATATATATATATATATATATATATATATATTCTTTTTCAGATTCTTTTCCATTATAGGTTATTAAAAAATATTGAGTAGAGTTCCCTGTGCTCTACAGTCCTTGTTGGTTATCTATTTTATGTATAGTGATGTGTATATTTTAATCCCAAACTCATAAATTATTTACTCAAACTATTTTAAAAGGCTTCTAATTGATATGTCTGGTTCTATTCTCATCTCTCTCCAATCCTCTGCTCAAAAAGCAGTAAAATTGATATTGTTAAAAATATAATCAATGAATGTAGCTTTTCTTCTTAAAAATCCTGTTTTTTTTCACAACTCACATACACACACACACACTCACACACACACACACACACACACACACACACACACACTGTATTTTACTTTTACAAGAGATAAACTGACACCAAGCATTGTAAATGGATGACCACAACAAAAGAAAAAAATCCTGTTTTCTTAAAATAATTTAATACACTAAGTGTGACCTGCAATTTCCAACTTTTTAATTTCTCTTTTCATTTACTCTTTTATTGCAAGAATATTGGTTTCTTTCAGTTTCTGGACAGCACCAAATTCTTTCATGTTCAAGGCCAAGTTACTAACTACCTACCATCCCATCCTAATTCTTCTCCCACTACCCCTCACACAAATCACTGCCTCTCAATGCCTGCTTACTCTTCTTGTCTTAGATTCAATCTCCTTTACATAGAGATAATTTTTATGACACTCAAGCTTGATTTACACATCTCCATTGTCACTTTGATAGCATTTTTTACTTGTCTTTTATACCATTTGTCACAACTGTTTAATTATTTGCATGGGTCTACTCACAGCCCCACCTTCCATCAAAATGAAGCTCCACGTTCTGTGCAATGAGAACTCAGTCTATTATTTTCACTGTCGATGTCACATTATCTAGAACGGTAATTAATTGGAGCTTAGGATATTTATAAATTCTGTTTAATGTGTAGCCCTGAGAAGATGGGCATGGGCTAAGTCAAAAAGTTGGCAGTGCAAAGGAAGCCAATCCCTTGATAGATTATGCCAAATAAATGCAATCACTCTTTCACATAGATAAACTTAGGAAAAATAAATTCAATTATGATTTCATACAAATGTAATATTTTAATGACATGCATTACTTCCAAGAGGTTGTAGAAGCTAAAATATAGATAGATGCAACATATCAGCTATGTGTGTGTGTGTATATATATATATATATATATATATATATATATATATGGATAATAAGACATAGGTTACTAAGGAAACTAGAGTCTCTTGATAATCACTTGGATTTGATTTGATGTAGGTATTTTACTCTTTAAAAGTGAATAAATTTTAATTACAAAATTTTATATATATATATATATATATATATATATATATATATATATATATATTCCTTTTTTTACCTGGAATTTCCAATTCTGTCTAATGAATTCAATTTGGCTTGACTTTTACAAACTGATTTTTAAAGACATCTTAGCCTATGATCAAGGTTATCGTTCAATTGCAGCATCTTAGTTTAACCCTCATTTTTAAAAATAATTTTTCAAAGTACTGTGGAAAAATGGTTTCCTGCAACACCTTGAAATTTTCTGTCATAGCGATTAACATGCCTGTTTGTATAATATTCAGTCTTCCCTATTGATAGGATCCGTGAAGCAAAAATCATGTCTTTCTTTCTCATTATTTTATTCCTAATATCTAGAACACTTCTAAAAGCACAGTAAATATTTCTTAGTAAATGTAATCAAGTAAGGAGACATGGTTCTAGTCTCTTAGGAAATATAATTTAAGATAGATATTGTTGCAGGACAACTTAAAGTAGTTAAACATCTCAAGCATAAACAAAGCATGTAATTTATGCTGAATAATAATCATTGATGTTATATTGTACAAGCAAAGTAAGACCACATAAAAGAATTACTGTGAGGTTTAACAAATGAAAGGAGCAAGTACAAGACTTGTTTCAGCTTCCTAGTTGCTTTTTAAGACCAATTAAATTCTAGGCCAATTTCTATACCCTGATTTCAGTTTGGTTTGCAAAATCACAGACAGATGTTACCATTTTAGACTATTTAGAGATTGAAGAAAGTCTAGCATAAAGTCAGGAAGTTGGAGCTCCTAAAAATCTCATATGCTAAGTCAAGTCTAAGACTTAAACTGTCAGATCAATGCACAAATAGAGTTTGTATCCTTAAAGATATTCACATTGGGATTGACTTAGGGCCAATATGAAACACAAGAAAAAAGCTAAAATATACCTTTTGACAGAGGTAACAGATGTTTGCAAATAGGAGAGATCCAGATGCCAGAAGTCTAAAGCCAGACTACAGACTTGAGGTAAAGTCAGATTTTTCTCAGTCGGAGGTGGTTTGTTCTTTTCCTATTATTTATGTAAATCCTGCTGGATTTGAGCCAGGTGATTCCTCAGGTATTTACCACAACCAGAAAGTGCTGTAAGTAAATTTGGTTTCAATTTGGTGAAAGAGACGCTCTTAGGAGATTCTCATATTAAGGTTTAGGTTAGTTTCTACAGAGTCTGCAATACAAAATAAAATAAAATCCGACGTGAATGAATAGGTGGAGCACAGAGGACTTGTAGGGCAGTAAAAATATTCTGTATGATAGTATAATGATGAATACATGTCATTATACATTTACCCAAAACCATTAAATGTACATCACCAAAGGTGAACCCTAAGGTAAACCATGGACTTTGAATGATTGTGATGATGTGAAAATGTATGTTCATTAGTTGTAACATGATTTGTAACAAATCTCTGTGGTGGAAAATGTTGATAATGGGGGAGTCTGAGCATGTGTCTGGGGCAAAGGATATATGGAAAATCTCTGTATCTTCCTCTCAATTTTCCTGGGGACCTAAAATCCTTAGAAGAAAATAGTCTTAAAAAATATCCCAAACCTGTAACTATAATATAATCAGAAGCAAATTAACATTCCAAATAAATTGTTTGGAATTAACACACTGTGATTGCATTATTTGGTTAAAGATTCATTTTGTTGTATTGCCTGTCACTAAACCTAATTACCAGCCTGTGGAAAATAACTCCATTGCTGAATCAGTCAAAATGGTCTCAGCATATAACAACATAAAGTCTATCACCACAGCTATTAAGCAAGAATATGAACATTAATCTCAGCAAAGAAATACTCATAGACTAATGATCCACCCTTACTGTAAAACGCAGAAGAGCTATGATGCAAACATATTTTGAAACTTAGTTAAGATAAATTCCCTTATTTTTATACCTACAAAAATCTACATTTTCAGTCCATATGCATATATATATACACATATACATATATTCAGTTCATATGTAAACACATACACACATGTATATGTATACATGAATGGTTCCCAACAGCCACCATCCATTTGTTTATTTATTTATTTAAACTTTTTTAATTTTTAAAATTTTTGTTGGAGTACAGTTGATTTACAATGTTGTGTTAGTTTCAGGTGTATAGCAAAGTGAATTAGTTATATATATACATATATCCACTCTTTTTTTAGATTCTTTTCCCATATAGACCATTACAGAGTATTGAGTAGAGTTCCCTGTGCTATACAGTTAGTCCCTATTAGTTATCTATTTTATATATATAATGTATATATGTCAATCTCAATCTCCCAATTTATCTCTTCCCCCTTATCCCCGGTAACCATAAGTTTGTTTTCTGTATCTGTGACTCTATTTCTCTTTTGTAAATAAATTCATTTGTACCGTTTTTTTAGATTCCACGTATAAGTGATATCATATGATATGTCTTTCTGTGTCTTACTTCACTCAGTATGACAATCTCTAGGTCCATCCATGTTGCTACAAATGGCATTAATTAATTTGTTCTTTTTATGGTTGAGTAATATTCCACTGTATATATGTACCGCATCTTCTTTATCCATTCCTTTGTTGATGGACATTTAGGTTACTTCCATGTCCTGGCTATTGTAAATAGTGCTGCAATGAACATTGGGGTGCATGTATCTTTTTGAATTGTGTTTTTCTCTGGGTATATGCCTAGGAGTGGGATATCTGGGTCATATGGTAGTTCTATCTTTAGATTTTTAAGGAACCTCCATGCCGCCAACATCCATTTATTTAATTTTATCAATTCCATATACATGTACAGCAGTTTCAAAATTGTTAACTCATACCCCCATGAGAAATGACTTTACTTACTAGACTACAGTACTTATATACAGTTCCTTTTGTCATTAGACTTACAGCTTCCAGTCATTTTTAAAGTTACTGAGGTCAACACTCCTGTTTTCACCACCTTCAATGTGGTTCTGTAATATATTTGTAGAACAGGTATTTTTTCCACAGTCTGAAATCAATCTAGAAATCCCCCACCCTCCTAGTGGATTTTATTTTTAATTTAGTAATTTAAGTTTCACTTTTGCTATAAAGCAATATGAGTTTTGAGAAACAAATGATCTTGTGTATCATGCAGTATCATGCAGAATAGTCTCACCATCCTAAAAATCCCTTGTGCTTCACCAAGGCAACTATTGACCTGTTTTCCATCTCTTACAGTTCTACATCTTTCAAACTGTCATGTCAATAGAATTATACAAGTTATAGCAATCTCAGTCTTGATTCTATGCTTAGAAATATGCCTTTAAGATGCATCTATTTTGCTGTGTGGAATTATAGCTTGTTCCTTTTGATTGTGGAATAGTATTCCGTACTATTGATGTACCACAGTTTATTCATTCAATCACCAATTGAAGAACAAATTGGTTGGTTCCAGTTTTTGGTGATTATGAGCAAAGATGATATAAAATCTACGTGCAAGTTTTTCCATGGAAATATGTTTTAAATCAGTCAGGTTAATACCTA
Source organism: Tursiops truncatus (assembly GCF_011762595.2). Taxonomy (NCBI): domain Eukaryota; kingdom Metazoa; phylum Chordata; class Mammalia; order Artiodactyla; family Delphinidae; genus Tursiops; species Tursiops truncatus. Next base: position 66,019,611 of record NC_047045.1, on the reverse strand, counting down.
AGATTATGACTGTTGGGTCATATGTTAATTGAGGCTTAGCTTTATGAGACTGATGAACTATCTTCTAAAGATGATGATATTTGTGTGGGTCTATTCTGGGCACTCAGTTTTGCTCCATTGATTTATGTGTCTATTCTTTCACTACTTCCAGATGCCTTGATTAATGTATTGATAGTTTTATAGTAATTCTTAAAGTCAGATACTGTGAGTCTTCCACCTTTGTTCTTCTTCAGTATTGTGTGGGCTATGATAGATCTTTTGTATTTCCATATAAATTTTAGAATCAGTTGTTTAATATCTATAAAATTATCTAGGATTTTGTTCAGGATTTCACTGAATCTATAGGTCAAATTGGGAAGAATTGATATTGTAAAAATATGGAGTCTTTCATCCTATGAACACAGATTATCTCAATTTTTTTTTTTAGATTTTCTTTCTTTCCTTCATTAGTCTTTCATAGTTTCCCACATGCAGATCCTATATATTTGTGAGATTTACTCTTAAGTACTGACTATATTCTTTCTCTCCAATACCAAGATCTTTCCCTCTGCTGATACTTCTCTTTCCTCAGCTATTTGAATGACTAATATATTCCATCCTTATTACTCATTTGTCCTTCTATTGACAGTCTGTTCCTGGTTACCCTGGGTAAAATAGCACCAATCAGCCCATTTATATTTTATTCCTACATCCTGATTATGTGTTTCATAGTACTTATTACAATCTATATCATTTGTTCACTTATTAGTTTATGTTTTTATTTTAGCACCCCTGAATACAATGTAAGTTCCATAGGACATGTTGGGGCTCCAGTTGCATGTAGACTAAGACAGAATAGACACATGATAGCCAACATACACTCCAGTATCCATGTTCTTATGTAGCCCACTCTCTACTCTTATGTAGCCCATTGCATGGACTAACCTATATAACTAAGAGGAAATAAGACTGTATTTTGGACCATAAAGTAAGTCTCAAGAAATCTGAAAAGATTCCAATAGTACAAAGTATGTTCTTTGACTACAGTGTGATTAAATTAGAAATTAATACCAGAAAGATCTCTAGAAATTTACAAATTTGGAAGCTAAATAATACTTTTATAACTAATCCATGGATCATAAGGTTAATCAAAAAGGGAATTATAAAAAGTTTGAACTGAATGTAAGTGAAAAAGCAAATTTTCAAAAGCAAAGTTAGAGGGACTATTTATTTATAGCAATAACCATCTATATTAGAAATTAAGAAAAGTACCAAATCAATTACCTCAGCAGTAACCTTAAGAAATGTGAAAAAGAGGTCATTAAACCCAAAGTAAGAAGAAGAAAGAAAATAGAAAGGAAATCAGTGACATGGAAAACTGACTAAAAATGGAAAAAAAGTAAAACCAAAATGATTCTTTAATAAGATCAATATAATTTACAATGCTCTAGTCAGAGGGAGGAATAAGAAAAAAAAAGACAGAAGATTGAATTATCAATGGCAAGAATTAGAGAAGTGAAATAACTACAGATTCTGCAGATATTAAAAGTTAGTAGAGGGACTTCCCTGGTGGCGCAGTGGTTGAGAATCTGTCTGCCGATGCAGGAGACACGGGTTCGTGCCCTGGTCCGGGAAGATGCCACACGCCGTGGAGCGGCTGGGTCCGTGAGCCATGGCCGCTGAGCCTGTGCGTCCGGAGCCTGTGCTCCGCAACGGGAGAGGCCACAACAGTGAGAGGCCCGCGTACCACAAAAATAAATAAATAAATAAAGTTAATAGAGAAGGACTGTAATAATTTTATGACAATAAATATGACAAGGTAGATTAAATGGACAAATTTCTTGAAACACACCACCAAAGCAATCTCAATAAGAAATAGATATTCTGAGTAATTAATATCTGTAAAGTAATTGAAACTGTAATTTAAAATGTTCCAAAGGGAAAAACCCATTGTAAATTAACAATACTTCAATTAAAAAAATGGTTAAATAAAAAGAAAAAAAACTGAAAACCAGGACAAAATTGTTTTACTGGAGAATTCAATCAAACATTAAAAGAAGAAATAATATCAATTCTAAACAAACTCTTCCAGAAATGTGAAGAGGAGAAAATACTTACCGACTTACTCTATGAAGCCAGCATTATTCTGTTACTAAAAGCAGACAAATATCAAAAGAAAACTACAGATCAATACTCCTCATGAACGTTGATGCAAATAATTTTAACCAAATTTTAACAAATCCTTCCAACAATAATAAAAATGATAACAAATTGTGATCAAGTGAAGAGAAGTATGGTTGGCTTAACATTCAAAAAGCAATTAATAGGGCTTCCCTGGTGGCACGGTGGTTGAGGGTCCGCCTGCCGGTGCGGGGGATGGGGGTTCGTGCCCCTGTCTGGGAGGATCCCACGTGCCGTGGAGCGGCTGGGTCCGTGAGCCATGGCCGCTGGGCCTGCATGTCCAGGGCCTGTGCTCCACGACAGGAGAGGCCACAGCAGTGAGAGGCCCGTGTACCGCAAAAAAAAAAGCAATTAATAATTCCCCATATTAACAAATTACATGTAAAATATTTTCATCTCAATAGAAGTAGAAAAAGCATGTTACAAAATTCAACATCTACTACTGTAAAAACTCTCAGTGAACTAGAGATAGAATAAGGGAGCTTAGTGTGTTGCAGTATAAGATTAATATACAAAAGTAAATTGAATTTCTATTTACTATCAAAGAACAATCAGAAATTGAAATTTAAAACAATTCTACTTAAATAATATAGAAACCTGAAATAATTAGGTATAAATTTGACATAGGATGTGTGCAATCTATATACTGAAAACTAAAAATCAGTTTAAAGAAGGCCTAAATATGAGCATTGGCTAGAAATCTCAATATTCTTAAGATGTCAGTTCTCTAACTGATCTATACGTGTATTAAAGGCAATACTAATCAAATCTCAGCAGAGTATATAATCATTATCTATTGATATATCTCAAAATAATTAGGTGATATGTAAGAATCCAGACCAAAAAAACAGATACGGTATGATTCTATTTGCATGAAAATTCTATAAAATACAAACTAATTGATAATGACAGAAAGATGAGTAATAATCTTGGGATGGAAATGGGTGGAAGAAAACAGAGGGAGGCATTATAAGAGTCCAGAGGGAGCTTTGAGAAGTAATGGATACGTTCACTATCTTGTTTGTGGTGATGATTTCATGGCTGTATACATATGTCAAAACTTTCCTAGCTGTACAATTTAAATATGTTCAGTATACTCTATGTCAATTATATGACAAGTAGTTTTTAAAAGGACTGAAAGTAAATGTACCCCTTTACTCTCTTCCTCAGCCATACAAAATCTTCCCGAAGATAATCATGGTTGTTTTTGTCATGTTCTCTCGTATATTTTAATAAATCTATATATATATAATTTTGTATCTACAGATTTATAGTATTTTACATAAATTACACAATACCTCATATTATTTCCTGACTTTCAGAAAAAGTAATCAACGGGAAAGAGAAGAAAATTTCCAAGACCTGGAAATGCATATGAATTTTTATATGGTAAGGAGCCACCAACTGTCAGGCAGAATGTATACAAACAGACCCACACTGAGATCATCCTCCCTGAATTTCAGAAGAGCCTTAAAATCTTGGGAAAGATTTTTGGATGAGCAGGAAAAAGGTTACTTAACAAGGAATGAGACGCAGATGGTTGTCAAGCGGCATTATTTGTACTGGATTCTAGATGACAAAGAAGCAACATCTTGGAAGCCCTATGGGATAGGTATTTTGAACACAAAAATACAAATTCATTCAAGCAAGTTTTCAAGTGTGCCCTCTCTCTTAGCACCAACAAGTATTTGATGATTCAAATGAGAGCAATCTCAGTAGTTGGTGAAAAGAAAACTAAGTTTTCAGCAAAGGCAAATTTATCATGAAGCCACTGAAGCTTGAACTTCAAAGTCTTAAACTTGCTTATAAGTTTCAGACCGTGTGTGTGTGTGTGTGTGTTTGTGTGTGTAAAAAGATATTTATTATAAGAAATTCACCCACACAATTATGGAGGCTGAGAAGTCCCACCATCTGCTGTTTGCAATCTGGAGACCCAGCAAAGCTTCATGATGTAATTAAGTTGGAGTCCAAAGGTGGGAGCCTACGAGGTAGCTTCCATTCCAAGTCTGAGGCCTGAGACCCAGGAGCCCCAAGAACCGGAGAAGACAGATATCCCAGCTCAAGCAAGAAAGGCTGAATTCTTCCTTCTTCCACCTTTTTGTTCTGTTCTGGTCCTTGATAGATTGGATGATGCCTATCCACACCTGGGAAGGCAAACCACTCTACTGTGTTCACTAATTTAAATGCTAATTTAATTTGGAAACACCCTCACCAACTCACCCAGAAATAATGTTTTGCCAAATATTTGGGCATTCCATGATCCAGTCATGCTGACACAGAAAGTTAAAAATCACACCGTGCAAAACCTAGATATGTGCCTAAATGCAGCAAGTTAAGCAGTAGGTATCAAATTAGGGAAAAGAAAAGTAAATAGAGATGGCTTTTTCAAAAAAGGGGCAAGAGAGGGAAAGATGATGCTAGCAATAGGAAACCATAGAGTCAAGAAGTTTCTTTAGAAGACTGACCTAAATATGTCCATAAGAAATGTGGTAATGGGGATGGAGAAGGTGAAAATTCAGTCGAAAGTGGGACTAATTTATGGAGAAAAGTATCAGAGAAACAGAAAAGATTTTGGTTAAAAATTCAGATTGAAAAATCAGTCTTGAAATAATATAAGGATTGTTTTCCCCTCATCTTAGTATTATCATGGGAAAGAGTGCTGATGTTCATTTTTTGAGGGAGTATGGTTAAGGCTGGTCATGACTGATGGCTTTATCTTTCCTTATGAGATGGTTATGAGATGGGAAAAATGCTGTCTGCTCACATGGAGGCATTTTTCTGAAGGTGTTTCCCCTTGTGTATAATTTATTTATAATATTTTCCAGAATGAACAATTATGTTGCAGAATCAATATGACATACATATTTTGATCGGTCCTGAAATACAAAATTCTCTAGACAGCCTCTTTACATGTCTGCTGATTTTACAGATAAATAGATTGAGATGTTTTTAGCATGGTCTGCCAATCAGCTCCTCATCATGGGCAATCACAGGAAGAGCAGTCACCCAAGAATCAAAAGATTTCAGTTCTTCCCACTGTGTTTCTCTGGGCTTCAGCCTCTTCCTCCACAAAACACATATACTGGACTAAGGTCTGTCTTGTTTCTTAAATTGCATGAGGCTATTTTAAATTTATTTACTAGCTAAACAGAAAAATTGGAGTGTGGGAAAGGAAGGAATAATTGTAAAATGAGGTGATCAGAACATCTCTAAAAAAGAATAAATGATTACACTGAATCTTAAAGAATAAATAGAATCTACATAGTAAAATCTAATATTTGTATTGTTTTATAAGTTAAATGCTTTCTAATTTATATAACATTTTATTTATTCCTCCTGTCATGGCCATATAATTTATTAAAAATGTTATTTCCATCCTAAAGACAAGACATTGAAGCTCAGCAAGAAAATAGGGTTCTAATTATTGCATACCTGCAATGTTCCAGGTACTGTAATAGATAATGCAATTCCAATGTAAATAAGATGTGACCCATATTCTGGGCTCACTGATTAATGGAATCAGATGAAGAGATTAGAAAATAAAGAGAGCATAATAGAGTCTCTTGAAAGCCAATCAGACACTTGTAGACAACTTCCAATTACTCAGATATTTCATGGCAAATCAAGATAAGGAAAAAGTTACTAATGTTTTCTTTACATCACTGTATTATTCTGCTTCATTATTTCACTAGGAGAAATGTATTTATTATACCATGAAGGTGATAATCTAAAAAAAGTGAAAAGATATATATATATATATATATATATATTCCTACTCAATTTATATTATACGTATTTAATTAACTAGGAATCTGTAATATATCTGAAATTATTAAGTGCACTTTATGAATAGTCAATAATAGCCAGTTACAAATAACAATATAAAAAAAAGCTGAGAGAAAATCATTCAGCCCATTACGAAGAATAATATCACAAGAAGAAATAGAATGGTGACCTATTTCTTAAATAATTAAACCAAATTTCCTATAACAAAGAAGTCACTTTGTAATTTTAATCACTGCCTTCTAAGTAACTCAAATTCTCATTTGTAGTTCTTCAGTGTAGTCTATTTCTGCATTTTAAGCATAAATGTGTTGACTTTCATTAATTATAAAAAACTATCAATGTGTCTTCATTTTTGTTCACACCTTATATATGAATGTTAGACAATGAGTTATTCCTTTACACAAATGTGATGTACATGAAATAATTACTTTAAAATGTTTTAAATTCTGGATGATGATAATATATTAAACTATTTTTCAATGCATATATGAAAATATTGAATCATATTGTCTTAATGGAAAAGTGTTCAATAGCTAAACAATATGCTGGTAAATATTCCTAGATAAAATTGAAGTTATCCCCAGATCCAAAACAGTTCATTTGAAGCTAACTTACATGTCCTTTAAGTTCATCATTCCCATCTACACGGTTTTACAGTACTAGGCTTTGAGTATATACAGATTTGGGTGATGTCATTATTATCAACAGTAGAGTTCTCTAATAATCTCAGTTCAAAAAACAGGTGTGTATGACACATAACCTGCTTTCACATTGTAAAACCTAACTTAATTTCTTTTATGAATTTAATTTCACTGGGTTTTGGAAACTTTTCATCAGCCAATTAAGGGTATCCCTGTCTTTACTGAGAATTTCCTATGAAAATAAATAGTAGAAGGAATGGACAGATAGACACATGGCCCAAGGTCCTCTTCTGTCCACATTGTCATCATCTGCAGTATCCATTCTATGTGCTGATCCTGGGTGGTCAGGTTATGAAGTATTCAAATTTTTTGATCCCCAAATCCTTTCTAATGTGTCTAAATCCCTTGGAAACATTTGTTACTTCCCCAAAGTGCTGAGCAATAGGAAACACAGTTTACACCTTTAAACCCGGACTCTCATTTGGGCAATCCAGAAAGGAGTAAGTGCTTCAACATATGTTACATCCTCACCCTCCTGCCCCTCCTGCCTGAATAAGCAAAACAAAAGGAATCAATGAGGAGAAGAGTAAAGTCTAAAAGTTTGCTTAATGTTTTCAACTGTTAGTATTCCTAGAAACTATTATTGTTGTGGTTGAACTCAGTGTATACAACATGAGTTCTGACCTCATAATTGAATATGTTTTAACATTTTGAATGATATCTGTTTTCCACCCTTATTTAGAACACTGGTGGAAGGTCTACAGCAGCCCATGGAAGCATGTCTACACTCCCAAGGCATCTTAAAATGATAAAAGATATGGGCTAAGTCCCCTCTGTCAGCTTAAAGAAAACCACACAACATGAGAGTTGTGAGTTTCATTTTTATTCAAGAACTTACTGAGGACTATAGCCTGGGAGATAGCCACTCAATAGCTCTGGGCAAAATACTCCAACAAGGTAGAGGAGAAGCCAGTTTATATGTGATTTTTGGTGAGGGAATATGTGCAGTTAAGCATACATTCTTGGTAAAAGATTACTGCTATTCCCAAAGAACAAATATCTCAAGTTAATGATTTTAGTGTTTTTCTATAAATGGGAAGATGCAAGAATCAGGGTTTCACTGAAATTCTTCCTGAGATATATCAATACATCTAACTATTCAAGGAGGCTGCCTGTCCAAAGCACAGAGTGCTTCATCTTATTTTTCATCCTGAATTCCTCTCAGAGTGCCCTGTCAGTCAGCATCTGCAGTGGCTAATGACTTCATCCTTGTAGAACTGTGTGGTGACCAATGCTCTTGGTTTTTCTTTATTTACACCTTCACCCCATGAAACTGGGAGTCCCTGATGATGAAGGAGACAGAGAGACCAAGATCAAGTTTTGAATTGGATACCCAGGGAAGTAGAGGTGGAATCCTGAGCAAGGAAGTCTTCTCAAAGTCTATGTTTGCAAGTTGGAGTGTGTCTTGCAGCTATAGGCATAGCCTGCCAGAATAGAACTCCAGAGACCCAGGTCTCCCCAAAAGAGCAGACCAAAACATGTAGAAGAATGGCAAGGGGAGGATAATATTGAGAACCAAATTTCCTACTTTAGGACCTACCTTGAAGAGCAACATGGCTGACAGGACTTGTTAGGAAAAAACCATGAAGGAACATGGGGTCTGAGTTCAAATCTATCCAGAGAACAAGGACTTTCATCCTTATTCAAAAATCCACTCCAAAAGCCTCCTTGAAGGACTTCTCTTCTGCTACAACTTAAACTTAACCAGAAGGATTACCCAAAGTTTCCAGCACTGCCTGCCATGGACTTGTACCTGCAAAGGGAGGCATGACTAGTACTTGAATCATTGTACTTGTACTCCAGTGACTCTTTTGCTGGTGGTTTCCTGTCTGCATCAAATGACACTGGTGTTCACCCAAATCTTTATACACCACTGTGGGCCCTCGATCAGAGAGTGTGTTTGAATCATTTGGGAAATTTTCACAACGAATATGACTGCCAGGCCCATGAAAGGAGCCAGGAGATTCTCATTCATGTGTAAGAAGTTTCAGGGCACTCTCTGAGAGTTCTAACATGAAGCTCCTTTCTCATCTTTAAACACTCCCTCATGAAACATAACCATGCAGATCAGTATGACAGACTCTGAATTCAGACCAGCCTACTCCACTGGGTAAGAGCTAGGGATCTTCTGGAATGTTACCTAACATTTAAGCCTCAAGCCTCCTATACTAAAATATAGATAGATAGATAGGTAAACAGAGTATATATATGTAGTATACAAAATTTAAATATATATTATATATATATATAATACCTAATAATTACCTGTGAATGAAGAACGTTGCCTGCCATATCAGTAAACAGAGGATGCCCCGAAGGTGAGCCCTGAGGAAAGCCAGGATGGGCAAACACAAGATACTGGAACCAGAGAGCTGAGGTACATATCAAAGGAATGATGAGCCCAGACTTTTGCATCTTCCCACACATAGAAAAGCACTAAATTCATTAACTTCAGATGTCTGGTTTTCTTTAATAAACAGTAATCTTTCGATATTCTGACTACCTGGGTTTTGTTACAAAAATATCATATATCCTGGCTCCACCCTTAATTCTTTGGAGCAGACCCTTAGAGCTATCTGAGAGGCTGTCTCTGGGCTTGAAGTCCTCAGAAAGTCCGCCGAATAAAACACAATGCTTAACTTTTAGGTTGTGCATTTTTTTCAACAGACATACCTGAGAGCTTTGCTTTTGTTGTTGTAATGTTTTAATGAGATTATCTAAGGCAATGAGTCCACTGCCTGAACATAGTAAAATGCTGAACAAATTCTGAGTGTAACTTTTGGTTGCTATTACCATTGGCCCTCTTTCTCCTTGAGGAAGTTCCAACAGAGTTCATGTAACCCCAGTCTTTCACAAAATCTTCATTTGTACCTTCACTTGACACTAGTTTATCATGTTAACTGACTAAATTGTCATGTTAATGGCACTGGTTTTTGAGAGTAAAGTTTAGGCCCTGGGAAGCCAAATAAAGCAGCAGGACCCTGGTTACCTGGAAGGGAAGGGTTTGAGCACAGAATTGGGAGAGGAGGTGGTGTCAAAGATATATTTGCCGCTTAATCATTTGGCCTAGAACTAACCTTTAGAAAACCTAGTGGCTCAGTCCAATTAACAGCACTATCAGGCTGTCTTTCCTCTAATTCACACTTTGAACTGTCCTAAAACAAGTGGAGTTTTATGACAAGATGAATCCACAGGAAGAGGTGACTCAGAAATTTGGTTAAAGTTGACTTTCTCTTTGCCATTTCCTGTTTTCCTTACAAGTAATGTATTTTTGGCACAGAGTCTTGTTATAAACCGTCTGGGGCAGTTGTTTCATGATACTGTATTAAGTTGCTAAAAAGAGAGAATTCTGAGTTAGTGAATGACTAAACTGTATTTTCATCCTGAATAATGATAGACCAACTAGACAATTGTAACAGGATTTTCCATTTCTTTCCTGACAATGGCATCAAGCTATGGGGTTGGAAGTCCTTAAATAGACAGATGTATAAACTATAAATGCTTGAATCTTGCTTATTTTCTTCCCAGTTCTAATTTCTAGACAATGATTCCATCTTTGGTCAGCTAGTTATTTTCGTAGGAAACTTTAGCTATGGAATTTCTTAGCAGGGAAGTTTGTCTCCTTTATATTCTTTTTTGAACATTACAGATTTTTGTGATAAAAATAAATCTAATTTGCTGTTTTGAAACTTTGCTCTATATGAGATGCTTTCTCAAAAGAGAAACACATTCTGTCTCAGTTTGACACAAAGTGATTTTATTGCTGACAAGAAAGAGACTTCAAAATTAGTTCATATGACAGAGCAAAATGAAGTTTAAGACAATAGAAAATCTCTTTGCTTCGCTCTATGTAAAATGAGTGATTCTAGCTATTGAACTGAGACCTAAAGTGCCTATTGCCATCCTAACAAAGTACCAAGAAAGTACATTTCCAGTAAGTCTGAGAGCTTAATAAAAGTATTTGATTATCACAGTGTAAAATGATTTCATTATATATTATCACCCTGTGTATGTGAATATACCTTCTTACAAATTCACATTTGCTAATAAAACCAAAGAGATAATTAAAATAGGTCTTTCCACAATATTCTTGACTATGTGTATTAACTACTTAAAATGTTGTAAGGACATTTCATCAAGTTCTACATGCTCCAGGAAAATATTTTAGGAATTTGTCATAGGGAACTGAATGACAGCTCAAAAACAAATGGCGTTTCACTGCATAGACTTAAATCAAATTTGTGATTTTCAGATTGGCATGAGCTGGGTGGAATTTGAAATATGAGCTTAAAATCTGTAATTATTTACCCTTCTTTTCAATCTATATTTTATTAGTTTCCAAATATAGCAGAAAGGTATTTCAAATACCTCTCTGGACCATAATAAAGCAATAATCCTGTGTTCTTCACTAAGGTTTATGGCTTCAGCCTTGGCAGTCTTTTATTATTATTGATAATAATTGCAAATGATATTCTATTTAGAAGTGTATGTTTTGTAAAGCCTATCCCTGAGATTTTATCAAAAGTTTTCTACTGTCTACATAAAATCTCCAAATTGGAAAATAAAGGGTAGACAAAATTTCCTATATAATTTTGTCTTGTGGGGTTCTTGGTAGTGGAGTTAATTCTAAATGTTGAGTTTGTTTTCTTGGAAAACATTAATTCAAGTCACCTAAATTATTGTTTTCTGAAAAGTTTAAAAACAAAACATAGACAGGAGATAAAATAAAAAAATTTTCTACATGTTGATTCTCATGTAGTAAGATCATGACCTGGTTTCAAATTCCAGCTTTGCCATAAACTAAATATGTTAACTTGGGAAGATTATTTAATCTTTTTTTGAGCTTCTGTTTTCTCATTTGTAAAATGGATGCAGTAATTTACATTTAGAATTGTGTGAGCAATAAGTGAGAAATTGAATATGTGCCAGAGACTGCAGTTTCATCACACTAGGTTTCCCTTTCCTCTGAGTGCGCAGGTGGGCTGTTTTTCCCTGCCTTCTCTGCAACTGGATGTGGCCAATGTGGTGTGAATGGAGGTGATATTTGCCTCTCCCAGAACTGACCCTTAAAATCCTGTTCCATGATTCACCAATGTCTCTCCTTCTCCATCTGCTAAATGGAAAGGACTTTTAGGACCTAGAGGATTAGAGCTATGAGATGCAATTTGCCTGGGTTCCTGAATATCCTTGCTGCACAGACCATTTACTGAAGAGGAACATCCATATTTGACTTTGTATAAAGATTTAAACTTTTACTTGAAAACCAACAAGATTTGGGGACAAAGCTGCTGCTAGCATTACTAACCCTAATGTGTACAAAATATCAGCTCCCAACTAGACGGAGAGCTCCAGGAAATCAGTGATCTCTCTCTCTGTTATCCACTGTGCTTCCCACCAAGTGAATGATTGCAGTGCCTCACACAAGGTACTCAAAATGTGAATGAAAATATAAACTGAAAAACCACTTGCCAAGCAGCATTTACCTATGTGCTTTAAAAATCACAGCTATTTTCATTATGTTATTATTTTATACTATTATTTATTTTATTTCATATTATTATTTATTATGTTATTATTTTATTTATAGTTAAAGAATTTTCCTTCCTTCTGTGTCCATGATTTTCCTTACTCAGGCCCCTATTCTTCTTCGGTAAGATTACAGCTGCCGTTTTGCAGATCTTCTGATCTCTGGATTCCATACATAGCAAGATCACTTCTAGTCTTTTGTAGAACATGACTATTTTTATAAAAGTATGAATATACTCCAAGACTATTCATTTTAATGAGTTACTTTTTCAAATGAGTTATTATTCAAATCGGTTAGCATTTATAAGTTCTTAGAATCATGCCTGGCACAGAGAAACTACTACATAAATATCTTTAAAAACAAAACAAAACTGTGTCATCTTTATATGATGTTTGCATTTCTCCTTCCAGTCCAAAATAAATTCTTTTTTTAACAGATTTTCAGGTTCCATTTGAGATCATTTTACATTGTACTTGATGTTATTGTGTGTCCTATTAAACTTATGTTTGACTTTTGGCACAAATATACTTCTGTTGGTGTTCAAGTCTTATCATGAACATAAAAATTGCTCTCTTTCAAATTGCCACATAACATCACTAACAAGCTTTATATTCAAGGACGTACTGTAACCATCTCAAGTGACTGCATTTCTTTCCAACTTTGTGTTCAGTGATTTCATACTGGTAACTTGAAATCAGCTACTGTAGGATTATCTACACATGGAAACTGGTAGATTCTACAAAACAGGACTCCCCAAAATCCTCTCTCTCCTGTGCGTTTTCTCTTGTTCTCCTTCTCTTTCTGGAGAGCCAGTTGTTAAACATTTCCCAACACGTCTCTCGGACATTGCTATTTATAAACCCTAAAAAAGGTTACTCCAAAAGACAGTTAAGATAAACAGAAATCAGGGTACTGGTGGATATGCAACAACTCAATATCGAAGAAAAGAAAGTGGTTCTGAGTCTCTTCTGTGAATCCAGAAATTTGCATGATGCCTGAAAAATAATAGGCATGAAATGTTTGTTGAATAAATGATATAATTTGGAAACAATACTTTATTTAGAATAATAACTGCTGACTTTTACTGATCACTTACTAGATGCCAAACACTATTTCTGCTGATAGAATCCTCAGAAAAACGCCATGAGTTAAAACATTAATGTCTTTATTCTACAAACATAAAAATGAGGAACAAAAGCATCAGTTAGGGCTATGAGCTAAATTGGTAATTATATTGTTGAATAAATGCTTAATTTATAATTCACTACACTTCAGGTACAACTCAGATTTCTGACTTTTCTTGAAAAATGGGAATATCAGGCTGTAGCGCATACATTCTAGTATAGCACATTAATGGAAGCATAGATGATTTACAGGAAGCGTTTCTATTTTGATGAAGTATCAAGTATTTAGTTTATCACTTTCTTCTACTCCTGGATGTGATTTTATAGTTGGTTAATTTACCTTATTTTTGTGAGCTTTCTAGTCTTTAGAAGCAGTTGAGGCTGTAATGCCTGAAGTAATACTTGAACCCAGTTCCAAAGTTTTTACTCTTAACCCATATGATGTTATGATGAAAGATAAATGTTTGATACAAATAGAGATATTTCAACCTAACTTTGTTGCTATTATTGTTTTTAAAATCAAGCTACTATTGCATATAATTTTGCATAATATAATATGTACATGTGTATTTGGCTTTGTACATGTATGTCCATCTATACACAGATAAAATCCACAATTGGTATACACAGATAAAATCCACAATTTTATAACCATCAAAAAAAATAACTAATAATACTTTCAAAACAATTCAGAAGGCATTGACCTGATTGAACGTATTTCCATTTCAGTGCTTGCCTCCTAATTGAGCAATTGGCTTCTATTAAAATTCAGATTCCCAATCTATTCACTAGTCCAGGCTTCTTATGTTTGATGTTGGTATTATATTTCCTGAATGAACTTAATGGCTCTAGCATGAATCCAGTCCAATTCATATATCTATTATACACATGCATATCAGATAGAAAATACTACTATAATGATATTGATGTTATTTTAGATGAAGTTTTCCAACTACTTGATTGTTATGAAGCAAATGTTATAAAGACAGCTGGCTACATCCTCATTTCCAGCAAACACAGGAAGGAAGGTAGAGTAATATAATCAAGATGGAAATCTTCCGCAAGTGTTTCCAGTGAGTAGGGGTGGTTTCCTGGATGGAAATCTTCTGCAAATGTTTCCAGTGAGTAGGGGTGGTGTCCTGGAAACAAGACAACTCCTACACATTGGACACTATATCTCTGGGCTGAAATGCATTACATTTGCTTTTGACCATTAGAGATTTCTGTTTGCCTATCACCCATCAAGACAGTTTGTGGGCTGGGTATTTTGGAGAAGAATAACATGCTTTCCATCCACGATAGTTTTCCAAGCAAGCTCATCAAATTCATTATGTTATGCGAGGAAAGGAGAATCAGAAAATGAGTTAAGAGGAGGGTTTATATGTACTTGCAATTCACAAAGAAGGGCTCTGCTTTACAGCCAGGCACAAAGAAATTTTTTGTATAACTAAGATTAAGCATAAAATAACTACAGGGAGAAGAAATTAAGAGGCTTTTCTTATTCTAAGGCATTTGTATCATTTTATAATACAGCACACAGACTTCATCAATGTCAAGCATCACTAAACTATTGTGATGCCACTACCCAGAGGAGTCAATTCCTTGTCCTCGGGAGCTAAGTCTCAGACTCTAACAGCATTTCTGAACACACCCAGGGGTAAAGGCAGAAGTTTGTTGTCATGCATGAGAAACAGGAATTGCTCAAGTCTGCTGTGACTTGAGAGATAAAGGACCTCATCCTCAGAGACCCTGTAACTCATGGACATTAAAATTAAGTTCCAAAGCTAGGTTCAGAGAGTTTTTAAACGAGGCATTCTAAAATATATACACTGAAATATCTTTTTTTTTCTTCCGTAGTGTTCTCTATATGTTTGAAAGCTTGACTTGGATTCAGTAGTGAGTATTATTTACAGACATGACTCATCAGTGCCCTGAAATGGTTAACATGCAAGCAACTAACTCACCCAAGTGAGGAAGCCACTGGGGAGAATCTGGTTTCCAGAGAATAATGACTCATTCTAATACGCTTTTATAAATATATTAGCGAACAACACGTTATAACAAGTGATGTCTTCTTTGTTCACTCACACACACACACACACACACACAGAGCAGCTAGTGATAAAATAAGTGATACCACTTTTATCTGCTTATTGTCTTAATATTTACCAGAACATCCAGATGTCATAAAGATCCCGAGCATATGAATATCTATTTGCTTATGTGGCTACAGTAAAGTTGATAGAAATACAAGGGAGGTCACAAAATTCAGCAATATTAGCCTCCAGCAGAAGACAAACAGAGCGACTGAAGGGCAAGTTCTGTTTTGCTTATAAAGTAATATGATACACTTTACTCCCACCTGCTTCTGGATACTCCAAATTATTCACTCCTTTCACGCCCACCCACGTGGACTCTACTTAGTAACTGAAGTGCGTCACTTGACTGTCCTTTATTCTACAAAATGCCATTTCATAATATTTTATGTCATTAGATCAATACTTATATGATAAGCTAAATAGTTCTTCCAAGCCCCACTGAAAAGTAAAAGAATAAATATTAAGGTAGCATTAATTATTAGTAAAATCCAGTCCTAATGAAATTTAAATTTGAATGAGTTTCTTATTTGGTAGTAAGATTACAAACAGACCATCAACAATTATTAGAAAGTCAATAACGTACATATGGTATTGAGTGATTGTTGACTATTATGCCTTTTGCTTTTAAAGGGCTGGTGTGACAGTGGCCTGTTCAGCATCCCACTAGTATTAATGGTGGGCTTGGATGGCAGAGCCAGCTTGCTCTTGTCTCATTCCCAACAACAGGATGGAAGACAGAGTGACCCAAATAAAGCTAAGGTCCTAGGCAAATGTTTCCCTAAGGGTCAAGAATAAAATAAAATGGAAAATATCACTCAATATCATTCTGTCAAAGGCAAGGAGAGAAGTGCCTGCATTTAATCGCAGGAGGGACGAAAAAAATGCAATGCATTAAGTTTCACTTTTGCATTTGCTATCAGGAAACAAGACCAAAAAGGGGTTTCAAATTACAATCAGCTCACTGTAGACTCACTAACTTATCTTCTTCACCTCAGTCAGAGAAGTCTGTGCTCATTTTTGCTTCTCTGTCATTTCTTCTCTTCCATGACCTTTTGATCACTGTGTCAACTCAAAGTATTTAAAGTGGTCAGGATATAAATAAATTGAGTGTATTCATTGACATCAACATCAATAGATGTATGTTACATGCTAAATGTATCAATGACTATAAAAATAGCAAATACTAATTGAACATATATTATATATACCAGGCATTATTTTATAGCACTAACATGTTAACTCAGTCAATCCTTATAAAAATTCTATGTAATACATACTGATGCTGCCTCTGTTTTACAGATGAAGTAAGAGAGTTCTACCCAGCTTGTAGGTACTAAGACTGGGATGTCCAGAGTCTAACTGCAGATTCCGCTCTCCTAATCTCTCTACTATGCAAAGAGAGTTTATAAAGTTATTCAATTTTTATATCTTCAACAAAATTAGAAGTTTTTTACTTATCCAAATAGCTGTATCAAAAAATCAGTACAATAATGAATAAATAAATTAATAAATGATAAATTTTCCTTGAGCTGGATAGTTGTTAATTTCGTAAATTTTTTTTTTTTTTTTTTTTTTTTTTGCGGTATGCGGGCCTCTCACTGTTGTGGCCTCTCCCGTTGCGGAGCACAGGCTCCGGACGCACAGGCTCAGCGGCCATGGCTCACGGGCCCAGCCGCTCCGCGGCATGTGGGATCTTCCCGGACCGGGGCACGAACCCGTGTACCCTGCATCGGCAGGCAGACTTTCAACCACTGCACCACCAGGGAAGCCCTGGTAGATAACTTTAACAGTGCTATATCAAGTTCTATTTTGTTCTGAAATGAGTAAACATGAATAGAAATAACATAGAAATGAAGAATTACGACATGGGAGGAAACTTGATACACATATTTTGCTTTTGTAAATTTCTTCAGTACTAGTATAATTTTTGGTCATATTGGGCACATAATATTTTTCTAATTAAAACATGAACAAAAGAATATTAGCTAAAGCATAATATGATTACAAGTGCCACCCTTAAATACTTGGGTCAGCTACAGAACATGTGGACTCATCCACTTCTGAGGAAAGAGTATCAGCATGCCCCCAGCACCTCCCCAGAATCCTTAGGATTGTCATAAGCTGGAGTCTTTGTTGCTTTATTAATAAGGCAAGTCACAACCGCTAAGATGAGTACAATTAGGATGATAGGATTAAGGAGGATAATTAAAGTACGTATAAAAATCAATACCATATGTACAGTGCTGTATGGAAAAGGTCAGTATTAAACTACAATTAAGAACCGAGGACACAGGGCATTGAAAAACAAGAGATAGGGCAGAGAATCAACTGAGGAAAGAAACTAGAAAAAGATGGAGAAAGGGAAGAAACTGTAAAAATTATATTTCTGATTAGACTAAATCTATTTCAGAGAGCAAAAATAAAATATTGCTTAATCCCATGGGTACACTCAGCCTTTAACTATGAAGTCATAAGTTTTTTAAAATTTTGTTTTTTATTTTTATTTTACAGCTCTCATTTGGATTCTCACGTGAATTAGTCATGCATATTATTCCATATAAATTTACATGAATTTCTTTTTTTTCTCTCCACATGTAAGGCAAACTTATTAGTATTTAAAAAGACCATGTAGAACAATGTGACAATTAAAAAGTTTATGTTACAGGTTATTAATAATAGCCCTTTAGCTAAAGGCATAAACACAATATTAATGGCAAGAAAACTATAATGCAATATGATGTATCACTAATATGATAGAAAATTGTATTTTAAGATTTTTATATATTATTAATAGGATTTAATATAATGGGATTTTCATGTAAGATCAGGCATTGTCCACAATGCCTCTGGATAAAAAGCAGTCCTATATTTCATGCTCATAAATAGCATTGTAGATACATCACACATGCTCCCTGCATATGAAGGTTTATAACCTAAACAGAAACAGTTGCAGGTTCATGATATTTCATGTCTTTATACTTTCCATTATGCTCTTTATTGATTAAACTGTGTTTCAGATTAAAAATTCCCTGTAAGATTGGAGTAGAAATATACATCTATTATTATTCCATATTAACCTGTGTATAATTTAATACATTTACATGTGTTTTATAAATAAAGCTTTCTGAAATCTTAATATTAAAGATGCAACTGATTTGTGAGTCTGTTTTTGTTTCATAGGTATGAAATAGTTCGTATTTGTGTGCAAACTATTACATATAGGATAGATAAACAGCAAGGTCCCACTGTACAGCCCAGGGAATAATATTCAATATCCTGTGATAAACCATAATGGAAAAGAAGTGAGAAAACATATTTATGTATAACTGAGTCACTTTGCTGTACAGCAGAAATTAAACACAACATTGCAAATCAGCTATACTTCAATAAAAATTTTTTTAAAAGATTCAACTGATGAATGCATTTCAAGCATGAGAATACACAGTATTGACTCTAAAAGTAAAATTAAGGCGTTTAAGTGACTTAATAAAAATAGTTTGAAAATACAATAAGCGCTTCACATGAAGAGTAAATTAAATACACTAATTTATTTCTGGGATGAACTGAAACATTCTTTTTAAATGTAGATCGATAATGTTGCTTCTTTCTAAGATTACTTACTTTATTTCTCTTAAATTCAGCGATGCTCTTTGTTTTTCTCTCAGTGACACCACAAAGTTTTCCAAGTTACACTTTTCATCTTATGTGTAATCTTTCAGTGTCTTCTTCAAAGAGAGAAATATACATAATCAGAGAAAATCATTAGTTTCTGGGACAAATGAAATCCCCTTTTCTTAGTACTGCCCATCTAGCTGGAGCTCTGGATGCCAGACTCACAGGAACCCACTTCAACCCTTTAATTTGCAAAAGAGTGGTCTATGCAAATCTGAGTTTTATGGATCCTGAGAGACCTCTGACAATTTTGCAAATATCCCAGGTAAACTGTCAAACTCTCTGGACATCCATAGGAACACCAATAAATTTCTTGTGGGTCTCTTGAGGTTCCTTCTGAATCCTGAATCCTGTAAGGATTGCTTGGTTTAGCCATTTAAGAGCTGATGAGGTTGTTGTATAAAAAAATATCACAGGTTTTATGGCACCTACGAGGCTTCACACTATTTTCTGCAATTAGCACAGTTGTTGAATTAACAGAAGAATTAATGGAAAAATTCATCTGGAATGCTCTCAAGTTAGAGTTTATCTCTTCCAGGGGTTGTTCTATACCCGTGGTACCCAATTATTTAGTGTTGAAGGAGTCAGTGTATTTCTCAATAGTTTTCACATCCATAAGGGGAAATGTGTGAAAATGTTGGGATTAGAAATAAAAGCGAAAAGTACTAGCACTGGATCTATTTGGTAAAAGCATGCAGAGACTTCCAGTATTTCAAAAACAGAAGTTCCTTTCATCAACCTTTGCTCTGGTCTTTCCCTGGCCATACACAATAATATGTCTGCAGACCACAGGGATTTGTGATCTTTAAGAAAGAAGGCATAGTCAGACATTATGACTATACATCTCTGTTTTACATCCATCATTGAAAATTAGGGATCCCTACTCTAGATCCACCCTTGCATTTGGGGGTCATGTGGCAAACCTATAAAACTCTGTATTTATGTGCACCTTAACTCTAACCTGGAGAGGCTGAGAAGGGAGTGCTTGATCTCACAAGAAGTAACATGTTACATGGTAGTGGTTGTACAGTAAAAGGTAATTACAGATATAAGCCAGAGATCATTTTGATAATCACTTCAGCTAATATCTAAATTTTGGCAATCCTGTTGAAATCCAAAATGTATTCCAAGTTGGTCATAATAAAAATTTATTGCCATAAATTTTATTTATTTTATCATTTCATTAGCAACAGCTAGTGATGATAATATGAATAACAGTAAGACAATGATAAAAAATATTTATTGAACAATTTATATATGGTAGGCACCATGCTAAACATGTTATATGCATTATTTCACCTTAATCTTATTATAACCTATTTTAACTCCATTTCAGAAATGAGAAGGTCAAGTCTTAGACACACATGTGGATAATAATTAAGGTAGAATTTGAAGCCACGTAATCTTATTTTAAAATTTGAACTCTTAACCATTCATTCTATACCACACTGCTTCTCAGCTGTTTCCTTACACCCATAATATAATATATCCATATATATATATATAAAACTTTATCATTCTTTGCTTTTTCTTTCACTTTTTTTCTTTAATAAGACGGAATGAGAACTCTTCATGGCTTATCACAGCATCTTAGCCCTTCTGTGCAAAGGACTGTTTACAGTCACAAAATGTGTGGCCTTTCCAGAATGTGTTCCAAGACAAGGGAGCAATTGACAAAGTTCTGGTAAATCTTTCATTCACTCTAACTCATGACCATTTCTCTTCTTTGATGTCTATAACTCCCTTATATAAAGAATATCAGGCCTCAGAACCCCTCTTGTTTCCAGCTCCAATGTCACAAACATTCATCTGAAAATTGCCTTTAAAAATTTCCTATTTTTAAAATGTTTTTGAGTGTATATTCTATGCCACAGCAAAGGGATGGTTATTCTTCTATTTTTATGTTTGAAGTTGTTTTTCTTTTTCTTTTTTTTAATGTAGAGAGGTACATTTTGTTTTTCCAAAGGCTTTGGCCTTATAAATTGATTCTCAGTGAGTTTAGTACACAACAAACCTCATTTATATTGCCTTTCTCAGGCTTGAAAGATCAACAGTTTTTATGAGAAAATAGCTAAGATTTGTGGGAAAAAAAAGTTACAGAATTCTCTGTAGGAATTCTCCAAATGGCAAGATATCACATATAAATTCTTCTTTAATATATATTTTTTTATGTTGGCTCCTACCAAAATAAAATAATGCTATTGATAACTTAAAAAAAAAACAAAATAGAGTTACACTTTATGTCTGTGTACACTTGGCTACTCCGGGTAGTGGCAGAAGCCAGAAAGCTAAGGCCCGCGGATAACTTGACCACTTCATACCTTGCCTAGGGCATGGCTATGAAACCTGAACCTGAACCTGACATCCTCCATCCCTCACACCCTTCCTTTATTCTGGACTATTCTCATCTCTGTGATTCTTACATTCACTAATTTCAAATTCCTGGTAACCAATATTTTCTCACTTCTTTTCTTTTTCCACAAATTACTCTTTTCTAAGATTTGATGGCTTCTTATTTCCCTTTCTCCATTTTTTAAAATTTTAAAATATTTCCTGTGAAAACATGACTTAATTGTATTAAAATAATATTTGGATAACAGCAGATAAGTGGTAAATCGTTAATGAGTATTTCATATAAATATGTGTCCATGTTTGAGTTCTAATAGGTCAAATCTCTCTCTCTCTCACACACACACACATACACACACATACTGAAAATCTCAACTGATTTGAAATGAAATGAAAAAATGCAAGCTGGGATGCTAGAAATATAGTTCCAACACTTGCTGGTCCATTTAGAGATGCTGAAGAAACAGAATTTGAAACTCTATTCTAAAATTGGAAAAAAAGATTGACTTAGCTTTTGCTTCTTTTGAAAAAACTGAGTTAACACCACCTAACTGCCTGTATTGTTGGGAGGAGTTAATGTAATATCACTAAAAGCATGTTAAAAACTTTTAAGTTGTAAAACTTTATGCAACTGAGACATAATTTTTATTCCTCTCTTCAGGTAAAGAAAATAGTTTGTTATAAAGACATAATTTTCATATCTACACATCAGTTGTTTTCTAACTACTTTATTCATTATGAAAATTTCAAATATATTGAAATTTAAAAAATAGCATAATGAAACTCTATGTGGTCATCATTCAGTATCTGCAATTATCACTTTGTGGTCATTACTACGATCAGAAAATCCCAACCATCAGAACATGGTATCTGTAGATATTTTAGTAGGTATTTTTTTTAACATCTTTATTGGAGTATAATTGCTTTACAATGGTGTGTTAGTATCTGCTTTATAACAAAGTGAATCAGCTATACATATACATATATCCCCATATCTCCTCCCTCTTGCGTCTCCCTCCCACCCTTCCTATCCCACCCCTCTAGGTGGTCACAAAGTACCGAGCTGATCTCCCTGTGCTATGTGGCTGCTTCCTACTAGCTATCTATTTTCCATTTGGTAGTGTATATATGTCCATGCCACTCTCTCACTTCGTCCCGGTTTACCCTACCCCCTCTCAGTGTCCTCAATTCCATTATCTACGTCTATGTCTTTATTCCTGTCCTGCCCCTGTGTTCTTCATAATCATTTTTTTTTAATTTCCATATATATGTGTTATCATACAGTATTTGTTTTTCTCTTTATGACTTACTTCACTCGGTATAACAGACTCTAGATCCATCCACCTCACTACAAACAACTCAATTTCGTTTCTTTTTATGGCTGAATAACATTCCATTGTATATATGTGCCACATCTGCTTTATCCATTCATCTGTGATGGACACTTAGGTTGCTTCCGTGTCCTGGTTATTGTAAATAGAGCTGCAATGAACATTGTGGTACATGACTCTTTTTGAATTATGGTTTTCTCAGGGTATAGGCCCAGTAGTGGGATTGCTGGGCCGTATAGTAGTACTATTTTTACTTTTTTAAGGAACCTACATACTGTTCTCCATAGAGGCTGTATCAATTTACATTCCCACCAACAGTGCAAGAGGGTTCCCTTTTCTCCACACCCTCTCCAGCATTTATTGTTTGTAGATATTTTGATGATGGTCATTCTGACTGGTGTGAGGTGATACCTCATTGTAATTTTGATTTGATTTTCTCTAATGATTAGTGATGTTGAGCATCCTCTCATGTGTCTCTTAGCAATCTGTATATCGTCTTTGGAGAAATGTCTATTTAGGTCTTCTGCCCATTTTTGGATTGGGTTGTTTGTTTTTTTGATATTGAGCTACATGAGTTGCTTGTAAATTTTGGAGATTAATCCTTTGTCAGTTGCTTCATTTGCAAATATTCTCTCCCATTCAGAGGGTTGTCTTTTGGTCTTGTTTATGGTTTCCTTTGCTGTGCAAAAGATTTTAAATTTCATTATATCACATTTGTGTATTTTTGTTTCTATTTCCATTTCTCTAGGAAGTGGGTCAAAAAGAATCTTGCTGTGATTGATATCATAGAGTGTTCTGCCTATGTTTTCCTCTAAGAGTTTTATAGTGTCTGACCTTACATTTAGGTCTTTAATCCATTTTGAGTTTATTTTTGTGTATGGTGTTAGGGAGTGTTCTAATTTCATTCTTTTACATGTAGCTGTCCAGTTTTCCCAGCACCACTTATTGAAGAGGCTGTCTTTTCTCCATTGGATATTCTAGCATCCTTTACCAAAGATTAAGTGACCATATGTGTGTGGGATTATCTCTGAGCTTTCTATCCTGTTCCATTGATCTGTCTGTTTTTGTGCCAGTACCACACGGTCTTGATGACTGTAACTTTGTAGTATAGTCTGAAGTCCGGGAGCCAGATTCCTCCAGCTCCGATTGTCTTTCACAAGATTGCTTTGGCTATTTGGGGTCTTTTGTGTTTCCATACGAATTGTGAAATTTTTGGTTCTAGTTCTGTGAAAAAGGCCATTGGTAGTTTGATAGGGATTGTATTGAATCTGTAGATTGCTTTGGGTAGTATAGTCATTTTCATAATGTTCGTTCTTCCAATCAAAGAACGTGTTATTTCCCTCCATCTGTTTGTATCATCTTTCATTTTATTCATCAGTGTCTTATAGTTTTCTATATATAGATCTTTTATCTCCTTAGGTAGGTTTATTTCTAGGTATTTTATTCTTTTTGTTGCAGTGGTAAATGAGAGTGTTTCCTTAATTTCTCTTTCAGATTTTTCATCACTAGTATATAGGAATGCAAGATTTCTGTGCATTTATTTTGTATCCTGCTACTTTATCAAATTCATTGATTAGTTCTGGTTGTTTGCTGGTAGCATCCTTAGGATTCTCTATGTATAGTATCATGTCATTTGCAAACAGTGACAGCTTTACTTCCTCTTTTCTGATTTCGATTCATTTTATTTATTTTTCTTCTCTGGTTGCTGTGGGTAAAACTTCCAAAACTATGTTGAATAATAGTGGTGAGAGTGGACAACCTTATCTTGCTCCTCATCTTAGAGGAAATGGTCTCTGTTTTCACCATTGAGAATGATGTTGGCTGTGGATTTGTCATATATGACCTTTATTATGTTGAGGTAATTTCTCTCTATGCCTAACTTCTGGAGGGTTTTTGTCATAAATGGGTGTTGAATTTTATTGAAAGCTTTTTCTGCATCTATTGAGATGATCAAATGGGTTTTATTCTTCAATATGTTAATATGGTGTATCATATTGACTGATTTGCGTATATTGAAGAATCCTGCATTCTCGTGATAAATCCCACTTGATCATGGTGCATGATCCTTTTAATGTGCTGTTGGATTCTTTTTGATAGTATTTTGTTGAGGATATTTGCATCTGTGTTCATCAGTGATATTGGCCTGCAGTTTTCATTTTTTGTGACATCTTTTTCTGCTTTTGGTATCACGGTGATGGTGGCCTTGTAGAATGATTTAGGAGTATTCCTCCCTCTGCTGTATTTTGGAAGAGTTTGAGAAGGATAGGTTTTAGCTCTTCTCGAAATGTTTGATAGAATTTGCCTGTGAAGCCATCTGGTCCTGGACTTTTGTTTGTTGGAAGATTTTTAATCACAGTCTCAATTTCAGTGCTTGTTATTGGTCTGTTTATATTTTCTATTTCTTCCTGGTTCAGTCTCGGAAGGTTGTGCTTTTCTAAGAATATGTCCATTTCTTCCAAGTTGACCATTTTATTGGCATATAGTTGCTTGTAGTAATCTCTCTTGTTACTTTGTATTTCTGCAGGGTCAGTTTTTACTTCTCCTTTTTCATTTCTAAATGTATTGATTGGAGTCTTCTCCCTTTTTTTCTTGATGAGTCTGGCTAATGGTTTATCAATTTTTTTTATCTTCTCAAAGAACCTGCTTTTAGTTTTATTAATCTTTGTTATTGTTTCCTTCATTTCTTTTTCATTTATTTCTGATCTGATCTTTATGATTTCTTTCCTTCTGCTAAATTTGGGGGGGGGGGTTTCTTCTTCTTCTTTCTCTAATTGCTTTAGGTTTAAGGTTAGGTTGTTTACTTGAGATGTTTCTTGTTTCTTGAGGTAGGATTGCATTACTATAAACTTCCCTCTTAGAACTACTTTTGCTGCATCCCATGGGTTTTGGGTCATCGTGTTTTCATTGTCATTTGTTTCTAGGTATTTTTTTATTTCCTCTTTGATTTCTTCAGTCATCTCTTGCTTACTTAGTAGCATATTGTTTAGCTTCCATGTGTTTGTATTTTTTTACAGATTTTTTTCCTCTGATTGATATCTAGTCTCAATGTGTTGTGGTCAGAAAAGATACTTGATATGATTTCAATTTTCTTAAATATACCAAGGCTTGATTTGTGACCCAAGATATGATCTATCCTGCAGAATGTTCCATGAGTACTTGAGAAGAAAGTGTATTCTGTTGTTTTTGGATGGAATGTCCTATAAATATCAGTTAAGTCCATCTTGTTTAATGTATCATTTAAAGCTTGTTTTTCCTTTGTTATTTTCATTTTGGATGATCTGTCCATTGGTGAAAGTGGGATGTTAAAGTCCCCTACTATGATTGTGTTACTGTCGATTTCCCCTTTTATGGCTGTTAGTATTTGCCTTATGTATTGACGTGCTCCTATGTTGGTTGCATAAATATTTACAATTGTTATGTCTTCTTCTTGGATTGATCCCTTGATCATTATGTAGTGTCCTTCTTTTTCTCTTGTAATAGTCTTTATTTTAAAGTCTATTTTGTCTGATATGAGAATTGCTACTCCAGCTTTCTATTGCTTTCCCTTTGCATGGAGTAACTTCTTCCATCCTCTCACTTTCAGTCTGTATGTGTCCCTAGGTCTGAAGTGGGTCTCTTGTAGACAGCATATATACAGGTCTTGTTTTTGGATCCATTAAGCCAGTGCATGCCTTTTGGTTGGAGCATTTAATCCATTTACATTTAAGGTAATTATCGATATGTATGTTCCCATTACTATTTGCTTAATTGTTTTGGGTTTGTTACTGTAGGTCTTTTCCTTCTCTTGTGTTTCCTGCCTAGAGAAGTTCCTTTAGTATTTGTTGTAAAGCTGGTTTGGTGGTGCTGAATTCTCTTATCTTTTCCTTGTCTGTAAAGGTTTTAATTACTCAGCCGAATCTGAATAAGATCCTTGCTGGGTAGAGTAATCTTGGTTGTAGGTTTTTCTCTTTCATCACTTTAAGTATGTCCTGCCACTCCCTTCTGGCTTGCAGAGTTTCTGCTGAAAGTTTAGTTGTTAATCTTATGGGTATTCTCTTGTATGTTATTTGTTGTTTTTTCCTTGCTGTTTTTAATATGTTTTCTTTGTATTTAATTTTTGATTGTTTGATTACTATGTGTCTTGGTGTGTTTCTCCTTGGATTTATCCTGTATGGGACTCTCTGTGCTTCCTGCACTTCATTGACTATTTCCTCTCCCATATTAATGAAGTTTTCATCTATAATCTGTTCAAACATTTTCTCATTCCCTTTCTTTTTCTCTTCTTGTTTTAGGACCCCTGTAATTCGAATGTTGGTGCATTTAATGTTGTCCCAGAAGTCTCTGAGACTGTCCTCAATTCTTTTCATTCTTTTTTCTTTATTCTTCGCTGTGGTAGTTATTTCCAATATTTCATCTTCCAGTTCACTTATCTGTTCTTCTGCCTCAGTTATTCTGCTCTTGATTCCTTCTAGAGAATTTTTAATTTCATTTATTGTGTTGTTCATGATTGTTTGTTTGCTCTTTAATTCTTGTAGGTCCTTGTTAATAGTTTCTTGTATTTTCACCATTCTCTTTTCAAGATTTTGGATCATCTTTACTATCATTACTCTGAATTCTTTATCAGGTGGACGGCCTATTTCCTCTTCATTTGTTTGGTCTGGTGAGTTTTTGCCTTGCTACTTCATCTGCTGTGTGTTTCTCTGTCTTCTCATTTTGCTTAACTTACTGTGTTTGGGGTCTCCTTTTCGCAGGCTGCAGGCTCATAGTTCCTGTTGTTTTTGGTGTCTGCCCCCAGTG
The DNA here is from genome assembly GCF_011762595.2 of Tursiops truncatus. Classification (NCBI taxonomy): domain Eukaryota; kingdom Metazoa; phylum Chordata; class Mammalia; order Artiodactyla; family Delphinidae; genus Tursiops; species Tursiops truncatus. The sequence goes on along the minus strand of NC_047045.1, from coordinate 65,992,086 downwards.
GCTAAGGTTGGTTCAGTGGCTTGTGTAGGCTTCCTGATGGAGGGGACTAGTGCCTGTGTTCTGGTGGATGAGGCTGGATCTTGTCCTTCTGATGGGTAGTACCGCATCCAGTGGTGTGTTTTGGGGTGTCTGTGATCTTATTATTATTTTAGGCTGCCTATGTGTTAATGGGTGGGGTTGTGTTCCTGTCTTGCTAGTTGTTTGACATAGGGTGTCCAGCATTGTAGTTTGCTGGTCGTTGAGTAGACCTGGGTCTTAGCGTTGCGATGGAAATCTCTGGGAAAGCTTTCGCAGTCTGATATTGTGTGGAGCCGGGAGGTCTCTGGTGGACCAATGTCTTGAACTCATCTCTCCCACCTCAGAGGCATAGGCCTGACACCCAGCCTGAGCACCGAGACTCTGTCAGCCACATGGCTCAGAAGAAATGGGAGAAAAAGAAAAGAATAAATAAAAAATAAGAACATAAAATAAAATTACTAAAATAAACATTTTTAATTGTTAAAAATTAGAAAATTAAAAAGTAATAGAATAAATTTTAAAAAAGAAAGGAAGAAGAGAACAACCAAACCAAAAAACAAATCCATCAATGATAACAAGCAATAAAAACTATACTAAAAAAATAGAAAATGGGACAGACAGAACCCTAGGACAAATGGTAAAAGCAAAGCGACACAGACAAAATCACACAAAGAAGCATATCCATACACACTCACAAAAGAGAAAAAGGAAAAAAAAATATATATATATAAGAAAAAAAGAGAGCAACCAAATCAATAAACAACTCTACCAATGATAATAAACTCTAAATATTAAACTAAGATAAACATGAAACCAGAAACAAATTAGAGACAGAAAGCAAACCCCAAATCTATAGTTGCTCCCAACATCCACCACCTCAATTTTGGGATGATTCATTGTCTATTCAGGTATTCCACAGATGCAGGGTACATCAAGTTGATTGTGGAGATTTAACCCGCTGCTCCTGAGGCTGCTGGGAGAAATTTCCCTTTCTCTTCTTTGTTTGCACATCTCCTAGGGTTCAGCTTTGAATTTGGCCCCACCTATGCATGTAGGTTGCCTGAGCACATCTGTTCTTTGCTCAGATGGGATGGGGTTAAAGTAGCAGCTGATTCAGGGACTCTGGCTCACTCAGGCCAGGGGGAGGGAGGGGTACGGATGTGAGGTTAGCCTGTGGCAGCAGAGGCCAGCGTGACGTTGCACCAGCCTGAAGTGCGCCATGTGTTCTCCTGGGAAAGTTGTCCCTGGATCACGGGACCCTGACAGTGGCAGGCTGCACAGGCTCCCAGGAGGGGAGGTGTGGTTAGTGACCTGTGCTTGCACACAGGCATCTTGGTGGCTGCAGCAGCAACCTTAGCGTCTCATGCCTGTCTCTGGGGTCCGTGCTGATAGCCGCAGCTTGAGCCTGTCTCTGGAGCTCGTTTTAGGTGGTGCCCTGAATCCTCTCTCCTCGTACACCCCCAAAACAATGGTCTCTTGCCTCTTAGGCAGTTCCAGACTTTTTCCAAGACTCCCTCCTGGCTAGCTGTTGTGCACTAGTCCCCTTCAGGCTGCGTTCATGCCGCCAACTCCAGTCCTCTCCCTGGAATCCAACTTCCGAAGCCTGAGCCTCAGCTCCCAGCCCCCACTCGCCCCAGCTGGGGAGCAGACAAGCCTCTCAGGCTGGTGAGAGCTGGTCTGGTCAGCACCGATCCTTTGTGCGGCAATCTCTCTGCTTTGCCCTCTGCACCCCTATTGCTATGCTCTCATCCGTGCCTCTGAAGCTTCCCCTTTGCCACCCCGTTTCCACCAGTGAAGGGGCTTCCTAGTTTGTGGAAACTTTTCTTCCTTCACAGCTCCCTACCAGAGGTGCAGGTCCCATCCCTATTCTTTTGTCTCTGTTTTTTCTTTTTTCTTTTGCCCTACCCAGGTACATGGGGAGTTTCTTGCCTTTTGGGAAGTCTGAGGTTTTCTGTCAGCTTTCAGTAGGTGTTATGTAGGAGTTGTTCCACATCAGGTATATTTCTGATGTATTTGTGGGGAGGAAGGTGATCTCCACGTCTTACTCCTCTGCCTTCTTGAAGGTCTTTTCTTTAGTAGGTATTTCTAAGAGATAAGAAAACTTTTTATGAAGATAACCTTTTAGTGTTATCACATCTAAATCAAATTAATGATAATTACTTTAATATCACTAAATATAAATTAATGTTCAATTTCCTCAGTTGAATCATAATTTTCTTTAGAGTTTGTTTTTTTGATCAGGATCCAAATAGTGTCCCTACAAAGAAACAGATGGATCTATCTCTTAGTCTCATCTCATCTTTAAATTCTCACTTCAACTCTATTTTTTATTTCAAGATTTGTGTTCTTGTTATTATTGGGGGGAAAAGACCATTTGATCTATTTCTCTACTTTCATTTTATTTATTTTAGATTTATTTATAATATTTTATAGGAAGCTTTATTGGTTTAACAAATGTTAGATATATAAAGAATAGTTCTTGAAGGAGTTTAATATATTGCCTGTCACATGGTAATGCCTCCATAATCATAAACAACTGTATATCCCTTATGACAAGTAAGCATGAATCTTGCTACTCTTATTCCAAAGGCAGATCCACAGATGATATCCTTGTCTGAAGTAGTTCCAGTCTTGTGGGTGGAATTGTTTCCCCCAAAATGATATGTTGAAGTACTAACCTCTGGTACCTACAGATGTGACCTTTTTTGGAAACAGCATCTTTGAAGATATAATCAAGTTTAGTTGAGGTCATATTCAATTAGGATGAGCTCTAATGAGATTCTGAAATTTCTACCCATATATAAAGTTTAAAATTGGAAACATTTTTAATTGATGCAGGAAATAAAAGAGTTTAGTTAAGTTTTAGAAAATCCCTTTATTCTTCTTGTCTGATTAATGAGCTAAGAATAGTAGTGTAAAAACAAGTGAAACTTTTATTATTATCTCATGAAGAAGTCTGAAGGTAAGCAAACCAAAGTTGAGATGAGGCATCAACAGTGTTCAGAGTTGTGCTACTTCTGTCCTTCCCTTTCACGATTTTAACTTACAGTTATACCTTCTCATCACCTCAAGGGCTGTAATGGCTCAACATCAGCCATTACACTACAAATCAAGCTTAAAGAAAGAAAACTGGAAATGTATAAAAGAACTTTCCACCTGAGTTACCAGTTATAAAGGCTTGCATTTTCAAATACATCTCATTGGACAGAATTTAGTCACTTGGTTACATCTAGCTAAACACTCATAAAATATGGAGAAAAAAACATCCAGAACTTCTTATTGATGTAGTGTCACACAGGACAAACTTATTTCTGAAGATAAATATTTGTAACCAAATTAAATTACTCAACATGTTGCTTAAAATCTAGTACTCAGGAGAACATTTGAAACTGTCCTATGACCAACTGGGTCAATTTGACTATGTCAGTTCTTTTTTCAAGTGTTCCTTGAACTATCCATTCTCCTCTCCTCAGCTCATTTTTGTATTAGCTTGAACATGATTTACTTAGCATTTTTATAAATACACTTCTTTTTTCTCTTCCCATCCCTCCCTTCCCTCTCCTACCAGTCCAACCACTCCCACACACACCCCATCCCCCCTCTCTCTCTCTTTCTCCCTCCCTCCCTTAGCATTTTGAAGATTTATTATTTCTTGCCCAAGATCTGGATTAGTTTGGTTCATAGTGTGAATTCAATAAATATTTGCTTAGTTAATGAGTTAATAATTTTAAAGGAAATATAAATATGCCCACGTTCAAAGGGGAGCATATATTACAGAGTCATCCCTCAGTTTCTGAGGGGAATTTGTTGCAGGACATGCAGCGGTAGCAAATTCCACAGATGCTGAAGTCTCATATAAAATGGCTAGTATTTACATATAACCTACACACATCCTCCCTACTTTAAATCATCTCTAGATTCCTTATAATACCTAATACAGTGTAAATGCTATGTAATATCTAATACAGTGTAAATGCTATGTAAATAGTTGCAAGTTTTTCTTTTTGAAACTTTATGGATTTTTTTTCTGACATTTTCCATCAGTTGTTGGTTGAATCTGTTTCCATGATGCAGAACCCATGGATAGGAAGTGCCAGTTGTACTTCCACTTACAAAAATTTTGATATTATAAACACAATAATTCTTTCTGGTTCCATACTTAGTTGACATGCTTGGAGTTAAATTCTCTAAGAGGAAGCTTTTTTGTTCATTTGACTATAAAACAAAAAATAGACTTAATTGCTCTACACTTAAAGCAGAGCACTATAAATCTCAGTTAGGTAGTCCCTGAAGGGCTACAAAAAATCCTCTCACAATGAAAATGTCTACAATTAAATAGGGACTTCCTTCATCAAAGCTTAAGTTAATTGTAAAAGTGAATGTAAAATATAAAATAGAATAGTACTTTGCAAAACACACATATTGAATATAAATGGAAAAAGGGTGGTTCCTCCCACTCCCTTGTGAATTTATCTCTAAGGCTTATGCAAATCAATTCAACAACTTGAAAATATTTCAGCAAACTATTATGCTATTTTCTTCACTGAATTAGAAAGTGTGGTTAGTTCTAATTGTAGTCAGTTTTTCAAACAGAGTGTCCTCATTCTAGAAATATCAGCTAAGGTTATAGCAGAATAAGGTTTTATTGGTAAAGTGTTTGGTCTATTAACTAACATACTGAATAACAGAAATGAGTATTATGTGAAATTAAAGATACTTGAGGTACACGGATTGGATAATATATTTTCAAGGCACTGCTAAAATTTAGATAAATAAGGTGTAAATCAAGAATCCATTCAGGCCTACAAGTTTTACTCTTAGGAATGGTGACCAAATTTGTATTGCTAACAGTTCTATGTCCAAATATTAGGCAGGGGAATTTCTTCTTGCCTTATGTTGCCTAACAGGATAATCTAAGCCAGTTTGTAGGATTTTGTCTTATCTGACTCAAGTGAAACTTTTGTGTAAATTGTTGTCAGAGCGCAGGTAATTACAGAGAGCTGGATGTATCAAGATTAAAGAACAGGTCTCTTTTGCTGTGTTTCGTTAACATGTGATTATTAAATGATTATATCTGTGGTTGAAATAAGTCTGAGATTTGCTTATACTGGTAGTGAGATGAGTCTTAAGTGGTATAGCTAATCTTCACCCCATCTTAGTGTATTATAATGTACTAAAAATAAACAATCAAACACTTAAGCATTGCACATAATCAAATTTTCTTGAGTCAGTTTGCAGTGCCAGTGCCCTTTTCTCTATATTATATAATCTTAAAGTGTAGCTTTTATATCTTTTTGACATATGGTTCCAAGAAACTTGAATATTATTTAGACATGTGAAAAATCTATAAGCACTTGAAGAGCATAGTTTTTCATTTGTTTATATTTAGTGTTATGGAAAAATTATTTTCTTCTGAGACATATACAGGCACACCTTGTTTTACTGTGTTTCACTTCATTGTGTTTCACAGATATTGTACTTTTTACAAATTGAAGCTTTGTGGTAATCCTGCATCAAACAAATCTATTGGTGCAATTTTTTCAAACTGTACTTCTCACTTTGTGTCTCTGTGTCACATTCTGGTAATTCTCACAATATTTCAGACTTTCTTCATTCTTACTATGTTATGGTGATCTTTGATCAGTGAGCTTTGATTTAACTATTTTCATTGTTTTGGCATTATTTAGCAATAGGTATTTTTAAATAAGGTATGTACATTTTTTTAGACAGAATGCTATTGTACACTTAATAGACTACAGTATAGTATAAACATAACTTCTGTATGCACTGGGAAAGAAAAAATTAGTGTGACTCATTTTATGACAATATTTGCTTTATTGTGGTGGTCTGGAACTGAACATACAATACCTCAGAGGTATACCTGTATACGATATTCACTGAAACTTAATCTCCTCATTTGAAAAGTGAACAGGCCAATATTTCATTTCAACATGATAAGAAGAACCACAAATTAGACTTCCTTCTCAACTGGTATACTCCATGCTTGAGGAACAAATTTGGGTAGAATTACTCAACTTCATTAGTAGTTGCTGTAGATTAAGCACAAGTACCTATATACCAGAGCAAATATGAAATGATGAGTAAGTCTTCTGAAACAAAGCCATCCCTTTGTTCAAATGTGTTCAGATATAAAGTTGAACTTGTTCACTTTCATTTCTATAGCACATTTTGATGGAAATGAGTCTCTCTATTCACTGTGGTATCATGAAAATTTAAAAGAGACTCAACAATATTGATGTCACCCTTTATTTAAGTCTACTTTTTCTTTATGTGCATTCTGCCCACTAATATTACTCATCAAGCCTTAGAGTAAGGGAAAAATTAGTAAATTTTGAGAATCTAATAATGGCTTTTGGAAGAAAATCATTTCATTTGAAAAATAAGAGTAATAAGTACAATTTTCAATATTTCATGTCTTTTATAAAAAGGGCAGTTGTACCAGCAAATAGAAAGAACATTCACCTGTTCACATTCAGCAAATACATAGCATGTGCCTGGGACTGTGTCTAGGGTCTGGAAAAGAATACAATGGGTAGACACAGACCTTGACTTTCTACTGCTTATGATATTGTGATTAATATGTATAAATAATCAGGCAATACAATAAAACAAGTGATAATTGATTACCTTATGGGTTCTACAGAAACCTATGGCAGAATAGATAATGCAGCCTTTAAGGCAGGGTTCCCCAGCCCCCAGGGCCATGGGCCGGTACAGGTTAGGAACCAGGCCACACAGCAGGAGGTGAGCAGCAGGTGAAGAGCGAAGCTTCATCCGCGGCTCCCAGTGGCTTCCCATCACTCGCATTGCTGAACCACTGAACCACCAACCCCCCCCATCCCTGGAAAAATTGTCTTCCACGAAACCAGTCCCTGGTGCCAAAAAGGTTGGGAACTGCTGCTTTAAGGGTCAAGGAAGGCTACTTAGAAAAAGTAACTTCTACATTGAATCATAGTGGTAGTAAAGGAGTTAGCCAGTTAAGGTGACATAATGGCTGGGAGAAGATGGATTAATTTAGATGGAGAGTAATGCATTTGTGAAAGTCCAGGCAAAAGAAGGAACAGGGTTCATTTTGGGAACTAAAATAAGGTCAGTATGACAGGAGTGTGAAGCATAATGAGGGAAATGAAAAGAGATAACACTGGACAGAGAAGCAGACCTGGGCCTGTTGAGGGTCTTAAAACTTATGTTAAGGAGATTTGCCTTTGTTCTGAGAGCACTGAGGAATTACTTAAGATTAGAAGCAAGTATATGATATCATCATATTTTTATTTATAAATATCATTCTTGCATCACATACAAAATAGCATGGTATGTGATTAATAGCATTAAATAAAAGTACATACATAAATCATAATATTGCTATAATTTTTATTTTCTCTGAGACAAAGGCTAAGGCAATTTTCTGAATGTTGTAATTTATTTCTATTGCTTTTGATTTCTTTTCAGCCAAGTTGTTTTCCTGTTTGAATAGCTTTATCTTATAAGTAAAATACTATTCCAAGGTCGAATAAATGGCTTCTTAACTAGTTGGTTAATATTTGATGCGAATTTCCATTGTTTGTACTTCAGGTTATAGTAAATATCAAGTAATTAGAAAGTTATTGGACTTCTCCTATGACTTAGGATGTAGAAAGACACAAGAGACACCATTAAAATGAAAGGGATAGCCTGCAAAAACATAATTTATTTTAAACCTTTCAGAGAGCTGAGGTCACAAGACCACCATGATAACTGAATTCCAAATGGTAACAAGTCTTTCCAAAGATGAATGAGATATGTTATCTCTTTTACTTTGGGCAAACATGGAAAAGGGAAAGAAAAAAAAAAAGATGGCCTTCATAAAAATGGGTAAAATGAAATCAACTAAAATTAAAGCTAAACCTTAAAGGCTGAGTGTGGGCTAATTAGAATAATTAGGAGCCCTGTACAAAAAGACATTTTGCATGCACATTCAAGCTTCTTTCAATGGGTTTCTTCTGCATGTGATGAGAAAGATCTGAAGCAGGGCTGCAGACTTGAAGGAGCCCCTATTAGGGGCATAGGTATAAAGAAAGTGATTGTCTACCAGTAGGGTTCAGTTATAACACATTACCTGCTTTTTGGACCATTTGACATATAAAGCAGGATCCTCAAACCACAAGGTGAGAGGTAACAAAACTTCCTTGTTCTAGGCCTCAAACAAAGATATACTGCTTCTGGAGGGGATGTGGAAGCAAAATCCATCTGCCACTGTGGATGGATAGGAAGAACTGCTGGACCCATTATCCTTCCCCAGTGCAAAACAGTGGTCTGCTATCACTGGGCAATAGTCAGAAAACTCTATCTTCTACAAAGCCCACTGGACATAGAAGTGATGTTTGGATGCCATAGTGGGAAAAGGCAGTAATGCTAAGAAGGCCCACACTGAAGCTGGGACAGGATAACTGCCCCTTTCATAAACCTAGCAATTCATAGCAAGAAACAGCAGGCTACTGATAAATAGGGTAAGAGTGTGGAGAAAAATCCTGTCTGTGGCACAAAAGGTGGAGAAACTGCTGACAGCTGAGATTGGAACACAAACAGTAAGAGAAACCCAGCCAGAAGTAATTTGAAGCCTATAGTATACCAAAGACAAAAATTGCCACCACAAATCACAAACCTATCTGAACCACATATTAGATTACCAACTCCCCACACTAGTGGCTGTGCAGAAAAAATGAGGTGCCCATTATTGGGTATAAATACTCTTTCTTTTTTTGGTATAAATACTCTTGATCTCAGTTTCTGTTGTCCTTCTACATTTGATGTCTAGCATGCAATACAGTTATGAGATACACACACACACACACACACACACACACACACACGTACACATGCACACACACACACACAAGACTTAATCAATCAAGAAATAATGCAATCCATAGAACCAAACTCAGAGAAAACCCAAATATAGTATCTATTAGACTGAGTCTTGAAAATAACAATGATTAGTATGTTAAAAGATTTAATGGAAAAAGCAAAAAGCATGTATAAACAGATTTAAAATTATAGAAATAGAATTATAGTGCTTTGTGGCCATTGATTAATATTAATTAATGTAGCTCATAGAACTACATGCAGGATAAATACAAAGAGAAAAAAAGAAGAAAAAAGACAAACAAAAGTCACTTAGACATAACAGCAAAATGGAAACCAAAGATAAAGTCTTGAAGGCAACCAAGAAAATAATAAAAATAGAGCAGAATTCTCTACAGAAATGAAGACATCCAGAAGACAATGAGCAGTATTTTTCAAATACTAAATGAAAAAGTAAACTGTCATGTATTGATACCAAAGGGGAAAGGGGGGGGTGGGTGGGATGAATTGGGAGATTTGGGATTGACATATATACACTACTATGTATAAAATAGGTAAGTGATGAGAACCTAATATATAGCACAGGAACTCTACTCAGTGCTCTGTGGTGACTTAAATGAGAAGGAAATCCAAAAAAGAGGAGATATATGTATACATAGAGCTGATTCACTTTGCTGTACAGTAGAAACTAGCACAATATTGTAAAGCAACTATATTCCAATAAAAAAACCAAATGTCAACTGAAAATTCTATACCCAGTAATAATATCTTTCAAAAAACAAATCTTAAAATGTGAAATAAAGACTTTTTTTCAGATATTTTTAAAAAGCAGAGGGAATTCATTGCCAACAGACTTATAGTATAAGTAATATTTAAGTTAGATATTCAAGGGTAAGGAATATAATATCAAATGGAAATTTGTGTCTATAAGAATGAATAAATAAAGAATGAATAAAGAGCACTAGAAATGGCAAACATAAGAATAAACATACATTTTTTTCTCTTATTTTAAATCACATTAAAATATAATCAACTGTCTCTATTGGTTTTCTAGCACTGCTATAACAAAATACTACAAACTGAGTGACTTATTATAAAGTACCAGAAATCTACTCTTTCACATTTCTGGGGTCAACAAGTCCAAAATCAAAGTGTAGGCAGGGCCATGCTTTCTCTGAAACTTCTAGCAGAGGACCCTTCCTTGACTCTTTTAGATTCTGATGGTGGTTGGCACTTCTCAGTGTTCTTGGCTTATACATGCATCACTCCAACCGCTACCTCCATCTTCACATAGACTTCTTTCCTACATGTTATAATCAATTCAGAAAGTACCAAATCTAATGTTCTAAATCATCAAAATCAGATATGGGTGAGACTTTGTGTCTGGTCCACTCTGGGACAAAATTACTCCCCATCTGTGTATCTATGAAACCTAAGAAAGATGTTATCAGCTTCAAAAATGCAATGGTGGGGCAAGCATAAGGTAGGCATTCTCATTCTAAATGTGTTAAATTGGAAGGAAAATATGTCACAAGCAAGTCTAAAACGCAGAAAAGAAAACTCCATTAGATTTCAATGCCTGAGAATAATCTCTGTGATTATATGCTCTGTCTTCTGAGCCTAATATGGAAGTGGCTCCACTCTCTCATCCCATGGGGTCAGGGACCTCACCCTGTGAGCCCCCAGAGTAGTGGTCTCATTGGCTTTCATACCAAAGACTGGAGGAAGGGAAATGGGGAGTAACTGTTGATGGATACATCGTTTCTTTTTGAGGTGATGAAAATTTTCTAGAATTAGGTAGTGGTGATGATTGCACAAAATTATGAATTGAATTATATCACTTTAAAATTGAGATTTTCATGATATGTGAATTATATTTCAATTGAAAGAAAAGGAAAGCTTGAGAACTCATGCTAGCTTATTTTAAAACTTAAAGTTACACTAATTAAAACAGTGGGGATTTTGTGTAACAATAAACATATAGAACAATAGAACAGAATGTGTTTCTGGAAAGGGACCCACAAATATGTGATTGATTGATTTTCAACAAACTTGCCAAAGTAATTTAATGGAAAAATGCAATTTTTTCAACAAGTGTTACTGGAACATTTGAATACCCAAAATCAAAAATAAATTAAAAAATGAAGAAACATTACCCTTAATCCAAACCATATTAAAATTAGTTGAAATTGATTCAAGATCACAATATAATTCTAAAATTATAAAAATTCTAGTAGAAAGCATAAAAGAAAATCTTTGGCAATTTTTTAGACAGGACACAGGAACAAAAAACATAAAAGACAAATTTTGATAAATTTGACTTCATCAAAATTAAAATATTTTCCTCTTTGAAGAACACAATAAAAGAAATTAAAAATAACCATAACTTGGAAATATATTCACAAAAGGTATATATGATAAATGATTGAGTACAGAAAGTAAAAAGAACTCTTACAACTCAATAATAAGAGGACGAACAGCACAATAAAAAATGAGTGAAAAATTTGCAAAGACACTTCTTTGCAACAGAGAAAATACAACTGACAAATAAACACATGAAATAATGTCCAACATTATTAGTCATTGGGGAAATTTAAATTAGAGCCATAGTAAGACACCAGAACAAACCTACTAATGTGGCAAAAATTATCAAATAAACAAAACACAGACTACATAAATTGCTGGTGAAAGTGCAAAACAATTAGCACCTTCATATTTGCTGTTGAGTATGCCAAGTGGCAGAACAATTTTAGAAAACAGTATGGTGGTTTCTTATAAAATGATATATACACTTACCATATAACTGAGGGACCTGACCCAAAAAGATTAATAAAACTGAACATTTCCACATAATGACCTATATAAAAATATTTAGAAAGCTTTATTTAGAATATCCAAAAACCTGGAAACAATCAAAACGTCCACTAATAAATGAATGGATAAACAAATTGTGGTACATCTGTGCAATAGAATGCTGATTAGCAATAGAAATGAATGATCTACTGATTCATGCAACTATATGGATGATTCCCCAAAACGTTATGCTTAGTGAAAGAAGCTAGGTACTAATGACTATATATGTATAATTTTATTTTCATGACAAAAGTATAGGATGGAAAACAAATCAGTGGTTGCCAGGCACTGGCATTATAGGAAGGGTTGACTACCAAAACTGTCACAAAAATATTTTGGAGTGATGAAACTATTTTATATCTTTATTGTGGTGGTGAATATATTTGCACATACCTAAAAAGATTTCATTTCACTTTATGTAAATTATACCTCAAGAAATTGGTTATGGGTTGAATTGTGTCCCCCCAAAAATCATATGTTGAAGTCTGAATCCCTGGTATCTCATATTGTGACCTTATTTGAAGATAAGGTTTTTACAAGAAGCTGTCAAGTTAAAATGAGATCATTAAGTTGGAACCTAATCCAGTATGACTGGTGTTCTTATAAAAAGGGGAAATTTGTCCACAAGGACACACATATAGGGAAGATAACGTGAAGAGACATAGGGAGGAGGTGGCCTTCTATAAGCCAAGGAGAGAGGCATAGAACAGATCCTTCCTTCACAACCCTCAGAAGGGACCAACACTGCCAACACCTTGATTTTGGATTTCTAGTCTCCAGAACTGTGAGACAATACATTTCTCTTGTTTATGTGATACTTTGTGATGGCAGCCCAAGAAAACTGACACACTTGACTCTCAAAAAATAAATTTATTTGTATTCCCGCAATTCAAAAATTAAAATAATGACCATAATAATACCATCATTTCAATGAGGGTACAGAACTTAGGCTATTTGTTTAAATATTTTTTATATCTGCTTCACCAGTTTCAATCATTTGAATACACTGTTTCTATAGTACCATAAAAATTTCCTTTAGTAATATGTTCTCCAGGTCTACCTTTGTTGTTTTGTTCAAAGTTCTATATTTACGTATTACCTAAATTATTAAATTTTACTTTTACAGTTAATGCTCTGAGTCTATTATGCAAATATCCAAATATATCTCATCTTACATTTTGTCTATGAAGAGATCAGCTATACCACATGTGTAGTATTCCACAAAGGTTTCAAATCCTCTTACAAGAAAGATTCTGGAAATGTATAGGAAGGAGATTGTGACAGTAAGGGTCATGAATCATATGCATGTACATACTTGCAAGGTAGGCTCTTTGATATGCAGTTTCCTAGTGAAGAGAAGGGTCTCCTCAAACCTAGTGTGTGAATGAACTTTTAATGAAAAGATGGCACACCACATTCTTAACTTGGCAATTGGCCATTATACATGGTGGTGACTCTCAAAAAGAATGTTGATTACTTGATGTGGTGAAATATATGTTGCACAAATATGGAAGTCAAAACTCACTGTAATTTTAAAAAGCACTAAATCATGCCCTGGTCCTCGTATAGCTTTATAGTTCCAAAGCCAGTTAGGATACACTGAGGAAAAAAAAATTTCTTCCTCTCACAATTGAGAAGTTCAAACACATCAGTCATGAATCTACATCTTGGAGTCAGGCCCAGGGGAGGAAGTTGGTGAATAGTGAAGCTTAGTTATCCATCAATAGAGCAACCTTTAAATGAATGTCTGCAGACATGTTAAAGAAGTTTGTTGTGTGTCCAGTGCTTATAATAATAACTGCACCAGAGGTTTTTATTTATTTATACTAATGTAACCTTATTCAAGTATAATCCTCTACATTGCTGTTGCCGTCTAATCTCTTTAATGAATGGTATTTCATTAAGTACCTTCTTTATCAATTTTATATTAAGTATATCTGAAGGTTAGGTGCTATAACATTTAATATTTAACTTCATTTTTGAAAGTATATTACATCAATAATCTAAATAAAACTGGTTTTCACATATCCTAATACAATTTCATAAATAAGCATATAAAGAAACTTGGATGGCTTAGCAGATTGGTACTACAGTATACAGGTTTCTGCTGTTAGGTCTCAAGTTCAAAACCAACCTCATATTATGAATTAAGAAAAAGAGATAAATAGCTGTGGTAATGAAATTTCATGTTGTGAATCAATGGTTTTGTTTGCATGGGTCTTCTAAAAGAATTAAACACAGTAGAAAGAAGTACAAATCCTCTTCAAATCTTAGAAATATTTCCCCCAAAGCAGTATTTTAGTTTGCAATCCCGGGTGAAAGAGGAGGAAGAGGAAGGAGGCGAGGGAGAGGGAAATTTACATCCACTTCCATGTAGAAATGCTCTTATATTAATAAACTTGCATATGTTTGCTCTTTGGGGTAATACAAACATGAAAGCAGAAAAAAACCTCAATATTTCCTTTTTTTTCCTATATATCCTCCTAAGCTTATTTAACATTCCTTCTGATGTGTCTCCTTTGCACACACCAAACATACTTCCTTACAATTATTTGTGACCCCCAGACTCCACTCCTACATTTGTATAGAATGAGTTATGGGGGTAACAGAGGACTGTCTTCTCTTCAGGCACATTTTTAAATTAAAACCAGGGTATCAGTCAAAAGGTATATATTCTCCTTTATTTCCATGAAAATCTGATGCTAAATTCCCCTTAGCTATTTACAAAATAGGTACTCACTATGTGCCAATCCTGGGCTCACATAAGTCTTGTGTTTATGAAGTTTATATTCTAGGAAAATTAGGAAAGGATTTAAGTTAAACAATTGGTGTCGCCAATGCCAATAATTCAGATAGGCTCTCAATGCTGTTTTGGTCACATGATGAGCCCAGAAAACAGTTAAGTACTAAAAAAAGTTGCCATATGACAACGTGGAATAGGGAAAATAATCCTATCAAATGTTGGAAGAAGAAAGCCTTCTGGGAGACACTAGAGTGAGCTTGAATCAATATTAATACCTGGGAAATGACAGCGGCAGATGAGCTACTCTAGTGTGAAACAATTAAGGTTGACAGGGCTCAGTTCGAACGATGTGTTTCACCAGTCGTAAAGCTAAGAGACAGCTCTGCAAACAATGACAAGCCCTGTATACAGTAACTGCCATCATCATTGACTCAGTGGTCAGGACGTTTAATTGATGACCTTAGAATCACTAATTGGGCATTAATCTTTCAATCAACTATGTTTGCTTAAAGAAATAACTCTTTGGTAAGTTTCTTTTTTTTTTCCAGAAAGCCAGGTCAGATTTGACTTTTACATTAGAAGACAAGCCTACTTAAACAGCTGATTGGGCTTTCCAGGGGACAAAGCCACTGATTCCACAATTAGAAAGATGGCTTAAAATGTCAAGAACCCTGGTAAAGTAATATCTTTCCATAAATTGACAGTGAAGGAGGAACAAGTGAGATGGAACCCTTTGTTGAGAACAGATTTAATTGGCAGGGGTCAGGGAATTTCACAAAGATGGAATTCCTTAAGGATGCAAAGAAAAGTACCATGAAAAGGAGGGGAAAACTGCTTAAAGCAGGTCTGGTGATGTCAAGGCCAATCTTTTCCTTCACAATCTTGCCTGGGGCTTGTTCTGCCGAGACTAAAGAAATGATGACATCTGCATGGCATATTCGTAGTACTGTAGCATTTCATTTTACACCTTGGTAAAAAAATAAATTTTGGGAAAGTGAGGGAAGAACTAAATTATGTGTTAGTTTTTCTAATATGCATATTACTCTATATTCAGTAGGTACAAATAAATGCTCATTAACTGAAATCCATTCTGAATTTTATTACTAATTCTCATCTGTTGAAAAATAAGTGTGGTTTCAGACCCAGTGGGCAGAGTTCCAATAGTTCTTTAAACAGACTGAATTATTTTTGCTCTTAATAGCAGATAGTGCTAAGTTTTAGTAAACAGGTTTACTTGGATGAAAAAAGATTTCAATTCCTGTGTCAGGGAGGGATGTGTTGATTTATATGCATATTTCAAGTTCTCTCATTAACAAATATTTCTAAATTTCTACTCTGTATTATGAACTGTGTCATGTGTGAATTGTTTTAAGAAGGCTTGAAAATGCATTAAAATAAAATGTTCTAATCTGGGCAAAATAAATGCCTTGAAACCGACTCCAGTCTACAATATTATACATGTAGCTAGTAAACATGATGATTGATATAATCATATTTTCCACATTGATCTGAATCAGCTGCAATGATCTTAATAGACTCAATATTGGAAAAATGGGAAGATTCCAATTTAAAGTACTTTGTTATTCGGCAAAGACATTTAGTTCTTTCATATCACCTATACTAAAAATCCCATGGTGTACTATTATCAAGTACAATTTTCAATGTTCTATTCCAACTGATAAGTCGATTAGCAATTATCGATATTTCACTTATAATGAAAGCCAGGAATTTGAAACCAAAGACATGTGCACAGATTTGTTTTTCAGGCTTTTTTGTCTTTTGGCTATCCAGTCTTTTGTGTCATTTGTTTACTTAATTTCTGTAAAGCAGTTCAAAAAAAGTTTTATTGAGAGTTTGTTTGTTGCTAAGATTCATTCACGCTATGGCACATTGTTATAGTTTATTTATTTTGACTACTGTAGTATATGTCAATGTGTGAATAACACATGGTTTATTCATCCAGTCTGCCATGGTGGGTGTTTGGATTATTTCCATTCTTTTTGCTGTTATGATATTCTCACACAGGTCTCTGGCATTCCTGGGCAAGGTTGTCTCTTGGGAGCATACCTAGGAATAAAATTCTGAAACATAGGGCATATGAATGTTCAAATTTAGAAGGACATAGACAATGCCAAAATTCTTCTTAGGTGATTTCACCATGTTAAATCCCTACTTTCCTAAACATATCAAATCACCATTTAATTAAGCCTATTATTCTTTTGCCTTATAAATACTTTGATTTACCTAAGATTCTCAGAACTGGTTGATTGGGAACACAAATACTATAACATCTTTAATGATGCAATCTGATGAAATATTTTTATTTTTTCATGTGCTTTAAACTTTTTGTTTGTTTGTTTTGCCAAACTTAGGAGTTTCCAGATTTAGTTCATTTCAGGGACTTGTCTTTGATATTATAACTTTAGAAATAATGTTTGTTCTTACTGGCATACCGATTAGTCAAACCAGACACTTCGTATGAGAAAAAGTTTCACTTTATATTTTCCAACTCAAATGCATCTGTTAATATACATTTGAGGAATATCAAAAAAGAGAGAGAGAAACAAAGTCCAGAGAGTATCTTGTAAGATAAATGATAAAAATGGTTAAATAAAATTAAAATATGAATTTAATATAAGTAATTTAAGTTGGATAAATTTTATGCTATATCTCATTACTTAACTTACAATAATTTAGTGTAATGAAAAGCAAAAATTATAGATTATTTAAGCAACAGTGGATAAAATAAATACATTATGAAATATATTATACATGTATACAAAATACATTATGATATAAATACATTATGTTCCTTCAGAAAATATGTTCATTCATGGGTTCAACTCTGACATTCAGCTTCTGGGAAAAAACTGAGAATAACTGCATTATTTTAATTAGGCATCACAATC
Organism: Tursiops truncatus; assembly: GCF_011762595.2. Lineage (NCBI taxonomy): Eukaryota > Metazoa > Chordata > Mammalia > Artiodactyla > Delphinidae > Tursiops > Tursiops truncatus. Next base: position 65,974,701 of record NC_047045.1, on the reverse strand, counting down.
AAAATTTTTCTTTGTATTTAATGGAGGAAACAGAATATGCTACTGAAGAGTAATCATTCCAACATTAGCATTATAATTTTATTTGTTAGTAGAAAGTAGAAAATATTTTAACATGAAATAACTAAAATGAGGTAAGATGATTTATTATAATTAATAAATATTTCATGATAGTATTTGATAAGATTTAACTACATTATTGAATAAGGCAAATCACACCCAAAATAAAAAATTCTTTATCTGCAAATTGTACCCATTAAAATTGAAAAATTAAGGTGTACTCCACGGCACTCTAGTTACATTTAAAGATATTAGAGTGAGTAATCTGTATTACATTGGATATTTCTAGATTCTTTTCTTTCCACCTAATGATGCATTTTAGGAATAGGGATTGCAAATAACTTTTAAAATTTGCTTACATTAAATATGTGAATGAAAGCTATTTTAAAGAGTTTATTATTTCCTACTGAAGCTCACTGCTTTACTCTAACCATGTATTTTCTCAAGAGTAATAACTTCTTTGAAGACAGTAGGGGTTTGGCAGAGATGAGGCCATTAAATGAAAATGGTCATCAATCGCACCACCAATAATCTACCATATATCTGATTTAAGAACATTCTACAAGGACAGAAATGTACCATTTTGATTCCCTATTTCTGTCTTAACAGAAATATGCATAAGACGGGGAAAAACAAAAGCTTACATAATGGGATCAAGGTGCCTTAATGAAGGCATCCATGACAGCAATAGTAATTTACAATATCTGAAGGGATCAATGAGTGCAAAAATTTCTCTTTTTCTGTGTATAGTTTTTAAATTAAGAAAAGGAATTTAAAAAAATGAAAACCTATGCCATGCTAGGAAAGAGTAGGTGAAGAGCTACTTCATTAAAACTGTATGCTGGGCTTCCCTGGTGGCGCAGTGGTTGAGAGTCCGCCTGCCGATGCAGGGGACACGGGTTCGTGCCCCGGTCCGGGAAGATCCCACATGCCGCGGAGCGGCTGGGCCCGTGAGCCATGGCCGCTGAGCCTGCGCGTCCGGAGCCTGTGCTCCGCAACAGGAGAGGCCACAACAGTGTGGGGCCCGCGTAACGCAAAAAAAAAAAAAACAAAAAAACAAAACAAAACTGTATGCATGATTATTCTTGGAAAGTATCCCAATTTGAAGACACTATTCAATGATATCTTGGGGAGAGGTGGGAGGGGGAAATAATCTTAACTTCTTCTATTAAAAGAGAAATGAGCACTCAACACTTCCAGTCAAGCTCTAATCAAGGCTTTATATAAACATTAGAAAGGCAAAAGTTGGGAAACCAACTAGGAATCAACTGAGAGGAAGGCAGAGTTGTTCACTGGATCATTTCTTCGCTCCAGGGTGGCCTGATGCTTTGCTTTGGTTTCTTGATGAAAGTTTGTTATGCCTATGGTCCCAGCATCCTGCCCAGTTTTCCTTCCTTCCTTCCTTCCTTCCTTCTTTCCTTCCTTCCTACCTTCCTTCCTTCCTTCTTTTCTCTTTCTTTCTTTCTCTCTTTTTCTCTCCTTCTCCTCCTCCCCCTCCCCCATCCTCCTCCTCCTTCTTCCTCTTCTCCTTCTTCTTCTTCTTCTTCTTCTTCTTCTTCTCCTTCTCCTTCTCCTTCTCCTTCTCCTTCTCCTTCTCCTTCTCCTTCTTCTTCTTCTTCTTCTTCTTCTTCTTCTTCTCCTTATTCTTCTTCTTCCTCCTTCTCTTCTGTCCCCTTCCCCTTCTGCTTCCCCTACTCCCCTTTCCTCCTCCTCCTTTTTATTTTGTTGTAGATAAAATGGTCCAAATCTAGATGATAAATTTTATAATCACTCTACTGCTACCCTAACTCCCTCTAGCTCATATGACTGTTTCAGAAAATGTAGGTAAAGGTCAAACAAAAGTTATGTGGAAGTGCCCAGAGTCACATAGTTCTAATGTAAGGGGAGGGTGTTCTCACCGCTAATATCAAACACCCAGAGGCTGAAGTGGTCTGCTTTTTATGCCCAGGTCTAAATAATGAGATATAAAATAACCAACCTGGGACTATTTTTCAATGAGGAAAAACATGGGGAAATTTCATAAAACTGGATGTTGAATTTGCAACATTAAAGCTGATGATTAGCTTCATAGAAAGATGAGCTGTGTATTGAATTCTTACACTGTTGCTTCTTGAGGGCATAAGACAGAGTGAAAATGTCTGAGCAATTTATGTCTCAGTTTAACACAGAGTATATGAGTTTGTTACACTTATTTTCATTCAATATTCATGCTACAATCATTTATTAATTGTTTACAGGTGCTCTGATGCCTGTCTTCAAGTTCTAAGTTAAGTAAGACTATCAGACAAGCAAAGAAAGAAATGCAGTGTAAGATGGTAGGTGCTGCCAAGTGGGAAAACTAAAGGAAAATTCTGGCCATGTCAAAATATTTTAGGAAAAATGTTTGATCATTTTTGACTTTAGAGCAGTAAATAAAGGTCTATACTTTTGGTTCATGAATGGAACTTTCTTAATTCTAATAAAGGGAAGACATGAGTCCCCATTCTCCTCCCCCCAAAGTTTGAATCTTAAAGCTAAATGTAATTGGCATCTACTTTTTATCTTTTATAAACTATTTGTGGAGAAAAGTTTTGCTTCTTGATGTAAAGCCATGGGCAACTGCAATTCAACTGCTCTCCCTGTTGCCTGAATTCTTTTAATAAGGCATTGTGTGAAATTCCAACCTCATTAAATCTGCTGTTTAGCTGTGCTCTGTACAGCCACTGCAAATCTGCTCTGGGTCAACCCTCCTGCTTGTGAAACCATTTAAGGCAAACAAGATGCCTGAACCGTGAGGTGTAACATAATACCAAAGTCAGACAGCCACATTCTTTACTACTTAAGTAAATTTCTACATTCTTTGCTGATCAAACTAAATTCTTTTTCCATTTTTATTTGGTAGAATCATTCAAACATAATGTTGCTTCCTTCAAATAATAAACAGCATTAAAGGACCATACAGTAAAAGAACAAAGAAACTTACTTCAGTTCACTATAGCCTACAAAGTGGTAAAAATCAGAGTTTAGATTTCCCCTGGTCAAGTGCACCACTTTAATTCTGGAAGAGAAAATTCCTGATGACACTGTTTGGACAAATTAAGCACAATATTTTCAATTCTGCCTTACAATTTCAGAGCGGAAGAATCACCCCAGAATAATTTTATAATTTTATTCTGCTCTGAAGCATGAAGAGTCTCTGTGTGTGTATGTGTGTGTGTGTTGAGCCTTGCATATATGAATGTATGTTAGATAGGTAAATGGAAAATAATGTCTACTAGAATTGAGACAGTATTCTTATTTCACATTATTCGACATTTCTTAAATGGCAGCAATCATTGTTTTTCTGCCTACCTTCATGACAGTCTCAATTCAATCAGTGACCTAGATGGAAAAGATTTTATAGCCCATTACCCAAGCCTTCAGTCATGCCACTTGTGTTGTGACCGAACTAGTTTTTAACTCCAAAAATAGACTCTGTTACTGAAGGTATGAGATTTTCCAAACAGAGACAAGAGTATGGTCATTTTGTATCTGATCTGCAGATTTTTCACAGTTATTTATAAATTTATTTATTCATAATGCTTCAAATATGTACACATTTTAAGTTTAAAGTTATATATCTGAACTATGTTACTAGGATGTATTTATAAACCACATGAAAATAAATCAAGATTTCTCAGAAAAGACATTTTTAAATACCTTAAATTACATAGTTTTTTTTTTAGTATTAGATTTTTTAAATTTTTTATTTATTTTTTTATACAGCAGGTTCTTACTAGTCATCAATTTTATACACATCAGTGTATACATGTCAATCCCAATTGCCAAATTCATCACACCACCATCCCCATCCCCACCCCCGCAGCTTTCCCCCCTTGGTGTCCATATGTTTGTTCTCTACAGCTGTGTCTCAACTTCTGCCCTGCAAACTAGTTCATCTGTACCATTTTTCTAGGTTCCACATACATGTGTTAATATACGATATTTGTTTTTCTCTTTCTGAATTACTTCACTCTGTATGACTGTCTCTAGATCCATCCACGTCTCAACAAATGACCCAATTTCATTCATTTTTATGTCTGAGTAATATTCCATTGTATATATGTACCACATCTTCTTTATCCATTTGTCTGTCGATAGGCATTTAGGTTGCTTCCATGACCTGGCTATTGTAAATAGTGCTGCAATGAATATTGGGGTGCATGCGTCTTTTTGAATTATGGTTTTCTTTGGGTATATGCCCAGTAGTGGGATTGCTGGGTCATATGGTAACTCTATGTTCACTTTTTTAAGGAACATCCATACTGTTCTCCATAGTGGCTGTATCAATTTACATTCCCACCAACAGTGCAAGAGGGCTCCCTTTTCTCCCCACCCTCTCCAGCATTTGTTATTTGTAGATTTTCTGATGATGCCCATTCTACCTGGTGTGAGGTGATACCTCATTGTAGTTTTGATTTGCATTTCTCTGATAGTTAGTGATGTTGAGCAGCTTTTCATGTGCTTCTTGGCCATCTGTATGTCTTCTTTGGATAAATGTCTATTTAGGTCTTCTGCTCATTTTTGGATTGGGTTGTTTCTTTCTTTAATATTGAGCTGCATGAGCTGTTTATATATTTTGGAGATTAATCCTTTGTCCATTGATTCGTTTGCAAATATTTTCTTCCATTCTGACGGTTGTCTTTTTGTCTTGTTTATGGTTTCCTTTGCTGTGCAAAAGCTTTTAAGTTTCATTAGGTCCCATTTGTTTATTTTTGTTTTTATTTCCATTACTCTAAGAGGTGGATCAAAAAAGATCTTTCTGTGATTTGTGTCAAACAGTGTTCTTCATATGTTTCCTCTAAGAGTTTTATAGTGTCCAGTCTTACATTTAGGTCTCTAATACATTTTGAGTTTATTTTTGTGTATGGTGTTAGGGAGTGTTCTAATTTCATTCTTTTACATGTAGCTGTCCAGTTTTCCCAGCACCACTTATTGAAGAGACTGTCCTTTCTCCATTGTATATCCTTGCCTCCTTTGTCATAGATTAGTTTACCATAGGTGCATGGATTTATCTCAGGGCTTTCTATCTTGTTCCATTGACCTATGCTTCTGTTTTTGTGCCAGTACCATATTGTCTTGATAACTGTAGCTTTTTAGTATAGTCTGAAGTCAGGGAGTCTGATTCCTCCAGCTCCGTTTTTTTCTCTCAAGGCTATTAGGGGTCTTTTGTGTCTCCATACAAATTTTAAGATTTTTTGTTCTAGCTCTCTAAAAAATGCCATTGGTAATTTGATAGGGATTGCATTAAATCTGTAGATTGCTTTGAGTAGTATAGACATTTTCAAAATATTGATTCTTCCAATCCAAGAACATGGTATATCTCTCCATCTGTTTGTATCAACTTTAATTTCTTTCATCATTGTCTTATAGTTTTCTGCATACAGGTCTTTTGTCTCCCCAGGTAGGTTTATTCCTAAGTATCTTATTCTTTCTGTTACAGTGGTAAATGGGAGTGTATCCTTAATTTCTCTTTCATATTTTTAATCATTAGTGTATAGGAATGCAAGAGATTTCTGTGCATTAATTTTGTATCCTCCAACGTTACCAATTTCATTGATTAGCTCTAGTAGCTTTCTGGTGGCATTTTTAGGATTCTCTATGTATAGTATCATGTTATCTGCAAACAGTGACAGTTTTACTTCTTCTTTTCCAAGTTGTATTCTTTTATTTCTTTTTCTTCTCTGATTGCTGTGGCTAGGACTTCCAAAACTATGTTGGATAATAGTGGTGAGAGTGGACATCCTTGTCTTGTTCCTGATTTTAGAGGAAATGCTTTCACTTTTTCACCATTAAGAATGATGTTTGCTGTGGGTTTGTCATATATGGCCTTTATTTTGTTGACGTAGGTTCCCTCTATGCCCACATTCTGGAGAGTTTTTATCATAAATGGGTGTTGAATTTTGTCAAAAGCTTTTTCTCCATCTATTGAGATGATCATATGGTTTTTATTCTTCAGTTTGTTAATATGGTGTATCACATTCACTGATTTGCATATATTGAAGAATCCTTGCATCCCTGGGTAAATCCCACTTGATCATAGCGTATGATCCTTTTAATGTGTTGTTGGATTCTGTTTGTTAGTATTTTTGCATCTATATCCATCAGTGATATTGGTCTGTTTGTAGTATCTTTATCTGGTTTTGGTATCAGGGTGATGGTGGTCTCATAGAATGAGTTTGGGAGTGTTTCTTCCTCCACAATTTTTTGGAAGAGTTTGAGAAGGATGGGTGTGAGCTCTTCTCTAAATGTTTGATAGAATTCACCTGTGAAGCCATCTGGTCCTGGACTTTTGTTTGTTGGAAGATTTTTAATCATAGTTTCAATATCATTACTTGTGATTGGTCTGTTCATATTTTCTATTTCTTCCTGGTTCAGTCTTGGAAGGTTATGCCTTTCTAAGAATTTGTCCATTTCTTCCAGGTTGTCCATTTTATTGGCATAGAGTTGCTTGTGGTAGTCTCTTAGGATGCTTTGTATTTCTGCCGTGTCATAACTTCTCCTTTTTCATTTCTAATTTTATTGACCTGAGTCCTCTCCCTCTTTTTCTTGATGAGTCTGGATTATGGTTTAGTAATTTTGTTTATCTTCTCAAAGAACCAGCTTTTAGTTTTATAGATCTTTGCTACTGTTTTCTTTCTTTCTATTTCATTTATTTCTGCTCTGATATTTATGATCTCTTTCCTTCTACTAACTTTGGGTTTTGTTTGCTCTCTTTCTCTAATTGCTTTAGGTGTAAGGTTATGTTGTTTATTTGAGATTTTTCTTGTTTCTTGAGGTAGGCTTATATAGCTATAAACTTCCCTCTTAGAACTGCTTTTGTTGCATCCCATATGTTTTGGATCATCGTGTTTCCATTGTCATTTGTCTCTAGGTATTTTTTGATTTCCTCTTTTATTTCTCAGTGATCTCTTGGTTATTTAGTAACGTATTGTTTATCCTCCATGTGTTCATGATTTTTACGTTTTTTTCCCTATAATTCATTTCTAATCTCAGTGTTGTTGTCAGAAAAGATGCTTGATATGATTTCAATATTCTTAAATTTACTGAGGCTTGATTTGTGACCCAAGATGTGGTCTATCCTGGAGAATGTTCCGTGCACACTTGAGAAGAAAGTGTAATCTGCTGTTTTTGGATAGAATGTCCTATAAATATCAATTAAATCTATCTGGTCTATTGTCATTTAAAGATTCTGTTTCCTTATTTATTTTCATTTCGGATGATCTGTCCATTGGTGAAAGTGGGGTGTTAATGTCCCTTACTATGATTGTGTTACTGTTGATTTCCCGTTATATGGCTATTAGCATTTTCCTTATGTATTGGGGTGCTCCTGTGTTGGGTACATAAATATTTACAATTGTTATATCTTCTTCTTGGATTGATCCCCTGATCATTATGTAGTGTCCTTCCTTGTCTCTTCAAATAGTCTTTATTTTAAAATCTATTTTGTCTGATATGAGAATTGCTACTCCAGCTTTCCTTTGATTTCCATTTGCATGGAATATCTTTTTCCATCCCCTCACTTTCAGTCTGTATGTGTCCCTAGGTCTGAAGTGGGTCTCTTGTAGACAGCATATATATAGGTCTTGTTTTTGTATCCGTTCAGCAAGCCTGTATCTTTTGATTGGAGCATTTAATCCATTCACGTTTAAGGTAATTATCGATATGTATGTTCCTATGACCATTTTCTTAATTGTTTTGGGTTTGTTTTTGTAGGTCCTTTTCTTCTCTTGTGTTTCCCACTTAGAGAAGTTCCTTTAGCATTTGTTGTAGAGCTGGTTTGGTGGTGCTGAATTCTCTTAGCTTTTTCTTGTCTGTAAAGCTTTTGATTTCTCCATCAAATGTGAATAAGATCCTTGCTGAGTAGAGTAATCTTGGTAGTCGGTTCTTCCCTTTCATCACTTTAAGTATACCATGCCACTCCCTTCTGGCTTGTAGAGTTTCTGCTGAGAAATCAGCTGTTACCCTTATGGGAGTTCCCTTGTATGTTATTTGTCATTTTTCCCTTGCTGCTTTCAATAATTTTTCTTTGTCTTTAATTTTTTCCAATTTGATTACTATGTGTCTCAGCATGTTTCTCCTTGGGTTTATCCTATATGGCACTCACTGCACTTCCTGGACTTGGGTGGTTATTTCCTTTCCCATGTTAGAGAAGTTTTCGACTATAATCTCTTGAAATATTTTCTCGGGTCCTTTCTCTCTCTCTTCTCCTTCTGGTACCCCTATAATGTGAATGTTGTTGTGTTTAATGTTGTCCCAGAAGTCTCTTAGGCTGTTTTCATTTCTTTTCATTCTTTTTTCTTTATTCTGTTCCACAGCAGTGAATTCCATCATTCTGTCTTCCAGGTCACTTATCCATTCTTCTGCCTCAGTTATTCTGCTACTGATTCCTTCTAGTGTAGTTTTTATTTCAGTTATTGGTTTGTTCATCTCTGTTTGTTCTTTAATTCTTCTAGGTCTTTGTTAAACATTTCTTGCATCTTCTAGATATTTGCCTTCATTCTTTTTCTGAGGTCCTGGGTCATCTTCACTATCATTATTCTGAATTCTTTTTCTGGACGGTTGCCTATCTCCACTTCATTTACTTGTTTCTCTGGGGTTTTATCTTTTTCCTTCATCTGGTACATATCCCTCTGCCTTTTCGTCTTGTCTGTCTTTCTGTGAATGTGTTTTTTGTTCCACAGGCTGCAGGGTTGTAGTTCTTCTTGCTTCTGCATACATAGATTTTTAAAAAGCTAATATTGGCAATATTTGAGATGGCTTAGTGGAATAACTGAACAACAGCTATGTATGTTTTTGCTTATTTATATTTTCACATAAAAGCTGTGGTAAATTAGAATGTGTCAAATGAAGAAAGGAGCAAATAAATTCAATATGTCCATACACACACCCATTTGAATGCATTATAAAATATGTCATTTAATAAGACATTATAAAATATACAAGATATGTTAATTTGAAAAGACAGAAGAAACATGATTAGAAATTTAATAAAAATTGAAAGGTTACTTAATTTTATCTAGATTCAAAATGTGAATTTGGTTTTCTGAGTGTTGAAGATATCTTCATACAACTTAGAATGCATGAACTGAGATAGATATTAATGAACTTCGGATAATCGTAGAAGTACAAATAACACCCTTATGAATAGATATCAATTACTGAGAAGATATTTGCAAAATGTTATATTTTGGTTCATGTTGAATGAGGTCTACATGGCATTGTTTTAATTATATGATGAATTTTTCTACCTTCAAATTATACCTTTGCATTAAGAAGTTTCAAGGAATTACATTGTCTTTCTTTATCATTTCATGAAAATATGAACACTAGCCAGCCAATGTCTTATTTAAAACACCAAGTAGAAAAGATTTGGATTTTTTTAATTACTTTTGTCTTACCGTTAAAACCAGATAGACTAATCATACAGGCAGAAACAATATTCAACAAACATTGATTTAGTGTCTATTCCACCTGTACCACTATTCCAGGTACTAGAGTTAATAGATCATTAACTCTGTCATTGTCTACCAGTAGGTCATGATCCAGTTTTGGGTTTTTATAAACAAACCAGTAACCATTATTCAAATGAGTAACTGCAAAACAGATTTCTACTGTGTATAATGGTTGTAAATAAAATAAAGGGATCAACTTTGTGCAGCAGAAACAAAAAATGACCTAAAAAAGAGGTTCCCGAGAAAATAAAATTCTAAACCCTTCAGAAAAGGCCATATAGAAATGTCAAAACTGGTATTTTAGCATAAGTAGGGATGAGAGTTAGATAATTATTTTAGTCCATTTTTTTCCTGTTCAAACCCATAAATATCAACTATCAACTTCATAATACCTAAGGTGACAAGTTTCAAAGATACAATTCTAACTTCTAGATACAATTCTAACATCTTTAAAGATACAATTCTAACATCTTTAAAATAAATCACAGATTGTAGACATCTTCATAAAACTTGTAAAACATGCATTAATAATAGCTTTGGTTTACTTCCAGAAGTTATGATATCTCAGAAAAAAAGTGGATAGATAACAGATTGATAGATCAATGGATGGATCAATAGATATATACATGCATGAAACATGGATAGGTAGCTTCCATTGCAGCTCTGAGTTCATAAGTTTTAAGCAGCCTCTAGGGGTTAAGGTAAAAACCACGGTGACCACATTCTATAAACAAAGAGAGCTAATAAAGGGTTGGCTTTAGCATGAAGGTTCTCCTGTCATTGAGTAATTTTCCTATGCCATATACTTAGCCGTTGTTATGATCTAATTATGCATAATTATTTTGGAATAGAATCATTACAACTATGCTTATTACAAGCTCAGCAACCATTTAAATATTTGGCCAAAGACATACATGGGGCAAAGCAGGAACATGGAGTCTGCATCCAATTTGATATCCACAGAGAAAAATCAGAATGGAAACATCTTTTGAAAACAATATTTTTTTGTTTACCCTAGGCTGAACCAAGATTGATACAAACACTGCATTTTTCAGATATTTAAAGAAAAACAATTAGTTGATTTTAAAGGCATGATGCCCAGAAATTATAAGAGCTAATACAACACAGAGAATCATTCAAGAGAGAGTCACAGTTTTATTGGATCCTTAGCTCTATCAAATATACCTCAAGAAATGGAAGGGACAAAGAGCCTCCCCCACATGGGTCTGGAGGACTATCTGGCAACTCAGCAGTGAAAGAATCCTATTATGAGAGTTTGCAACACATTTGAAAAGTAAGCACATATTGAAGATTGCCTATTCTAGTATCTTTGTTTCTAGTATACTTTGTTATACTATGATAGCGTAACTAGGTCAATATGTAGGTAAAAAAGCTGAATAGAAGGGGAAAACTATTCAACAACTACAGCATATGAACTTTAATCCCACTCAGCCATTTAACAAGTGAGGGCAGTTGAACATTAGTGGGACATCTCATTAAATGCCATAAGTTTAGTTTGCCCATCACTAAAGATTGATGAGTGAATGAATGAATGATGCTTTCATTATTTATTTTATTTTACAGATAAGACCCTCATATACAAGTATCTAACCTGTCATCAAATATATTAATTTCTATCAATGCAAGGCCATTGGCACTTGTAAAAAGATATGTTTTTTTTTCTGTATTGTGCTTGTTAATTTCATTTATTTTGTTTCCATTTCTGATTTAATTTTGGCAATTGTAATGAATGGTAGAGGTTAATGTTAACAGCTGAAGATTGTGGACTAAGACTTAAGACACCGTAATGTTTGAGAAATCTACACATTTGATTCCCTTGACTCATGAATGTATATTAAAATGTTATAAAAGAAAAATAAATGTGTGTTATAATTAAGAGTGCAACTGAGCACTAGGATAATTTTCCACATCATTAGATTCAAACAAGTTTTTGCACAGACTCCACAACTTAGTAGTTAAAAAAAAAAAATTGGCAGAGGGAAACAATATTTTCTGTCTCTATATTTCTTTCAGGTGTACCTGGAATTTGGGTTTCTTTTAACGTTGTAGTCAACTCTGGGATAACCCAAATACATATTTCTGGAAATATAATGCTCAATTATTTCTCCAACATTCCTTATATTGTAGGATATTCCATTTTTTGTATCATAGATTACCTCTCTTAAATATTATATAACCTTGCTTGTCAATGTATTTCTTATATAATAGTTCACTAAAGAGATATTGCAGATGAGTACTAATCAGTGAAAATTCTAGAAACTAAATTAGTTTCTATGGAAATTAAATTAATTAATTAAACTAAATTAGCTTATTTGGAAAGTTTTAGTCAACAAAATTATATTTTCTATTTCTATTGAGTTTACTGTCAACTAGAAACTGGTAGGCTTTCTCAGAAACTCACTGATCAGTCATATTCAGAGAAACTGATAAGTTTCAATAAAGATAACCTCAAGAAACTATAGAATTTTATAATAGATATTTTCTTTTAAAAATAATAAAGTTGTCCTCATCTGATCCTCTCCAACTCAACCGTACTTCAGTAACAGCATGCTTTTACAGGATGGTTCCCTTAGTGGTAGTGATTCCATCTGTCCATGGAATAGAATGGAGTTAACTCATTTTGTAGGCAACACAAACAAAGCAATAAAACTGCTTTTTGTTTAATGCTATTGATAAACTTCAACAGAGCTATTGTTTGAAAAACTTAATCCAATACCTTCTGATACTCATTTTCTATGGTAAAGCTTGCAAATATATGCCTTTGTACCAAATGACTTTCAAAAGAAATATGTGTAAATTTGATCAACAGAGTAAGATGGATTATATTACAAACTGACCAACAGCTTTACAATAAAAACAACTGAATGAAAACACAAGTCACAAAGAATAAAACACTTACATTAAAATTATATCAAAAAAATTAAAGTTCAACCAAACTTTGGATAGTCTTTTGTAAATTTAATTATCATCTGATAGGAATGATATACAAATGGGTTAAAAAAGATTTTGCTTTCCTTTTTAACAAAGAGAAGAAAGTGCATTAAAGAATTTGAAATATTTCTTAAATTTTGAAATTTGTTACTGTTCAAATTGAGTCAAAAAGAACTTGCACTGTATTCGACATACTGTAAAAATGTTTCCCACCCCCAATTTCTTTTAAGTGGAAACAATTGGATCAATGTCTACATCTTCAAATGACATTAATGCTTGTTGTTATGGGTGGAATTGTGTCCATGCAAAAGGATACATTGAAGTCCTAACCCCCCAGTACCACAAATTGTGACCTTATTTGGAAATCGGATCTTTACAGACAGAGCTAATCAACTTAAAATAAGGATAATATAGTGAACCCTAATCCAATGTAACTGGCATCCTTATAAAAAGGGGAATTTTTTAATAAAATAAGTAAGTCATGGGGTTGTAATGTACAAATTCTGTAACTATGTATGTTGTTAACTATACATAGGATGTTAACTAGACTTTTTGGGGTGAACATTTCAAAATATGTACAAATATCAAATCATTATGTTGTACACCTGAAACTAATATAATGTTGTATGTCAATTATACCTCAATTTTTTTTAAAAAGAGTAGGGAAACTTGGATATAGAGACAGACATACACAGACAGCAGCCAAGTGAAGCCACACAGGGAGAAGGCCCTGTGAAGACAGAGGGACAGCTGTAAACCAAGTAATGCTAAGCGTTGCCCATGACCACCAGAAACTAGGAAGAAGCAAGGACAGTTCTACCCAGAGGGAGCATGGCTCTGCCTTATGGATACCAGAACTTCTAGCCTCTAGAACTGTGAGATAGTAAACTTCTATCATTTTAAGCCAACTAGTTTGTGGTACTTTGTTTCAGAAGCCCTAGAAAACCAATACACCTATATTATAAAATAACATTTAGCAATGAGTGAAGTTATAGTATGCCTTCCATCTCTAAAATTGAATCATACAATACTACAATTAATTCTATCAGTAACAGAAATGAAAATTAACCACTGGGCAAAATATATTGATAATTAATTGTAGCATGTGGTGTAAAAAAAATATTGTCCAAAACATAATCTTTTGTCCTAGGAGAGTACTAATAAATATTGGTCGTTTGGGAGCATTTTTAATAAAAACGAATTTTATCCAGTCAGTAATACAAATCCACGTGACATTAAACTTACTCATTTTATTTATTTTATTTGGTAGAGTAAATATCATTTTACTGCAAATTGGAAGCTGAATGAAAATTAACCAGTACTTTTTTGGAGATGAAACCACAATATTATGTTTAAATAGGACTTGTGGTGCAATGGTTTATATAATTCATAACCAATATTTTTGGAATTAAAGATTCTTAATGTATGCTGTGCTAAAAGGGTCTACAGATCATTACCAAAAGAATAGAAAGGCCCCTTTTAAGAGTTCTTTGATGTAGATAATATCAGACTCCCTGTTTTTTGGAGAAAATTGTTTGCTTGCATATAATACTTCCCAACTAATTTGCACTCTTTAGGATGACCCCAAGGCTATGATAAAAGCTGCATATTTCAAAGTTTTCAGAGATATTGGCCCCTTTTAATCTTTCATCTTAAAATAGAGCCATTTCAACCTTAGAACTCTATGATTTATTATTCTCACTCATATTTACCAGCAATCAATGACACCTGAGCTTTGTAACAAAGTTCATCACCACCATGGCAGGGAATATAAGAGGAGATGGGAGAGGCATTGTGGAATAAGTTGTATCCATTCCAGCTTGTCAGTCACACACAAACTCCTGTTCACATGATCACAATGACAATAAGAAGAGATTCATATTAATTTAAGGTTCATTGTTCATTTCTCACTGAGATCATTTTAGCACTGAAGCAAAATTTATTATCTAATTCTTGCTCATTTCAATATAGCATCCACTTGCACACACAAATATATGTCAAGTGCTTTTTATCCTTCTTTAAAGTGGTTTCCATAATAGCAAAAAGATAATTCTCTAGCTATACCATACAAAAAGTAATAGTTAACATTTACTTAAACTTTATTATGTGTCAGGCACAGTTCTAAGCTCTTCACATGTATTAAATCAGTTAATCTTCATAATAATCCTGAGGGCATACCAAATACAGAGCAGGAAAAAAACAGCCATCTCATCTCTCATTTGTGTGCTTCTTTATATCCAAGCATATTTCATATTCATGCGCTGATCAAGCAATTCAGACAAAAACACAGACACATAGAAAATGTGTAATTCCTTATCTATGGGGAAATCTGCAGCTGGAGATATTTTCTACCGTTGTCAACGAAAAGCTGCATCAAGGTTGAAATGAAGTGAATGTCTCAATATGATCAAATGCTCTGTATTGCTTTCTACAAAAATGTTGAAGATGAACAGGCAATGGGTTGGGTCCTGCATATCTGAATTTTGATACTGAGTCTCTCTAGTTATATGACTGCCTAATGGAAAAGTCACAACACCTAGGACAGACCTCCGCTTCCCCACTTTACAAATGAGGAGAAAAGTTAAAATTTCTTTAATTTCTAAAATGTAATAAATTCACACATTTCACATTGTGTATGAACTGTGATAAATGTTTCAGATACAAAGATGAATGAAATATTTTCATGATGCTCATATTCTAATTTTCAACTCAATATCATAAGTGCTATGAGAGAGTGAGGTCATGTTACTATAAGAGGCAAAAAAGAACTTTTAAGAAAGACTAAGTGAATTATGATAGTCTTTCTGAAGGAGATGACAACAATTTGAGTCTTGAAATCACCTAGGGCTTAACTATGTTATTGATAGAAAGATATTTCAGACAGAAGAATCATTTGTATCATAAGGTATGGAGGAAAGAGATAACTGAGTTGATTTGAAGAACACATGTAATCAAATGTGGTTTACATAAGAGGAATAACCCAGAAATAGAGAAAACAGAGATTGAGAAAATTAGTACTAATGAGAGCATAAAGAGGTCGATAAGCCATGCCAAATAATTTTGCACATAAATGAGTATTTCCAAATATGCAGTTTCTAGAAGCAACTTGAGAAAATGGTACATAATATGCTACATTTTTAGAGAGAAAATATAAATTACTATATTAAAGGCTTACAAAAATTCTGAAACATATTAAATTTTGACACATTTCTCAAAAGTAATTCTCAAATGCATTTAATGATGAAAATAGTCTGAATAAATTTTTATTGCAAAATATCATGCCCACAAAGAAGTTCACAATTGAAAATCGAATACCTTGATGAATTGCATAACCCAATAAAGGTAAAAGAAGAAAAAACAGGCAAGAAAAAGGCCAAAAACACCTTCTGCCCCCTCCTAATGACAACCCTACCATACTCCCAAAAGATTACTCCTATTCTGAGTTCAAATGTCATATTAGTTTTTCCAGTTTTAAAACTTTATACAAATAAAGTTTTGCAATTGATTTGTTTGTGGCCAGTTTCCTTTGGTTCAAAATTATATTTAGCATTTCATTCATTCTGTTATGTATAAAGATAATTCATTTTTATTACTGTATAGTATTCATTTTATAAAACTATCAGAATTCATCTGTTCAACTCTTGCTGCCAGTCTGGGGCTATTAGAAATAATTATATTCATATTTTTCCAAATGTGTTGTGTTGGACACGTGTACAAAATTTTGTTTGGTATAAACTTTGGAGTCTAATTGCTACATCAAATAGTATGACATGTCCAATATTAGTAGGTACCAGATTATTTTGCCAAGTAGTTTTCCAATTTATGCTCCCACCAGGAATAGGTTAAAGGGGATATTGCTGCACATTTCTGCCAACAATTGATATTGTCCATCTTTTTAATATAAACCATTGTTGTCATTGTTTTGTGGTAACTCAAAGTGTTTAATTTTCATTTCCCTGATTTGAGAATCATTTT